>NC_056749.1:328915590-329515590 GCF_019279795.1 Protopterus annectens | reverse complement strand
AGGGTCTATATGACTAAGCTCAGCTGAACCAAAACTTAAGAAATAATTCATGTTGGTGAAAAAGTATTCAGTATATTTTGAAGTTAACATTCATCTAATAATAGCATGTAAGGAAATACTTGCTATATCACATAAGAAAATACTTACCATAGACCAATGCTTAACAAAAAAAAAAACACTCATGCTAAAGTATTACCATATCAACGACATACATCCTCAGTGCAAACAAAAATATCAAGCAAACAAGGTTTAAGGTATGGTGTAAGTCAAAGGTTCATGACAACTTAAGTACATAATTTGATGTTAATCTAGTGCATGTATCAGTTACATGTAATCCCAGTCTTATATTCTTGTTTTGCTATTTGTGGGAATTCTGCACACTAATAAGTAGAAATACTTCTTATTTACCATCCTATAATTTACTTCTCATAGAATCACACTATTTGTTTTTTATCACGATGTGATCTTGGGTACACATCAAGCGACAGTATTGTCTGCATTAAGGAAATAAAAATAGGTAGTCGGCACAATGGTTGGATTTCTCTTTTGCGTTTTGAAGTCTTAGGTTCAAAAATAAACTTGGGCTGCTGGAAGGACAGCTGAAGAAATGAACATCAACTACTTTACAGGCAGTTTTCTCATCCATTCAGGAACATGAGGAAGAAGTCTGACATATGAATTCACTATTAAAGGCATTAAGATTTATTTAAAGAAACATCTAAAACACATGCAATACTATGATAAAAAGTGAATTATACACTAAAATACTGTTACAGTAATCTGTCCAAGTAAAAAAGGGGCATCCTATCCAATGGGGAAATATAGCTTTTCTGTGCCTAGTCACCATCTATTACAACACAGGGTTCAAAAACAAAGCTAGCTCCATCTTTCACAAAGCCCTCTCACAGCAAACTCAATCTTAAATTTAAGATCATGTTGCTTCATTTAAATGAGTACATTTTTCATAAGAATTGACACATTGTATTTGGATCTACAGCATAAGAAAACAGCAGTCAGTAACGTGAACAAAGGTTAGGAATGTAAATATTTAAGATGGTTACAGGAAAGAACATGATGTAGAACTATAGGCAACTGCATAATAACTAAAAACGCATACATAGAAATTTACACATATACAGACCTCTGGCAAAAAAAACAAAAATAAATATTACCTTTTAAAATTTAGAGTTACAAGCAGCTGAGATGATTTAGATAAAGAAGAAATAACATGTGTGTCATCAGAATGCTATGGTACAGGGGAAGAAACTTAACATTAGTGCAGACATTGCACTGTGAAGGAAAACTGTATATCTGCAAATGGAAGTTTATTTAAACACATGTATAAAGGGGTTACACTTAAAAAGAAAAATGAAGTAGCTTAAGTTAAGAATAGGGGGACCCTGGGTCAGGCTTGAAGAAGGGTAGATATTGCAGATCATTTATGAAAAAAGCCAGGTAAATTCTGGGATGTATCAAAATTGTACTGTATATGAATTAAGAGTATTTATGGGGGTGGGAGAGCATTCTTATTAAACATCTACAGTAACCTAACAATATGGACATCAAAATTCATAACTTCATTCTAATTGCTATTCACACATAACAATATTTCAAGCTATGCAGGTGGAATTAACAATATCATGTTTTATGTAACATGAAAGAAGGACTGCTTTATGACATTATTATCTCCATATTTAAAAAAGGTGTAGATAAGACTGAGGAAACAGCTGTGAAGAGCAGTAGTATTACTTTAGTAAATTCAGGGGCAGATGCTTTATTAATATGCATATTGTTTATGTTGAAAAGATGTGTATGTAAATATGTGATTCTTGGAAGTACTACAATGCTGGATCAGTCCTAACAAAAAGTTTAGTGGTAATCTAATCTAGACACTATGTTCCAGACAGTATGCTGCAACATAACATACATCTCCATTCATGTTGGCAAGTCCTGGAACATGTGCAGACTTTGTAGAAAATGCATTTCTTTATGTAATGGTTACTGTCCTCTCTCAAATATCTGACATACAGAGATAATCAAGAGCCATTTGTTGCTTCCCTTCAAAGGAATGTCTGAGACTTATCCGGCTGTTAATGGAATTACAACATTTATCTGCTTTCTGTTAGTTAATATATTTAGGGATTAAAACAAATTGCTTAGTCTGTTACTATAAAATGTGCTTTAAACAAGTGACTAATGCAAACAGAAATTTAACAGCAGGACTAAGAAAGCAAAGCAAGAGTACATGGGCTATGCACAGTCTGAAGATGGTAAGGAAGATATAACCAGAGGTCCTATTGTAACATAAATCATTTCATTTTTTTCCTGATGTCTTGCATAAAGGCACACTAAGTCAAGTAGTTGGTTGTCTTGTAACACTATCACAAAAGGTGATCTAAAGGATTTGAAATGCACGAAAAAGGGTTTAGAACTTTTAAATTGTTCACTAGATAGGAATGGATGCTGACCCAAGCATAATCCTAACATTTTGTTTATTCATGGGTACAGAACAAGCTGTCTGGTAGTGATGCTTTATCTGCAGGCCTGTCCTGCTTTGTGCTGTATCAAATTCTGTGATATGCAATGAAGCTTGGGAATAATGTAGTGCTAATGTGGGAGGGCCATTTTCATTTTAATAAGATTAACCATTAACCAGCATATCACTGTAAACCTGAAATGCTTCAAAACTCCAGACTGCTGAGGAATGTCTGGTTTAAAGGCCAGACAGTTTGATGTCCTCTCATCCTGATTGCAGGTTGACAGTGATTTGGCTCACTAACCTCCCTCCTCCCTCAAAAGCTAATTGCTGAAGACTGGTGGCAACCAAAATCATCCAAAGGTCAGTATTTTTTTCTTAAATTGGGAATATGTTTTCACCTCTGTTTTCTCCTCCTTTTCCTGATACTGTTAGAGGATTTTAGGTCATGAAGCATCATGTGCTATATTTACTTGCTCATGTTGTTTTTATTATGCTAACTCCGGGTTCAAGATGGCAGCTTCCATCATAGCCAAACAAGCTAGTAACATCAGTGGAAGATGGAACTTTGGATATCAATTGCTAAGTGTGACTCCCGCAGTGGTGCAGCGGTAGCATTGTTGCCTCACAGCAAGAGGTTCTCCCGTTCGATTCTTGGCTTGGGTTGGGAGTGCCTTCTGTGTGGAGTCTGCATGTCCTCCCCGCGGTAGAGTGTGCGTTCGAAAGACATGCATTGAATGGGCGTGCGTTCGTTGAAGGTTGGGCATCGGGCTGGCAACTTGACACCATAAAAAACAACTGCCAATCATTAGCGGACCGGAGGTCCGCTGTGGCGACCCCTAACCAGGAAAAGCTGAAAGACAAACAACAACATATTCCTGAACAATCAGCAGGCAATGATCAGCATTTCTTATGCATACTGATGCCTTTTTGCAGTACTTTTGCAATTGTTAGTGTATTTTTAAGTTTACTTAGTCCTGGTTTATTTACATATTTAACTTTGTAATCCTGTGGGCTAAATGCCTCTAAGAGTCACGAATAAATGCTATCTGGTTCAAAAACAAATTGACATATTCTAGAACTATGAATGAAGAGTTTAGTAAAACAGCACACACAATCAAAACAGGAGAAGATTTGCATTTTGCAAGTTGTGGAATGCAAAGATGTGTTTTGCATTGATTCTGTGTGTGAATTTAATAATGTTTATGTTTGAGCTTCTGGACTGCCTGGATCTGTTTTGTGGCTTGGTCCAAAAGATTAATTCTTGAAGCACTGTGTGGTTAATGGACTTTACCTGAGCAAACCTCTTATTTTGTTAGTGCAATAAATTTGGACAAAGACTAGAATAATGAGGGGACAAAACACCAAAAATAGGGACAGATTTTAAATATTGCTCTTATAAACATAGAAAGTTGCTAAAATAACAGGATTTGTGTTAGCATGCATTTTCTGAAGAATATGAAGACTGAAACTAAAATGTATGAATTTATTTCAAACCTCAGTGATTTGCCAGAAAAACACAATTTATGAGGAACACACCAAAATATGAGGCAAAAATCTTGACATTCTCTGAAAATCTGGAGAGTTGAATGATATGTTCCTAAGACACACAAGTATCTAAAGACTGAAGAATTAACAACCATGACCACACCTTGCTAGAAATGCAGGTAGTTTACTGTATTTACATAATGAGCTGTCTGACTAGCTACTATCCTGAGTGTTGTGGAAAACTGTGGATCTCTGTTTCTAAGTGAAGAAGCTCATGCTGCACTTAGTGTAAAGTATGATATTGGTGAAAAGGAACAATTTAGCTTTGTGCATGGTCTAGTAACCAGTATTAGTATTCTGATTATCTTAGCATGGAATTCAGCTACAAAAGCAAGGTAGTCTGTGAATTATTTGATATATAATCTGTTCTTTTAACAGCAAAAGTTTAAAATTTAAAGAAGTGTAAATTAAGTCACACGGCTTGACCTCCATGCCCACTTAACTTTATTAATTAAAAATATGCACTGGTGGACAGGTTGGACAGATTGTACACTAAAAATTATATAGCAAAAGAAAATATTAAGTTTTCCTTTCCAAGAGGAAGGACCACATTTGTGATGACCTGATTTACTAAAATAATATGGACAGTTTTGTTTTGCTATAAAATAAGATGCTCTTGTTATTATGTATCTTATTTTGTAAGAAGTCTACAACTGTTTTTAAAATGAGAAATGGACTAAAACACAGTTTTTGCCTTTTAAAACGATGTTAAAAAGCCACTTGGGTTATATTTTTGAAAAATGTCACATTAGAATGCTCAAGGAATACAGCAGATGCAAAGAGTCATACATCTTAATAATAACGTGAATCTTTGTTCTATCTGTTATATGTACTGTTCTTAACATCTTCATCATAGATATTTATTACTAATAAAAATAATAGTCGTGTTCACTTTCCACAAGACAGTAGAAATTCTTTAACTACGTATGCATACACATGGCAGAGTGTATCTATGGCCTTGTCTTATCTGACAAGACCCAAGACCTGCAAAAACCTACAAGCACTGTTTGTGACTCCCTGCTGGTGAGAAAATCATTATTTTGTCTATGAGTGGCTAAGACTGATAGAGCTGCCTTCTGCTTTACCTGTTCCATTTTGTTTTCTGTTTTGAGAAATCTGCTTTTACTGGTGTTTTTGTTCTATGTGGCAGGTAGACACTTAAATTACCCAAGCTGCACATTTCACATGTTTTTTTTTTCCATTGGTTAATTTGTTTCTTGAGAGATACTAAAAATACACAGAGTTACCTGTGGCCTTGCCTTTTCTGGTAAGATACAAGACCTATAAAAACTACAAGAACTTTTGGTGGCTCCTAGATGGTTAGTTTTTCCATCCACCCTCCTTTCCTTAATCTGCTTTTTAAACTTGGTGATTTTTAAGTTGCCAACCCTCACTGCAAATTAAGCTTCATAAGCTCCTTTTTTCTACACTGCTGCTGATATCTTGAATTATTTATTTGCCTTTCATTGGGCTTATTTTGGAAAAAAGTGCATTTTGTCTTTCATTATCTGTTCTACTGATTTACTTGTGCTGCACTCATTATGCAGCTAGCTGTTGGATAAAGTAGTGCATTTGTACACTCTAGCAAGCTCTATTCTGTTTTTACATCAAGAGGCCAGAGGATTTTCCATCTAGTGGCAGTGGGTGGTAGTCTGGTCTGTAAAGGTTAGGGAAACACACCAGCAATTCCTGCATGTAGTTGTTTTATTGGCCAGAGGGCTTATTAGTCAGCTTACCTTGTTTTTAGTGGCTTTATAAATACTGCACAATAAAGTCACTTTTGGCTCATTTCTACAAAGCAAAGTACTTTTTTGAGTAATCACACTTTTATAAGCTGTTTAAAGTACACTTCTGTTACCATGAATTACTCATTGTTTTTCCTTAAGTTTAAGTTTGTTTATGATAGCATTTTTCTCTGGACACTGTTTCACTATGCTTTTACATTATGAAGATTGGGATTTTTTATCTAGTGGCACTAGGTATATGCCTGGTCTATCTGATTTGGGAAGCACACAAAAGGATTCTAAATGCAGTTGTTTTATTGGCCAGTGGGCTAAGTAGCCACTTTTCTGTATTCTCAGTGCTGATATAAATGTGGCACATTTGCATGGAGCTGCTCACCATGCCAGTGCTCTGCACAGACACCGACTTCTAGGAATATTGCTTATTTTCACTATACTGTGAAAGTTTACTGCGCTATATTTTTTTTTTGAGGTTTTTTTTTTGCACTTCTTTAAAGTTACATTTTCAAACTGCTGTAAGAGCTACTGTTTTACACTGAAATACATTTCATCTAGTGTTTCTTAGTATTAACATCTGTCTGTGTTTCCTAAACACTTGCAGTCCAAATCAGTCATTTTTATGAGGGTCAGAGTCTGCACTCTTGTGGCAGGAGAGGACTGATTTCACCTATCTGAGATAGGAAGAGATAGGAATTCCTGGTGGAAAGCTCATTGTGTGCCCACCTGATTGGCCTTAGGGCACAGTTAGTGTCAAACTTGCTTTTTTCTAATCATATATAAGCCTCACATTTGAGCGAAGCTGCTCTTTGTGCATCAGCAGTTACTGGTGCCTTGAATATATGTAATCACCAGAAGTTGAAATTTCCCTATTAAAAACTACAATAGAACGTTACCTCTGTCCCAGTTTGCTCATGGGGCAAGTAGATTGTATGGTGAGCAGCATTTATTTATTTAATTAAGACTATTTAGGCATACCTTACCTTATTACAGCACCCAGGGCTATTGCTGCCCAGACAGAATATGGTTTGGGCACTAGGCAGCATCGCTGGTTGATTAGCTCCAGATTACACCAAGTAAGCAGCCTTTCCTCATCTGGTTACAAACACTCTCCACTCCTATCCCTTGCAAGTACACATTAGGACCTGCAACAATGGATGGGTGCATTTTGGCTATCTCTGTATCCAGCTTGGTGGTCATGGGCATCCTGAGGTAGTGTAGCAATTACTTTGTGGAAACTGACAACCACTTAATTCTCGAACAGGCAAGTACAGTATGCGTGAGATATAGTTACACATTGACACTTGACTCTCACATACAGACATAAAAGGCAACAAACAGGATGTCAGCAAATCACACACATCACTCACTGCACCCACAAAGGACCAGACACATAGATCCACATATGTGGAGGTGCTCACGTGTAACTTACACAAACCTCAAAGGCCTCTGAGGTGAAGCCTTCAGAATCACTGCATGCACACAGACAGGACAATTCCCATCATTACACATAAAGCCACATCTCATTGCATCTCAGCTTCTTCTTCTTCTTCTTCTTTTGGTTTTTCCTGGTTAGGGGTCGCCACAGTGGACCATCTGTCTGCTCATGATTGGCAGTGGAGTTTTCTGTTGTCGAGTTGCCAGCCCGGTGCCCAACCTTCCACAGAAGGCACACACATGCACACACTCACACCTAGGGCCAATTTAAGCCCATAAGCTGAAACACTCCACAACACAATATTCTGGTCATAGGAGACTCCATTGTGAGACTCACCAATGTCCGTCTTACCAGGCTGGATAAGGAGAAGGTTACATTTAGTTGCCTGTCAGGGACCAGGATCTGCTGGATCATTCAGGCCACTTACCTCTAAGTACCAGTATGACTCAGGTATAGTCTAAGTGGCTGGGAATGACCTGAGACATACCTCATTGGACTATATGAAGAGAGATATCATTGACCTCTCAGAGTATATGTGCAGCAGGCAGGTATAAGCCTAGCACTGAGCATCATTCTTTTGTCTCCAAGGATGATGCCTTAGTACCAACAAAACATGATCAACTTTTAACAATTGGCTTAGCTACTGGTGTTATTCTAAAGGGGTCCAATACTTGCCAGCCTGGAAGGACATGGTTGACCATGCTGCTTTTTCAGGGATGGTCTTCACCTGTCACCTCTAGGCTTTTGGATATTGGCCAAACCATTATCCACCCCTGTAGTGCCTTTTTTAGGCATTCCCAAACAGACAAACCCCACCCCCCCAACATAAAAAAGCTACTTAGGATAAGCTAAAGGTGTTACTGCTCAGTACTACGAGACTTGACAATAAACTGCATTCCATAGAAGCTCTCTTTACCCTGAAGAATGGTGACATTTGTGCAATTACTGAAACATGGTTCAAAGCCACAGAAAGCACTCCAGCAGTGCATGGCTATTGTGGTGACCCACTACTGGATCAGTAATCAAGAAGCCTCAATCCTCAACCACTGGTAACAGTGGGTGACATTCACTGGAGTGTAGCAAGTACACACACAGTATTTCCAGATGCAGCTCTCTGCATAATGGGCAATTTCCCTTAACAGCACACAGAGACCACAGTCAGTCCGGGTCTAGTTTCTCACTTTTTCACCAGATCCCCAATAAGACCCCCCACAGGCACAGCTATAGAGTTGAGATCTCGGCTGAGTGACCAAGCTAAGATCTCCAGCACTCTCTCTGTCTAACTAGTGCTGCATGCACCTGCCCAAGTAGCTGACACACACACATACTTTGAGGTTTGATTTACACACACATACACACTTGGGAAAGGCTGGGCAAAGTTTTACAAGCTATGCCTCCTTCTGCCCATTCTATAAAGTAGTTATTACTGCCACCAGTTACTCCTTATCATCTGCTTTAAGGCCCTTAACAAAGGGTGTCCAATCTTACTGTGTAATATTAATATTAACACAAATGGTAGTTTTACCAAGAGCAAGGCTATTAGTAGTGGCCCACACAGTGTCACCAAATAAATATGCAAGTACTCTCAAAACTTAAATACCTCTACACATAGCATCCACAATGAAAGGTTTAAATATATTTAATAATAAATAAAATAACAAGACAATACTAAATATATATTCACAGTGACATCAGAGTTCAAAACCATAGCAAATAATTAAAACAACATTGCAGGACAGTCTCAAATAAACAAAGAAAATTATCTAAACTAAGCTTCACTATATTCCTGACTGAATCTAAGAGAATTAGTATAACTTAAGAACTTACTAATAGAGCAAGGCCGATATGGTGAATGGATCTTCTAGTTGTTGTCAGGTCCAAGACAGAATTCAGAATGCCCTGTCTCACTAACAGACTTGTAGGATTAATATCTAAAATATTACTTCTGAGATAGCTTGCAGAGTGACATCATTCTTTGTCATCTGACTGCTAGTTCCCACATCAAACAACTACTGATGAAGCTGGCAGTATTTAGCATCTACTTGTAAAAATAGACAGACAAGGGCTTCTCCTCAGATCTCTGGCAGATGCTGGAAGTCATAAAACAATTGTATTCTTTCATGCTTTCAAAACTTGGAATTACTTCATCCTAAAGGCAATACAGAAAGTTTCCTAGTACAGACATTGACTCTTTCTTCCTTGAAAACTGAAAGATACCATCTTTTATGGTCTGACATAAAGTAATTTAATTTCAGTTGTTTTTCTAAAATTTGCTAGACTGAGGTTAACCTCCTGTATCCCAGTTTCCATTGTTAAAATATATACATTTAAACAATTACAACAGTGCATGTAAATTTCTGTTCTTTTCCAGTAGGTCACACTGTGGTTACATTTTCAAACAGCACTTTGCAAATACCCTTTTCAACATACACGTCTGTACAAGCAGTTTGATATACATATAACATACAGTTCTAATGTGGTCGGAGGTTGGCATAATGGTTAAGGTGTTTACCTTACAAAGGAAGGTGCAGAGTTTGATTCTCATATGGGATAACTGGCTAGGCTTAAAATGGCTCACAGGGGCAGTTAGCCTAGTACTAGTCTATGATTCTATGAATCTAATACATTTGTAACACAAGCATCTTGTATAAATCATTTCAATATTCACCAATGACATATAATTATTTACAAACTTCCAGCTAGCTGGTTTGGCAGTATCTCCTTTCATTACAGCTATAATGCCTTTCATATGTTCTGACTAGCAAGTGAACATGAAATAGCAAAAGGCAGAGGTGTATCTATATAAAGGACAACCACACCTCATGGTTGGTTAAATGATATGATGTGATCGTGCTACTTCATGTCCAGTTAACCATGCAAAAACTTCATTACCATATTCTTGCTAGCTACAGACCCCCTACCATGAACCAGGAAACCATTACATCATACCTGAGGTTATAAGAATTACTCACCATCTAGCCCAACACCATATTCATGAATGATTTTAACTCTCTCTCCATTAATTGAGAGGTATACACAACCACTTGCATGCAGCCCCAAAGATTTCTTAACTTCATAAATTAAAATGCACTGGAGCAGTTAGTTTGCACCCCCTCTAGAGGAACAAATATCCTAGATCTGGTATTTACAAATATGGGAGAGTGATGCACACCCCCTAATGTGATGTCCTCCCTGATAAAATCAGATAACAAGGTAGTCTCCCTTGAAATAAAGGTAAAACTAGCTCCCCCCAACTAACCCCAGTAACTTTAAGAATGTGTCCAAGGCAAATTACAGCATAGCTATTTTCCAAGCTCCCCCAAATCCAGAAAACACAGAAACCTCTGCAAACATGTACACAAAAACCTTGTATGGCCATATAAACAACTGCATATAAATGGCACTACCAGACTAAAATAAACCCAGGTCAAACTGCAAAAACAAGCCACCCTGTTGGACCCATGGTATTAATAGGTTGTACAACTAAAGAAAGAAAATCCTGTTGAAAAGTAAGAAGGAATGTGCACAACAGAGCAGAAGTCCCTCATTAGTCTAAACAAACAAATCAGGGAATTAGTCAAGTCTCTGAAAGCAGACTTTGATGTAAAAATAGCCTACAATGCTAAGGATAACCATAAGACACTTTTCAGTTTTGTCTACAATGTTAAGGGCAGCACCCAACAATATGCAGAATTAGTTGTAGATGGCATCACCTATACTCAGCCAAAAAATATAGCAAATGTGGTGGCCAACAAATTCAACTCAAATTTCATCTCTCCATCACCCCCAGGTTCTACATCAAGAAATACCCTCTATCACTCCAGAGCCAAGTCAATTACCACTAAGGATCAGTTTGCCATTGCACTCTTTAAAGATAAAAACACGGTTTCAATGAGGCCTGATGAAATAATAGGTTGCATCTTACACAGCTTAAATCAGGACTTATCAGGTCCAATAGGATATCTATTGAACCACAGCCTCCAGAATGGCTATGTCCTGACAGAGTCGAGGACAGCAACAGTCACACTCTGCATAAAGGTGGACCATCTACTGACCAGGGAAACTACAGACCCATAAGTCTGACTAGTCTTATATGTAAGATCATGAAAATTATAATTGTGGACCTAATAAATAATGACATAGGAAACCTCCAAACACTTGACCCAGCCCAATTCAGCTTTGACAAGGGCAGGTCATGCCTACTGAATCTGGTGGATTTCTTTGAGAAAGTCACTAAGGCCATGGATGAAGGTAAAATGGTACATAGTGCCTACCTCAACCTGGCCAAGGAATTTGACACAGTTCCCCACTCAACTATTATAAACTCACAAAACTGGGTATAAATCCCTACATCACCAAATGGATAGCCAACTGGCTCATGGACAGGACATGTGGTTAAAGTGGGTGATTCCAGATCCAGCAAGAGGTCAGTTACTAGTGATATGCCACAGGGGTCAGTATTGGGACCACTTCTGTTCAGAATATACCTATCTGAAGTCAAGGCTAATGTGGAAAGCCTCTGAATGACAGAGTTTGTCAATGATTACAAGCTGGGGGCAATCAATGAATACCCCAGTGATGTAGGCATCCTTCAGTAGGGTCTAGATCAGACAAATGATTGGTGTCAGAACCATGGCCTAAAGGTAAATGTGAAAAAGTGCATTATTATATCCTGCAAATTACAACATCAATAGCACACCCCTAAGAGTAAACTCAGAGGTGAGAGATCTAGGTACATAGATATATAGTAGCCTGAATTTGACTGCCATGTGTCCAATGTGGTGAGGAAGTCCTTCTATGTGGCACAACTATGAGTAAAGGCATGGCATCCAGATCCAAGGAAATTATTGTCCCACTATATTCAGCCCTCATGAGATGAATAGTCAAGTACAATGCACCATTTGACATGTACATGACTAGGCACTTACAGGATACATACAGGATATGTAGAAAAGTTTTCTGATGAAGTTTTGGTTTCTAAGACGAAAGCGTGCTCAATAAATCTACTACATTTAGGCAACACATCCATGTGGATTACTGTCAACATCACTCGAGTGTTCTATTGGAACTGGTGTACTTTTGTTTATGGCTGGTGTCTTGCAGTTCCTGGTTTTGTGTTTTTGAACTTGATGAGATCACTTGGATCAAAGTTGTTTCAGAGAGTTGAGTGTCTTGATCAGGCAAACATCTCTTTGATATTTACATGCTTAAGTCTGACCTTGATGTCCCACACCCTGCACTTTTATTCTTTCTGAAACTGCTTCCATGTGATGCAAAGTCCAAGGTAACTGTAGTAACTGACTGCTTTGGGACAGGTAGGGTGAAGGTGAGACCTGGATTTAAGGATAACTGTAATCTCCATCAAATGATTTCTCTTCTGACAAACCCAAACACTGGGATTTGAAAAGACAAAGGATGTTGGTGCTGGGACCAAAGAGTTCCCAGATACCAGTAACTCTTTCTCATGTGGTGCCTTGCCTGGGGAAACATGAGAATCATAGAAGCCATGAAACCCCAAATTTTGAAGCAGTCCCTCACAGTAACCAAAGACTGGGTAGAAAACCTTAAAAATAAATATAGAAATAGATCTATTTTTTCCTGTGGAAGAAAAATGCTTTGAACTGAGGTGTCTGGTTTATATCCCAAGACCACAATACTGTGTGAATGAGTCAAAAAAGAGTTTTGAATGCTCTCTTGTAATTCCAGCTTGTGTAAGAAATCTCTCACCCAAGAGAGAGATTCCTGACAAATGGAAAAAAGACTACAAAGATAAGCAAGTCATCTAAATATGGAAAAATGTGGATACCCTGTAGCCTGCAACGAGCTATAAAGACACTTTGTGAACATTCTTGGTGAAGTGGATAGGCCAAATGGTAAAACAGTGAACTGATATTGTGACCCAGACACATAAAAGCTTAAGAAATGTCTGAGGTCTGGATGAAGAGGGATGTGATGATAAGTATCTTTTAAGTTTAGTATTACTAGGAAACTTGAAAGAGGAAGAAGAGGTAACAGATTGTGAAGTTACACCATTTTGAATTTGGGCACCATCACAAACAGGTTTAGGAAAGAAAAATCCAGAACTGGAAGTACTTTTTTTCTTTGGCCCTAAGAACATCCTTGAATAAAAATCCTTCCCCACTTAGGCAGGAGGAATTGCTTCTATCACTCCTTGGGTCAGCATGTGATGAAGAAGCAGAGGAAATGAAAGAGTCTGATCTTGAGTATGAGAAAAGACTCTATAAAATGGAGGAATTTCATCCCACTGAAATCTGTAACCCTGATATGTGATTTTCAAAACCCATTTGTCTGAAACAATCTGTTGCCAAACAGAAAAATTGAGATTTAGACTTTCTTGTAGAAAAAAGGGGCCAGGGTGGGAGGGGATGACAAGGTCTCTTCAACAGTCATTCAGACTTGTTGGGCTCTCCTTTGTTTTTGGGAGGTCAAGTCTGCTCTTTGGAACCCTCTTGCCATTTCTTCTTAAACATCTGATTACCTGTATTTTTGAGACTATTTATTCTGTTTTTTTTTTTATTTTATTTTTATGCCAAAACTGTATGAGGAGTTAACGACTCCCATTCCCTGAATCAACTTAAACCTGTCATCATACTTATTGATCACTTCTGCAGCATAGGGGCCAAACACTAAATCTCTATCCAAAGGGGAATTTAAAATCAGATTTTTAACAACATCTAGGAGATTCTGAGAATGTAGTCATGCAAACCCCCTCAAAACTGTAGCAGTGGCCATAGCCCTGGAAGAAGTATCAAGAGACTCAGATATACTGCAAACAAGAGTACTGATCTGTGCAAAACCAAAAATTAAGTTATATAAAGATTTTTCCTCCAAAAGAAACAATTCCAATCAAATATTCCTTATGCTTTCACAATTTCACAGAACAAACTTTAACATAAGAGCCTGACAATTCAAAATTAGTTGCAGAAGTATACTTTTCCCCATTATCAATATTTTTTTCTAGCCTAATCAGGAAGATAATGATTGGAATTAACTAAGGACCGACAAGAGTAGATCCACCTTGCCCACTGAGCGGACCCCAACAGCAGCAGAGAACATGGCTAGCCTCTGGTCTGTAGTGGCGGTAGATGGTAGAGGTATCTGGGGAAAAGATGAGTTGTCTGAGGTCCAGAAAATGGCCACAGCACAGTCAACCACCTGCATCTGAGGCAAATTGCTAGCCTGCTGTGGTGGCAAAGGCTGTTTGCTCAACTTTTTCTTTTTGTGGCTGAAGAAGGACCAATAATGGGATTGGTAGTTTGTTCCATGGTCAAGCTGAAAATGGTACCTCCTTCTCAGGGAAGACAAGCAGCAAATGTCAGTAAAAACTACAAGTCTTTAAAAGTCACCTTTTCACAAAAAAAGTAAAAAGCAGTGTAAAATACTTTGCTAGACCCCTCTCCCAAAAGTAAAATAAACACAATTTCTCTACAGAAAATGTTTTTAGTTACTTCACACAACTTTTAAAATGAAAGGAAAAAGAGCACTCCTATTTAAAACTACAAAACTGTCTCATGACAGTCTGGTAAAGTACAAAACTCCTAGCTTTAAAATAACTTTCCTGAAGTGATAAAACACAGACAATATTTAGAAAATGGAAGGTTTTCCCGAAAGGGAAGTTATCTGCCCAGAAAAGTAATAGCACCAAGCTGATTATCTATCCTCAAAAGCCTTAGAAGGGCAGGCTTTTTGGCAGTGGTGAAGCTCTGCAGGGCTTGATCCTTAAATTTGGTTTTAGTCAGCTCAGCTTGAGCTGCCTGGCAGTTTAATTGTGTGCAAGTTGCTCTGAAGCTTTGAAAGTTGGCCAGCTGTTATATCTTTGTCAGGTTATAACCCAGCTGTTATATCCTTCTGAAAATGTAACCCATATAGCTAAGGCTACTGCAGCAGTGGTCAATATGTTGAACATCTGGAGTGTCTTATAGCTTGCCATGACCACATCTGGCTGGTGTGTTCGGGCAATGTGCATCAGCCATTCAAAGAGAGACACCATGGGGGAGTCTATGTGTCTCCTCTTATATGTCCTCTTACAAGGGGCCTCCTCTGTGGGATATTTAGGGGAGGTATTAGGAGAGAAGGGGAGTTCCTCTAGTAAAACTGTCTGTAGACTAACTGAAACTGGCTTTCCCTGTGGAGTGGGTCTGATATACACAGAGCTTGGAGCCAAAGAGGGATAGGGAATAGGATTAGAGACATGAGAAGATGGTTCTCTATGAAGAGAGAAAGCCCTCTCTACCACCTTGAACACCAAGGGACCAGGGGAAACCCTTTCCTCCCTTCTTGTAGTCGATACTTCTGAAGGAGGTAGGTTGGGGCCACCCTCAAATCCGAGCCTCAAGGGGAGAATTGAATCTGAGCTGTCCAAGGCCGAGACTCTGACAGGAAGGGACAGATCTGATAAAAATAGACCTGAACCCAAGTTCTATGATCTGACACTGACATCTCAGCTCTGAGACCCACTCTGATCTGAGGGTATTGGAGCAAAGCCAGTCAGGGAAATCGTCAGAGTGGAACAATGAACTCTCCCTGGATCCAATGCCAAAATTCTCAACGATTTCTGATCCTGGGACTCTGAAGCCACTGGTCAGATTGGAGCGGGCTATACAATGGACTTTGTAGGCACCCTCATGGATCCAGAAGGGGATCTGAGCTCTGAGGAATTTAAGCATCACCCTATTCACATCTACCTCGGACAGGCTTCTGAAGCCCTAGAAGATGCTGTGGAAGGGAGTGAGAATGTTTCTTCAGAGTTTGGAATAATTGAGTGGGCAGAGAAGGAGAAAGAGGTTTTACTGGGTACTCTAGGGTATGGCTTGTGCAAGCTGAACTGGTTCACAGATCCGAAGAAGTAGATGGCAAGGGGGATATAACCACAGGAGCAGACCCTTTTGGATCAGATGATGGCTTTGGATCTGAGGAAGTCAGATCGAGATTTTTTCTGATCTTTTCCATCAGCTCCAAGAAAACCCTTGGGGACTTCAGAGGCGACCTCTTCCTGGAAAGTGAAAAAACAGATTTAGATGTTTTGGAGTGGGGGGGTTGAGCCCCAGGAAAAGCAGGAAGTAACCCTTTAAGGATGAGCTTATTATACCTGACTGATAAAGCTCATGGATTAAATAAAAGTACTGGACCAAATAGCACAAGGAATAATAAAAATAGGCATACAAACTTAGCGTACAAAATTTTATTTAAACACTTTCATCCTCAGACTTCCTCAGAACCTAATACAAAAATGCAACTGCTACTTTACTTTTATACCATTCCTAATTAACTCACATAGTTATTTAAGTAAAAATAATTATTAATACACTCAATTATCCTAATAAACATTTACAAGTTAAAAATATAAAAAAAATATATATCAATATATATATATATATATATATATATATATATATATATACATACATATAAATATCAATATATGTATATATAAATATATATATATATATATATATATACATATATATATATATATATATATATAAATATATATATATATATATATATATATATATATATATATATATATATATATATCTTATTTGTTTAGCCGCAATTTCCTATATTTCAAAAAACATTTGATATTAATCATGTCATTCAGGCTAGGCTTTTTATCTGCTTGCAATTTAATCTGCCAATAAGTTTCCTTTGTTCCAAAAAAATGTTTAAGTCCCCTTCTCTTAAATGTAATGTACCCTGTTCAATGACAGAAAAAGAAACTTTTTGAAAGTTAAGTATTCTGTCAATGCTTATACAAAGCATTATTAATGTCCCTTTTCCTAATACAATATGTGCGGTTGGGTCCAGTACTTCTGTTTGTGGTCCTTGTGTTATTGGGTCCACTAGTTTTGTTTGTGGTTCTTGTTGGATAGTACTAGTGGAGGTACAATTTATTTGGTGTTTTCTCTTGGATTAAATGTAGAGCAATCTGAACAGGCCATGTTAAGATGGTCTGGTCCTAGACAATAAATGCCTTCTTGTGGGCATCTGAGTTTGGGATCTTTTGCCCACAAGAAGTACACTTTTTAAATCCAGTTGGTTTCTCCAACATAGATAAAAGGAGAAAAAACCCAAAACTAAGAAAAACAACAAGAACTATTTTTTTTTTTTTTTTTTTTGGGAAAGAAAAAGTAGCAGTTGGGCAGAAACTATCAAATATAAACCAGTAATATTAGCTAAAAACAGCCGGGAAGAAGAAAAGAAAGGAAGGAAGGTAGAAAATACCAGCTATGTTATTTCACAAAATACCTGACAGGTAAAGTACCAACAATGGTACAAAAACTACTAAAACTTAGTAGAAAGTCAAAGAAAGGTACAAGAAATTCCTAATACCTATAACCACTAAGAGGGAGGATATTGGGAAAAACAAACAAGGTTTAAGAAAAACTATGTACATTTTGACAACAGTTAGAAGAAAATCTGCTTACTATGCTTGAGAGCAGAATCTATGTCTATCCACAATGGTGGCAAATGAGATCTGAGGCAATGGGAATGGAATAGAGCATTATGAGCAGAGGGAGGAGCTTGAGGGCTGGATCCAAAGTCTAGTGTATGCAGCCGAGTCAGATCCGAGCACTGGATCTGAATCCACTAGTGAGGAAGCATGAAAAAGACAACATCAGATTATATATATATATAAATATATGTGCATTTAAGCATAGACACACACACACATATATGTATAGAGTAAGAGAGAGAGACCACTTTCTAATACTGCAGTATGATTTCTGCTTTTTGTGTTCAAAAGAAAAAAAATGTTTGGGGTAGTGACATTTATGCTGTTGTAAGAAAAATGCTATAATAAAATAAAATAAAATAAAAACTTAAATGTGTTCTGCTCATCTCTATAAGTCTGATGACCTCATCCATGAACATGCATATTTTTTGCTAATTATGTGTCCCTGATTTTAGCTAAATGTCTCTGTTTCTATCTAGTTGAGGTTTACACATTTGGAGGGAAGCAGTAATGCAAAACTTATTTTTACAACAAAATTGACAATATGAGTGACAGAGTAGTATGTTCTTTCATAAGTACAGACTCTGGCAAATGACAGAAATACTAACCTACAATGTGCTGTTTTGGAGACTGCTTTGTTACACTGGTCCTGAATAAAATTAACCTATATTCCTTTGTATTCAATTTAATTTCTGAATGCTTTCTTTATACTAGCTAGTTGGTCATAGATTAGCTTCAAGTATTACCAGTTTGCAGGGATCAGCTGTGAGGTGTAAAATAAGTCAGAATAATACATCATAAGCATGTTGAAGGAGCATGCAACCTTTTCCTGGTATTATCCGGTTTCCTGTATGGATATCAAACAGAGATTTACCAAATATATGGAAGTGCCAGTTATATGTATAGAAGATGTAATGACTACCTGAGATATATTTTACATTGTTGCATTACCGCAAGTCTCTCAAGTAGGTTATTTCTATAGAAGTACATGTTCAGTGATTTGCCATATTGCCTTATCAATGATTTCCATTGGAAATGTTTGGTAATGGGGCGATATGGAAAATAGATTCAGTGAACTGCTCTTATTAGCCAAATTGTACATCAGCCATTCATCATGTTCCTTATTAGTCTCAGTCTAACATGTTCTTTTGCTGCCATTTGAGAAGGATTACCATAAAGTGTCCACTTTAACTCTGGATTTTAGTATCTGGCAAATGAGTTGTGCCAGTAATCTAGACATCTGTTTCATGAACCTATCTGTAAAGAAACTTATACCACAGTGCACTCTAACAAGAACAGTCAGCTTTAAACTTATGATGTGTGTTCCATCTTTACATGTGCATTTTCTCAGACTTTCTGTATAGTGAGGGCTACAAAAGAGACGTAGACATGTGCCATGCAGTTACTACTTTATTTTACTGCTGCTAACATGCAAAATGCAAGTCAACATTTAAAAAAAAAACAGCCATTTTTTGTCTTGCTGTAATTCATAGATTGCCAATAAGCTAAAGCCTGATGGGCCTTTCCAAGCCTAGACAAGTTTTTGAGAAGAACTGTGATGTCTTGTATTTGAACAGGACATTGAGGATCAGGCATTTCTAAGCCAACTCTGTCCATAAAGGACAGTGTAAATTTCTTATTCCCCATCCACTGGTCCAGGCTGAGCTTTAATTGGGTAATAGGCAAACTCATATTTACATGGATATGAAACCTTTTCCATAGGAGGAGCAGATGCCACTTATCTGTCTTTCCAGCATGTTATGTCATGTTTAAGTCACAGGCACAATTCAAGCCCCTAGACCTTGTTAAATATCATAAAATGCAACTTTCACCTTTACAAGACCTGTAGTAGATGCTCATTTTATAGGTTCATCCGTAAGTACTAGGCTTGTTGTGCCCCATTTGCTGTTTTAAGCCTAGCCAACTTTCCTTCCAAAGGTGAGGATGAAATCCTGTATCTTGTGTCTGTTATATAAACACCTTAACCATTATACCAGCTTCCACAAGTGAAAGAATGGCAAATATTCAGATGCCTGAAAAAGTCACTGTACTACGTTTTGAGGACTAGCCTATTGTGTGCAAGAGAGATATGCTGAGGTTCATTTAACACTATGGAATATTCTCATACAAAGAGTTAACAGCATTTTCAATAAGAATTCATATGTACACATGTAATATATATGAGAATATCTATCTCTCTCTCTATATATATATATCTATATCTATATATATATATATATATATATATATATATATATATATATATATATATATATATATATATATATATGTATATAGACATATACATATATGAATATATATGTATGGATCTACTTTAGTGAATCACCAGAACATCGAAATTGAAATAGCTGAGATGAAAAAAAAATGAAAATTGAAAAGACCAACCGTTTACAATGCCGGAAATTATAAGAACAGAAGAACTACTGAGCAAATCACACAGAACTCCAACCTTATGAATGTACATCAAGGTGCAGTTATAAAAAACAGTTACTTTACTTAAATAAATCATTTAGAAAAAAATGTACTTGTTTTAATGCTTATGAATGGAGATTGGGGTACAGTGAGGATCGGTAAGTTCACTCTTTTCTCCACTGAAGTGAGCTCTCGGGGTTGGTATATATAACTTGCAGGTGGTGTGGGGGGGTACAGGGGGGCTTACCCACCTGCAAAAATGTTTAAGACATTAAACTTTTGTTTATAAATGATTAAGTAACTGTTTTTTATTACTGCACCACAATGTACATTCAGAAGGTCAGAGTTCTGTGTGACATGCGCAGTAGCTCTTTCATGCTTATTATTTCCAGCATTGTGAATGGTCTTTTTTTTTAATCTAGACTATTTAAATATTGATGTTCTGGTGATTCAATCTACTGAAGTAGATCCATATAGATGGATGCATTTTTATCAATTAGTTCCTTCATCGAAGTATGAGAAAGTAACTGTAATTTCTCAGTAATAAGCTTGTCGAACCTTACTGGCTTTCTTATCTTAAGATCTCAGTATAATGAGGATCAGGGAATTTGTCCTTCCCCACTGAAGTGCAGTCTCAGACTTGGTATTAATAATTACCAGGGGGTGTAGGGTGGGGATGAAGGGGGTGTGCCCCCATACAGAAAAAAGAAGTTATGTATTTACCATAACGTTCCATGTTTGTAATCCATCTTGCCTACATTCTTGCTGGATGGATTTGGAGCTGATATTCGGCTCCAACTCAGCTGATACTAAAGCTTGAGAGCGTTTACTGGCTTGAGGCTAACCCCTATCCCATGGTGCCTCACAGCAATTCCCCAGATCTTGTTTGCAAGAAAGCAATAAGTACCTAATAGACATGAAATATCAGAACTATAAACATACAGACAAAAAAGAAGTTATGTACTTACCATAACGTTCCATGTTTGTAGTCCATCTCGCCTATATTCTTCCTCGATAGTTTTGGAGATGATATTCGGCTCCAACTCGGCCGATACTAAAGCTCGAGAGCTTTTACTGGCTTGAGGCTAGCCCCTATCCCATGGTGCCTCACGGCAATTCCGCAGATCTAGTTTGCAAGAAAGCAATAAATACCTATCAGGTAATAATAAGAAAGAAGCTGTATAAATACAGCAAAGGATTAGAAACATAATCCATTCCAGGTGGACAATAAAGAGCAATGTCAGGTAGCCCCAAAAAGAGGTCCACCAGATCCCCTGGAAACAGGAAGGGGGTTGGAGGGAGGGAGGGATGCAAGAATATAGGCAAGAAGGACTACAAATATGGAATGTTATGGTAAGTACTTAACTTCTTTATGTTATGTAGTCCTATCCCACCGTAATTCTTGCTGAATGGGACAGCGTCCCTAGCACCTTTATCCGGGGTGGTTCAAGCAAAGAGACTCTTCAGCACAGTGGACCCAAAGGATGACCTGTCTCAGGAAGCCAAATCCAATTTGTAATGAGTGACAAACGTATGTGGTATTGCCCAAGTAGCTGCTGCACAAATAGTATCAATTGGGAGCCTAGATCTAAACGCACATGAAGTAGCTAGAGCCCTAGTAGAGTGACCTTTAGCTTTTACCGGTAATTGTCTACCAGCTTGTTGATATGCAAAGGATATGCAATCTGAAAGACATTTTGAAAGAGTAATTTTTGAATCAGGCAAGCCTTTCCTTTTGTCAGAAAAGGAAATGAAAAGTTGATCAGATTTCCAGAATTCTTTAGTCCTGTGCATATAAAATCTGAGTATCCTGTGGACATATAAAATCTGAGTATCCTGTGGACATCTAGCTGGTGAAGTCTATACTCTGATTTATTAGAGTGGCTTAGAAAAAACACAGGTAGCTCAATGGTAGTATTCAGGTTGTGCTCTGAGCATACCTTAGGAAGAAAGGAAGGGTTTGTCCTGAGAGAGACTCTATCCTTGTGAAAGATAATGTAAGGAGGTTGAATAATTAGGGCTTGAAGTTCCGAGACTCTCCTAGCCGATGTTATAGCTACCAAGAACAAGGTTTTCCATGATAACAATTTTAAGTCTGACGACGAGGATGGCTCAAAGGGTGCAGCCATTAAAGATGAGAGGACTAAGTTTAAGTCTCAGGATTCTAATGGTTGTTTTATTGGGGGCCTAAGAAGAAGAACTTCTTTTAAGAAGGTTTTACAGAGGGAGTGCTGCATGATTGGATTTTCCATGAAACCAAGATGTAAATTGGAAATGGCAGCTAATTGAACTCTAACTGTAGTGGCTGCCACTCCTTCATGTAAATTGTTTTTAGGAAGGATAAAATGGATTCTAAAGGAGCCGTATATGGATCTAAGCTCCAATTCATAGCCCAAAGGGAAAACCTTTTCCATTTGCTAGAATATAGTTTCTGAGTGGAAGGTTTATGGGATGAAATCAGGATGTGTTTGACTGCTGGGGATAAGGGAATACACCTGGCTATACGTGGAATTGGAGCAGCCATACTGTCAATTTGATGGTGTGGATGGAGGAGTGGAACTGTCCCGACTGATGAATCAGGAGATCTGGAGATGGGTCCAGAATCCATGGTTCCTCCAAGAAGTAGGGCCACAGGAAAGGAAACCAAACTTGTCGAGGCCAGTAAGGAGCAATGAGGATCAAAGAACTCCTCAACTGTCTTGCTTTCTGTATTACTATGGGTATGAGTGGAAAAGGAGGAAAAGCATAAAGAAGTCCCGGGGGCCAATTGTGTACTAGAGCATCTCTGAGTGACATCCCCAGATGGGGAATGAGGGCAAAGTAGCTGCTGCATTTGGTGTTCAGATGAGTGGCAAATAGGTCACAGCAAGGCTGGCCCCATTTGTGAAAGTTCTCTTTCACAACCACTGGATTCAGGGACCACTCGTGAGGCATCAGAATTGCTCGGCTGAGTTTGTCCGCTATTACATTGGATTTCCCCGGGATATGCATTGCTATCAGGAAGCGTTGAGTATCCATCGCCCATTTCCAGACTCTTAAGGCCTCTCTGCAAAGTGGGTAAGACTTGGTTCCCCCTGCTTGTTTATGTACCACATGACAGACATGTTTGACTGAATTACAATTGTTCCAGTGGGAAGGGAGCTGTGAAGTGCTTGCAACACATATAGCACCACTCTCATCAACAGAACATTGATGTGCAAGTGGTTCTTGTGGTTTTGCCAAGTACCTTGGACTGTCTTTCTCAGATAATGCCCCCCCACCATATCTGGGAAGCGTCTGTGGTCAAAACTGCTTTCTCTTGGGGAGGAACAAGTGGACGACCTATGACAAGTTGTTTCGTGTGTAAACACCATGTCAGATCCCTTTTGCATGTGTTTACTATTAATATCTGGTGAGACAATGGAAGATCTTGCATCGACCACTGTGCAAATAGCATCCATTGGAGAATCCTCATATGTAGGCGAGCAAGAGGAACTAATAAGATGGCGGAAGCCAAAGTCCCTAGGACTTGAAGGACTACTCTGGCCTGGACTCTTTGTTTGTTTAATAAGGATCTGCTCTGACTGTGTAGAGATTCCACTCTTTCCTGTGTTAGCTTTACTGACATGGTGGTTGTGTCCATTTCTGAGCCTAGATATACAATATGCTGTGAGGGAGATAAGACTGACTTTTGCAAGTTGACAATGATGCCAAGGCTGGCGCACAAGGATAGAATCTCGTCCCTGGTCCTTATGAGTTGATGCTTGGTGGTAGCAGTGAGGAGCCACCTGGAATCTTTGACGTCTCAAGTGAGCCGTTACCATTGCCATGCATTTGGTAAACACTCTGGGGGCTGTAGTGATGCCAAAGTGCACTGTTCTGAACTAAAAATTACTGGCTCCCAGCTGGAAGTGTAAGTGTCTCCTGGCGCACCTGTCCATTTTGATGTGGTGGTACTCATCCTGGAGATCGATTGAGCACATCCAGTTGTCTTTCCCGATTAAGGGAAATATCAACTGCAGAGTGACTTTTTTACATGCTTGTTGAGCCTGCTGAGATGTAGAATTGATCTCCAGTCCCCTGTCTTTTTTGGAAGTAAAAAGAATCGAGAGTAAGTTCTGGATCCTACTTGCTCTACGGGGACTTCTTGGATGACTCTTTTTTGCAGCAATGAGATTATCGCTGATGTTACAAGGTCTAACTGGATGGGTGGTATGTCAAGAAGAGACCAGCTTGTTGGGGGTTTGGAAATAAAGGGAATCAGGTAACCTCTGGATATTATTGTGTGTACCTAATGATCTTGAGTGATAGTTAGCCAGGCGCTTGGGTACAGCGATATATGACCCCTGATTGCCTCCAGAGATGGACAGTCGGGCAACCCCTCAGGGTTGATGGAAGGGACGATCAGAGAAGGCTTCTCTGTCTCCCTGATGTTGTGGACCTCCTCTGCTGCGAGGGTGGTGTCTTCCATTATATCTTCCCTCTCTGCCACTGGGGGATGGCTGACCTTGTGCCTGAGGGAAAACCTTTTTGTGATTTGCAGAACCACATTTTCCCTCCTGTATTACCCTTGGGATAGGGTCTGGGCAGGAGAGAGAAACAGACTCCAATGGCAGATAAGGTTTTTCCTTCCTGCTCGCACCTAGTCAAAGTCTCTTTCACTTGGGGTCCAAAAAGAGATGAACCATCAAAGGGAACGTTAGTGAAGGAAGACTTGAAGGATTCCGTAAAATTACAAAGACGCATCCACGAATATCTCCTGAGGGATATTCCTGCTGTGGCTGCCCTGCTCGCTCCATCTGCCGCATATGAGATTAGCCTCATGGAGGAGTTAGCTATGGAAGTAAGGGTGGAGAGCTGCGCAGAGACCTTGTCCATAGAACCCGGAGCTACTGAACCCTGGAGGGTATCTCCTAACTCAACCATGGAGGGTATCTCCTAACTCTTTCAGGAGATCCCTCTGAAGATGAGTAAAATGAGTCAGGTAATTCAGCGATCTTAATGTAAATGCCACTGAAGAAATCGTACGCTTCCTGTACCTATCCATCGTCTTGGACTCCTTGTTAGGAGGATGGATATTAGAAGACGTCTCAGATAATTCCTTCTTGGTGGCCACTGCTACCTCCATAGCAGCAAATGGAACTCTCTTGCTAAGGAAAGACTTGTCCTCAGGTGTTGTCATAAATTTGTTTGGCCTCCTCGGGACAGCTTCCACTGAATCTGGAGAGGTCTATGCTTTCTGCGAAATGACCCCCAAAAGTTGGTCATAAGGCGGTGTCACCCAAGAGGTGGAAGGCCGGGAGCCAAAGGCCTCAAGATACACTGATTTATCCTCAGTAGGGTTATAGGTCTTCCAATCACCCCTCTGTCTAAGGATTTGTAGGATGTCAGAGAAGAAGACATCCTCAGAGGGAGATCTAAGGGACCCTTCTGATTCCTCTAAATCAGTGTCTGATGCGACAGACTCAGGGGAGTCAACATGATCCCTCTTACATAACCTCTTCTGAGGGAGCTCTCCAGTGGGATAATCTGGGGAGGTCTCAGAAGAGGGGGTGCCTCCAATGAGGGCTACTTGGGCCTCTGGTTCCCTAAGCTGTGGGGGTGGCGGGGGGAAGAGGTTGCCGCCTGCTTCTGGTGGGACACAGGTTCCAAAGGAATGGCTTTGGCAGAGGATAAAGCCTTCTCTATAGTTTTGAATGCCTCCCCCCCCCACTCCCAAAGAAGACCTCCACTCCGAGGGGGTGGATGGTGGACTCCTAGCAAGAGGGAATGGGTCAGAAGCTGAAGTGGGAGTCGAGCTGAGGCTCTGAGAGGGAGGGTTGGTTCCAATGAGAAGCCAGGGTGACTGTCCCCCTTGGAGTCGACACGAGAGCATCGGCTCCCAGAACCCTCAGCTCCAGACTGAGTCATCGAGGATTGAGTAATTGGCTCCAAGGAAACAGGCTGAATCCCCGGAGCCAAAGAGCTGAAGACAGTGGAACCTGACATAATAGGCACCGAGAGCGAAGCAGTCAGGGGAGGAACAGTGATCGGTACTGTGGTCGGCTCCGAGACCTTTGGGTCTGGAGGGGTAAATTTTCTAGCCAGAGCTGGATCCAAAAGTAACCTCTTCACCACCCTCTCAATGTCCTCATCTGATAGGGTCCTGGAGAATCCGGTGGGTCCTGGAGTCTCAATGTCAGGCAAAATCAGTACCAAAGACTGTCTCGGAACCAATGAAATCGACTGCACCAAAGATGAAGCAGAGTCGGAACCAGAACTCCTTGGTTCCAACACTTTAGACTTTTTAACGAAAAATACGAACACAACAAAAGATAATAATAAAGAAATAAAAGTAATCCGTAGACTGATATCACCGTTTTCCAAAATTTATTGTAACACACTTAGCGCTTTCACCCAGCCAGTCCATGGGTTTCATCAGAGTAAAAAACTTTAAAAACCTTTTCATTTTTATACAATTCAAATCTCTCTTCATCCAATCAAATATCTAATTCAATTAAATTGTGATTCAAAATCAATTAATACTTTTCCTGCTACTTTTGTTGCATTAGTCTGTTTAATTAAATTGAATTAAATTAAATTAACAACACAACGCCTCACAATAAATACTTAACCAACAATATTTCTCAGAAAATATGTACATGTAACTATGTAATTATAATAATAATACTACTAAAAACTTCCTATGTATAACCTCATATGCACCAACCGTGATTCATAAATACAGCCTAATTTACAATAAGTAATAAATTAAATAATGTTCCATAAATATATCTATCTAAAATGTATAATACTAAAAACTTCTTATACTAACAATTGTGTTTGTTCAATCGTATTTTTAAGTTCTAAATTGTACAATTCTTAAATATGTATGAATAAATATTAAATAAATTAAAATTTTGTATGTATTTGATTATAGTATTTTCTATTGTTGTTATTAATATGCATGTATTCTTTTATTCTGTTTACTTAATATAAAAACATGTTAAATACAATATGATTTGTTCTTTAAAATACTAGTAATGGAAATATGTTCATTGATACCGGGCATATTACTGGCATTAAGCCTAAGTTGCCATAAACATTCCTTTGTTTCCAATAAGTTATTCACATCTCCTTCCTTGTTAATATTCTCTGGGATACTATCAATTACAAAAAATATAAACCTTTTGAAATCCAGGCATTTTGTACTGTGTAAGTATAAGGAACTTGTTACCCTCTTGTTTTTAATGTCTCTATTATGTTCCATTATACGCTCTTTTAATTTCCTTATAGTTTTACCTACATAGTAGGCAGGACATGATAAACTTTAGACTTTTGGTCAGCTCCAAAGTCGGGGCCGAAGATTTTCTCTTTGAAGATGTTGGAGCTGCCTGAACAAGTTCAAGCTGTTCCTGGAAGGAACTTGTCATAAGACCCCTATCAATACGTTTTCTCTTCCTTTCGTTCAACACTCTTGTACTAAAAGCATGACAGAAGGTGCAGGGTTCCTGTAAATGGGCTTCACCCAAACAATATACACAACTGGTGTGGCTGTCTGTAAGAGACATTTTCTGTGCACACCTGTCACATTTTTTGAACCTCGAAGGGCGATGATCCTTGTGATCCTTGTCTTTATCTTTAGGCATTCTTAAACGCTAAGAACAAAGGCAACAATAGTATTACTACAATAAAAGTGTAAAGAGAAGAAAAGTTTTGTTTTTTTTTTAAAACAGTTACACACACACAGGGAGAAAAGGCTCTCTAACTTAAATGGCACTATGGCCCTCTAATTTAAATGGGCTGTACAGTCCTAAGGGGGGAATAGGGGTTGAAAACTTCAAAAAAGTCACGCATTAAAGAAGAAACTATTAAGATATGTATATATAAGATAGAAAAAGGTGGTAGAAAAGGGCTAAATAAGTAAAAAATTGTTTTACTTAGCCAACAAGCCAGTAAGACACAACGTTGAAGCTTTCGCGGCAAACGAGATCTGGGGAATTGCCGTGAGGTAACATGAGATAGGGACTAGCCTCGAGCCAGTAAAAGCTCTCAAGCTTTAGTAACATCCGAGTCAGAGCCGAATATCGGCTCCGAATCCATCCAGTAAGAATTACAGCGAGACAGGACTACATAACATCATTTTGTAATATAATCCATGCCAGGTGGACAACAACTAAAAACGAGGTCAGACAGCACCAGTATATTCCACCAGATCCTCCAGAAACAGGAAGGGGGTTGGAGGGAGGGATGCTTCAACGTTGTGTCTTACTGAAGGCTTGGCTAAAAAAAATTTTTTTTTTTTTATTTAGCCCTTTTCTACCACCTTTTTATATTCTATATAGTTATCTCTTAATTCTTTTTTTGGATTTTTTTGAAGTTTTCAACCCCTATTCCCCCTTAGGAATGTAGGCAAGATGGGCTACAAACATGGAACATTATGGTAAGTACATAATGTCTTTATGTTATGTAGTCCTATCTCACTGTAATTCTTGCTGGATGGGACAGCGTCCCTAGCACCTTTATCTCAGGTGGCTCAAGCACAGAGTCTCTTCAGCACGGTGGACCCAAAGGATGACCTGTCCCAGGAAGCCAAATCCAGTTTGTAATGAGTGACAAAAGTATGTGGTCTTGCCCAAGTAGCTGCTGCATAAATACTATCAATTGGGAGCCTAGATCCAAAAGCACATGAAGTAGATACAGCTCTAGTAGAATGGCCTTTGACTTTGATGGGTAATTGTTTGCCAGCAGTTTGATAAGCAAAGGAAATGGAATCCGAAAGCCATTTTAAAAGAGTAACCTTGGAAACAGGCAAGCCCTTATTCTTGTCAGAAAAGGAAACAAATAATTGATCTGATTTTCTGAATTCTTTAGTCCTGTGTAAATAAAGTAAATAAAATCTGAGAATTCTGTGAACGTCTAACTGATGTAGTCTATACTCAGATTTATTAGAGTGTTTTGTCAGAAAAGGAGACATCCTCAGAGGGGGATCTAGGGGACCCTTCTGATTCTTCTAAATCAGTGTCAGAAGTGACAGACTTAGGTGAGTCAAAATGCTTCCTCTTACACAGTTTCTTCTGAGGGAGTTCTCCAGTGGGATAATCTGAGGAGGTCTCAGAAGAGGGGGCACCTCCAATGGGGGCTGCTTGGGCCTCTGGTTTCATATGCTGTGGAGGTGGCAGGGGGGAAGAGGTTGCTGCCTGCTGCTGGTGGGACACTGGTTCCAAAGGTATGGCTTTAGCAGAAGATAAAGTCTTCTCTATAGCTCTGAAAGCCTTTCCTCCCTACTCCAAAGACCTCTGCTCCAAGGAGACAGATGGTCGGCTCCTAGCAAGGGGGAACAGCTCTGAAGTAGAAGTGGGAACTGAGCTGAGTCAAAGTAATAGGTTCTGAGATCAAAGCAGTTAGAGGAGGAACAGTGGCAGGTAAGGGGGTCGGCTCCGAAGCCTTTGGGTCCAGAGGGGCCAATTTCCTTGCCAGAGCTGGATCTGAAAGCAACATCTTCACCACCTGCTCGATGTCCTCATTTGATAGCATCCTGGAGGATCTGGTGGAGACAGAAGGAGATCTCCTCCTCTCCAAAATAGGAGATCTCAAGATGGGTGACACAACATCAATATCAGGTAAAATTTTTGGTACTGAAGGTTGCCTCGGAACCGAGGAGACCGACGGTACCGATGTGGAAGAAGCTGAATCAGGGCCAGAACTCCTTAGCTCTGATGCTTTTGTCTTTTTCGATGGCTCCAAAGCTGGAGCCGAAGATTTTCACTTTGAAGAGTTAGGAGCTGCCTGTCCAAGTTCCAGCTGTTCCTGGAAGGAACTGGTCATAAGACCCCTATCAATTTGTTTTCGTTTCCTCTCATTCAAGACCCTGGTGCTAAACGCGTGGCAAAAGGTACAGGGCTCTTGCAAATGAGCCTCATCTAAACAGTGCATGCAAATGGTGTGACTGTCTGTCAGAGACATTTTTTGTGAGCATCTATCGCACTTTTTAAACCCCGAAGGGCGATGATCCTTATGCTCTCTATCCTTTTCCTTAAACATACTAACTAAAACTACAGACTAGCTAGACAAGCAACAATAACAATACTAACTACGTACTAACTACTGACAAAGGATAGTAAGAAGAGAGGAGTATATAACTTTTTTTTTTTAATAAGACACAGGGAGGAAAGGCCCTCTAACTTAAATGGGCCGTACAATCCTAGGGGAAAGAATAGGGGTCAGAAACTTTCAATAACAGTCATAAAAGAGATAAAGTATTAAAGACTGTAAAAAGAATAGAAAAAGTTAAGAAAAAGGACTAAATTTAGTAAATAAACTGTTAGCCAATGAGCCAGTAAGATACAATCTCGAAGCTTTTGCAGCAAACAAGATCTGGGAATTGCCGTGAGGCACCATGGGATAAGGGTTAGCCTCGAGCCAGTAAAAGCTCTTGAGCTTTAGTATCAGCCGAGTTAGAGCCGAATATCAGCTCCAAACCCATCAAGCAAGAATTACAGCGAGATTGGACTACATAACATCAGTGGTTTGTTTTTTTTCAATCTTTTGCGGATTGATGTTTTGCGGTTCGATGATTTGCTGTCCACAATTTATATGTCGACATTTCAGCATGATGACATTTAACTATGCTTCCATATATTTATTTATTTTTAATTTCTGAACTGGGGTGGAGCACTGATCACTTCGGACCTACTTCATACATAATATACAGAATGAATGACCAGATGCAATATATACTTGTATTATGCAGAAAGTGAATATCAGAATTGTCTTGGGGTATAAAATCAATACACGCATAGCATACAGAGTGGTTGATAAAACAAAATATATACATACGTTATATAAAGAGTGCATATCAGAGTTTGAATGATGAAGGAATCACAATGAAAAGTAAAGGCAGAGCATGGTATGTAAACAAAAGTAGAATAGGAAGATGATAAGTTATATGACCAGAAACAGAGAGAAAGAGAGAGAGAGAAAGAACAGGTGCATTTTCCTTGAGTCTTGTAATGTGCCTTTTGTTCTGACTGGAAAATGTGGTAAGAGGAATGATCTTTCAGAAAAGAAGGGAGAGCTTCCCACAATTTATGACCAAGAACTAAGAAAGCATGATCTGTCCACTGAAACTTAATTTGAGAGGCTTGTTGGGGAGGATATGAGTGGTTACAGTTTCTAAGGCTGTATGTTGGTGCATCTCTGAATAGTCAGGCGGCTAGTGGAAGTAGGGTCTCATTCTTGATAAGTTGAAAAGCTGAGAGATGAAAGGTCAGCACCTTGTATCACAGGTAATTAGTTAGCTTTTTCAATGGTTTTGTAGTGGTGCTCATTTCCTGGAGAGAAATTAACAAATCTGCATATGGCATTTGAGATGGACTGAATGGTGAATACATTTCTTTTAGACACAGCAGTAATCAGAGGAAGGCCATATTCTAGCTGTTCAAGTAAGATACCTTTACCTATGTCATTCCTATAGAGTCTAGGAAAAAAAGGGGAGCTACTATTAGCCTAGAACAGGACAGAGTTGATTTTTTGTGTGTGTAGTTCAGGTGGAGATGGACTTTTAGGAAGGGGACCAATCAAATCCCTGTGTATTTAAATTAAGTGACATTGTCAATAGTCTTATTTAGATGACTGAAGATTTGTAGAGGTCTAGACATAGAAGTGAGCTTTTGCCTAGCAACAAAAAGCATTGCTTTTGTATTAAAGGAGTTAAGAAGTAACATTTTATCATCGACCCATTGAATAAGGGCATGGAAATCAGGCTGAAGTCTGAGTTCAAGAGAATAGTTAAAATGGTTGGAGCTTATAGAATCATATAATGAGTATAAAGCAGAAGAGGAAGATGGGGTAAATCAAAAGAGAGTTTGTTAATGTAGACAGAAAAGAGGATATATCACCTCTGAGTACCAATATTATTATTTTCTTTGGCCTGACTTATTTAACAACTGCAAAATAAAATTATGTTGTTCATGCTGCTTCACAAAATAGTATTTTGTCTTTAACAGTGAAGACGGGCTAAACAGTACTCGCTCTTGTTTAATCTCATTATTGTCTCTCACTAACCATTGCATTTTCCATTTATCATAATCTGGTCAGTGGCATTCAAAATATTATATGACGTTCTTCAAAGCTTCTTTGCCATGTTTACAGAAGTCATTCAGTCGTTGCACATGTATGCTATGATTATAGCACCAAAGAGCTGCACAGATATTAGATATCACACAAACACAGGCACACACACACACACACACACACACACACACACACACACACACACACACACACACACACACACACGTATGTAGTACATATGCAGATGTGCCATCACTCAGATTTGAGCAGAATCTTGCCTTTCCCTACTGTTATTGAAAACATTTTCTGCATATCTGTCACTTGATCTGTCAATCAAATTCTAATGTATATTATTTTTATTCTGTCTGCAAAAAAACACACAAAAATGAGTAATTAACAGCACTAAAGAAAAGAATGCAATGCATCTTCACTAGAATCATTAATTACTGCTTTACAAAATAATTTTCTTTTGCATTTTACACAATTGTTTTAAGCTATCCACCCCCATCCCTTCCAAACTGCCAGTAATTTTAATTTCATACTATAAACATTAAATGTCAGTAATCCATCCTTACTGGAAAGCTGTAGAAAATGGCTGTTAAATCCTAATTCCATTTTCTTTCACTGTCCCTCTAAGGATTGCTAAAGAAAGCTCAGAAATAGTAGCGTATGCATCTCTCATCTCAGGGACAAGGAAGACTCCACATGCCTTTACACTTATTTATCCTTGTGAAATCATATTTAACATGTTGCATTAGCATACATTTTATCTGTACACATTCAGTTCACCATAACACTAGAGATATAGCCAGAACTAGGCACATTATTTAAAGATGGTCTTAAGCCATACCTCTCAACCTCCAAGATCAAGAAATCTGGACAAAGCCGTTAATAAAAGTGGGGCAAAGCCCCCAAAATAGGGAAAGTTTTAAAACATTGCTCTTATAAACGTAGAAAGTTGATAGAATAATAGGCTTTGCATTGGCATACATTTTCTGAAGGGTAAAGTCTGAAACTCAAATGTCTATCATTATTTTCTAACTTCAGTCTTTAATGACTTGCCACTAATTTGCCAGAAAACCACACTTTTGTGAAAAACGGACCAAAAATATGAGGCAAAAGCCTGGACATTCTGTGAAAATCTATACAGCTGAAAGGTATGTCTTAAGCTGCAAGACATCCGTGATGACTGACAACCTGTTTCTCAGTAACATTAGTTATGCTTAATTCAGGTCTATATCAGAAGATCGAAGTTTCAAAACTTCGAATCTGGTATGCTTGACACTATATGACCAAAGTCTTGAAACTTTGAATCTTTTAACGGAGATCTCCGTACTGCACAGAAAGGGAAGATTTCCCTTTTCTGCACTGTAGTGCGATCTCGGAGTTGGTATATTTAAGTACCGTGGGGTTTGTTTTTTGTAGGTTGTTGTTTTTTATTACATTTTCGATGTTTCAAAACCGATTATATGGTGTCGACAATATCAGATTCGAAGTTTTGAAACTTCGATCATGTAATATAGACCTGCTTAATTCAGCCATGCATCCTCATTTACTCTAACATCTAGGAGTAGAAGTGTCTGGTATACTCAAGTATTAATTAAATGGGCCTTTGTTAACTCCTATTATTATATTAAAATTACCCTTCCTTCCTTAACCTTTCAGTGAGCATTTCTGCTTGTATTATGAACTGCTTTCCTCCTGAGCGTCTTGTAATGTGAGCAAAAGCTTAACGTTATATCAGTACCTGGTACCAAATACAAATCAGTTAATGCGATTATGACTAGTTCATAAAATGGAGTAAATATTTAAGGGCCTTTAATGTGCTATGCAAGCCACAGGTTTTGGATACATACAATACATTGCTCTGCCTGTGTGCAAGAAAAATCTGCAAAAACATTCAGTGCTCTTAAGCAGCCTGACATTCATCTGTCATAAAATTTTGAAAAATTAAGAATGCCAGTCTACACCACCTTGTCCCCACAAACCCACTTCTGCAACAATAGCCTTGCAGCTATTATGAAAAAACTGTGAAGATGTGATGGTCTCTTTCCTCCTCGACTGTCTGCTGCAAATCAGCTTTTTGTTGTGTCCATGATTACACTTAGCTCCACAATGAGCAACCTGCAGAGTACTTTCTATTTCATGTATACAGCTTTCATCTCCACCTCTGCCCTCCCACCACCAAAGATGAAATCTATCATTAGCAATGATAAAAAAAGTTATGTACTCACCATAACATAACATCTGTGTTGTCCATTTTCATTCTTCCTCAATTGTTGGGTTTGGATCTGATCCTCGGATCTTATTCGGCTGCTTCTTACAGATTATAGAACACTTGTACTCTCAAGCTCCTCCCTTTACCCACAGTTACATAATAAATTTAAATACCTCAGATCTAGTTTGTTGCCCACAGACCTACAGAGCAGTTTAAAATAAAGAATGAGCCCCAAGGAACAGAGGTTCTTCCAATATCATTTGATCTTTCCAAGAGTAAAGTAAGGAGGTGACTGGTACGTGCGAAGTTGAGGAAGAATGAAAATGGACAACACAGATGGAACATTATGGTGAGTATATAACTTTTTTTATCTGATGTTGTCATTTTCATTCATTCCTCAACTGTTGAGACAGAGTCACCAGCTACTTAAATCACAGGAGGACTCTAAGGAAGGATATTCCTGAGCACAGCTGAGCCAAAGGCTGATCTTCCCCTAGAGAGCAGATCCATTCTGTAATGAGCAATAAAGGTATGAGGATTATCCCAGGTTGCAGCTGCACAAGTATCGTCCAATAAAGTTCTAGACAAAAAGGATGATGAATCACCACAGACCTGACAGAATGGGCTTTTGGTGGTTTTGGTAAACGCAAACCCACTTTTTCATAGACAAAGGTAATACAATCATCAACCATTTGGCTAAAGTCACTTTAGAAACTGGTTTGCCTAATTTTGATTCAGAAAACAAAACAAATAATGGTTTGGATTTCCTCAGTTCTTTGGTTCTGTGAAGGTAAAAACGTGTCTGTGAACATCCAACAGATATAGCATATATGCTCCTTTGTTTGAGAAATTTGGAAAGAAGACTGGAAGGGTGATAACCTGATTAATATTAGATTCTGACACCACCTTAGCTAGAAAAGAAGGATCGGTCATCTTTCCTTTTGTGTGATACTCTTACTTTGACAAAATTAAGTAAGGAGGTTTAGAAGAAAGAGACTGAAGTACAGAAACACTTCTGGCTGAAGTAATAGCAAACTAAAGAAATAGAAAATTAAGAAAATAGTCTTCCAGGTCAAAAATCTTAGTATAGACTTAGTTGATGGTTTAAAGAGAGGTTGGTTAAGGCCTGAAAAAAACAACATTTAAATCTCAAGGAGGAGTAGGATCCTTTAAAGGAGGTCTAAGTGAATATATTCCTCTTGGAAAAGCTTTTCAAAGCTTGAAGGAAGCTAAGGTCGAGTTATTTACTCCTATATGAAAGTTAGAAATGGCTGAGCTAGCCCTTTCATTGAAAATTTCAGCTAAAAAGCCAAGAAAGTTAGAAATTGGTGCTGAAAATAGATCTAAATTCTTTTTTATGTGCCCAAAAAGCAAATCTTTTCTATTTACTTTTGAAAACTTTTCTAGTGGAAGCTTTGCGGGATGATGATAGAAAGTTATGGACAGGGGACGAGAGTTTGGGCTGTCTAGCAATCAGTGGAACTCAAGAAACCATGCTGTCAACTCGAGGCCTGAAATGTCCAGATGAGTCATGTCTGTTGGGTGAGGCAGTAGATCTGGAGTTGGATGCAGAATCCAGGGTGGATGTAGAAGAGGAGGCCAAAGGAAGGGAAACTAGATCTGGCAAGGCCAGTTCAGGGCAATGAGGATAACTGTGATGTGATATTACCGGTACTGAAGATCTATCAAGCACATCTAGTCATCCTTGTACAGAAACGGCAGAATAGACTGAACCATGCCCATCCAGAACTTTGTATACTCAACAGATCAATTTAGTTTGCTGAGCTCCAACATTGGTCTGCACTCCCCAATGTCACAGGAGCTGAGCTAGTCAGGGACCCTGGAGGAACAGGGAAAATAGACATTCCCAGATCCCCTGACACCTCCCTATGAAAAACTAGGACCTGAGATTCTGAAACTGCAGGAATTGGAAGAGAAGAGGCCAGATGAGGAGCTGGGAACCTCCTCGAGCCCGAGTGGGCTGGGGATGACAAAAGACCCATCTCTATCTGGGCCCTAAGAAAACGCATCATCATCCTGCCCATGTCTGAGGGTAAAATACTTCTGGAGGATCTGGACAAGGCTGAAGAATGAGTGGACTTGGAAATGGAATCCTGCTGGGATCCCACCACTCTGTGGAGTTCCCAATCTGGGGAATGACTTTTTTTGTCTAGGATCCGAAGACTTCAGATCCCTAGGGGATCTGACTGGGAAGCCCAGAACAACTAGCTCCATATCCAATGAATGTGTCAGATCTGAGCCCTGGAAAACAGCCTGCCTTGGATCCAATGGAGCTAACAGACCCAAGGGAACAGAGGTAGGATGCAATGGTCTCCGATCCGAGGAGGCCTTGGCACTGGAAGACGGATCCTGAGGCTTAAGATCCAAACCTGCTGAAAACTACTTTGGATCCGGGGAGCTGGGATCCGAAAGCCTCGGATGTTTTTGAACAGCCAGAGGAGAAGCCCCCAGAGAGGTAGAGGAGGCTTTCCTCTTGGAGTCTTTGTAACTGCTGGAAGAGGGGGAGCCTGAAACAAAGGGATCCCCTTGTGCCATGTCCCCTGAGAAGGAGTTTGTTCTGGCAATCTGCCAATGCCCGAGTTCTGAATGCAGAGCAGACTGATCATTCAGCCTTAAGGTGGTTGGATCCCAGACAATACACATATTTCTTGCAGGCATTGGAATTTGGCATCTTCCACCAACAAGAAGAACACAGTTTAAATCCTTTAGACTTGTCTGACATGCCCACCAATAAGCACATGCACACAAAAATACCAACTGTAGAAGAAACATAAAAAAAGAAGAAGCATAAATTACAAGTCCCAAGTCCTGACAAAAGGCAGACCAAAACACACACACACACACACACACACACACACACACACACACACACACACACACACACAAAACTAAAAAGGAATTGGCCATAAACAAATCCCAAAGACCCCACAAAAAATAGACTAAGGGGGAAGGATACAGGAACAAAGGTGCAAAGTGCTGAAAGGAGAAAAAAAAGGCAAAGGAAACAGAAAGCCTAACGCTGAATGCAAGCTAGATGGGAAAGGGAGGAAAGAAAAGAAACTAACTAACTAGTAAAAATAGAGAAAACACACAAATGTAGAAAAAAATCAAGGGAAAGGATTAACTCACACTGCAAGCCAAGAATCACATCAGTAGCTAAGCGCGGCAGATGAGATCTTAGAATTAGATGGCAGAAGGGGATTATGGGAGTGGGAGAAGCACGAGCCTTGAATCTACTCTGTAAAGTGCTGGATCAGATCCGACATTGGATCCAAGATCCAGACGTGATGAATAATGAAATGGATAACATCAGATCATCAGGGATTTTGTTTGTTACTAGAGGGGTTGAATGGGAAAATGGTATTGTATAAATTCTAGATATTATCATCTGCACCCATGTATCTTTTGTAATTTCTATCCAGGCTCTCTGGTGCAGGGATAAATGACCCCCAATGGCCTCCAGAGATTGATAAGTGGGCCTCCTTTCAGGAGCACTGATAGGATCTGTCAGAGAAGGTATCCCTAGATCCCTGCTTATATGGACAACCTCTGTCATGGGATGGCATCTTCCATTTCAGTTCCCCTCTCTGCCACTGAGGGAACTGTCTCCATGTGAATTATGGAAGGGGCCCTGAGATTTTTTGAACCACAATTTCCGTTTACCTGATTGGTTCCTAGAATGGTCCGTTGAGGGATTGAAAAACATACACCCACAGCAGATATGGTTTTCCCTTCCTGCTCACATCTTGAGAGTGTGTCTTTAACTTTGGGTCCAAATAAGGAGGTTCTGTCAAAGAGACCACTGATGAAAGAAAACTTGATGGGATCTACAAAGTCACAGAAGAGCATCCAGCCATGTCTTCTGATGGAAATATCTGAACCTGGTGCCCATGTGGTACCTTCAGCTGTGTGGGAGAAAAGCCTCATGGACAGGTTTGAAATACAGTGAATGACAGCCAACTCTGAGGAAATAGTACTCTCTACCTCAGAGGATATGGTTGTAGACATGGATTTGGAAAGTTCTTTGATCAAATCCCTCTGGAGTCTTGTAAAGTGTGCCAAATAATTCACTACCCAAACTTTCCAGCAGCCTAGACTCCCTGTTAGGGAGTGGACAAAGGAACTTTGTTCTGCCAGTTCCCTTTTAGTGGCCACCACTATGACCATGGCATCAATGGGTACTCACTTACTCCAGTGTAGTCTAATCTTACGTAGTGCCAGAATCCCATCTGGTGTCTTAGGGATTGGCTCAGTTGTGTCTGGCTCCTTTCACACCCAACAAGAGACTAAATCTATAAGCTCATCAGCACGCAGAGTCACCCAGAAGGTTGACAAGCAGCTCCAATGGCCTCCAGGAACAGCAACTCCTCTTGGGAAGGGATATCAGGTACCAACCACCATTTTGTTTTAGGGGTTCTAAGATGTCTCCAAAGGAGACATCATCAGATGATGATCTGGGGGATACTTTCCCTTCATCAAAGTCAGCGTCCTCAGTGACAGACTTTTCTGTAGAGTCTAAGTGCCTCCTTTTATTCTTTCTCTTCAGGGGATCCTCCTCAGTGTGATATTCCTGGGAGGTAGCAGAAGAGATAACAATATCCTGCTGGTTGGCCTGGGGGCTGGTTCATGATTGTTGTCCCTGTAGAATGGATGACTGAGGCTCTGAACAAAAGATTGAATGGGAGTTGGAAGTCAGAGACGAGGATGGCAGAGAAGTCAGAACTCTAGGAATAGAGAAGGCAGTCTCCACTACCCTGAAGGCAGAACACCTGGGAGAAACAGAAACCAATGGATCTGACAAGGCAGGCTTACAGACTACTGGATCCCATCACCCTGCAAGCAAACTACCCAAGGAGGGAGTCAGAGCCAAGCTGTCTAACGCCAAAGATCTGAGAGTTAGAGATGGCTCCAACAACTTCAGAGTCAAATCTGACACCCTGGAGCCAGCACCAATGCTATGGCTCTGAGATACATTCACTCAGAAGTACTTGGGGCCAGCCAGCTAAGATACACCATCAGAGTTGTAGATGCCAACATGTTTGAATCCAAGACATATGACTGCAGGAATTTTGGATCCAGTGGGTGCAAAACCTACAGTTGGATTGGAGAGAGAGCTAATACTGGAGATGTAGTACTAACAGAGGTCTCTGGACCTGATGGGATCAGGGCCAGAACTCTCATTTGTATCTGCATCCTGAGGAACTTCCTCATCATCCTGTCCACATCTGCTTTGGACAGGTTCCTGGATGATCAAATAGATTAGGCCGTGGATGAGGGTCTTGAGTGGTGATGGAGAGACTGCTCCAAAAATGGTGATGTGAGCTGAGAGGTAATCTGCTCTGATAGTAATTGAGGAGATGACTCTGGGATGATTTATCAGATCTTGACCTCAGATCCGAAGTACTTGGATCCTATTTCTTAGCTTGTTTCAAGGGCAACTCAGAGGATGGAGCCAAAGTAGAAGTCAATGTCCATTCAGGAAATCTCTTACGAGATTCCTTATCTTCTTTTTTCTCTAACCTTTTAGGGTTTTGAGCTCTGGAAGCCATAGATGGAGGTTTAGAAGGCAACAAGTCCCTAAGTATTGGTTTATGCTAGCGATCAATTAAAGCTCAGGAGTTAAATCCTTTACAAATGTCGCAGTCCGAATCCAAATGGGGTAGTCCTAAACAGTAAATGCACTTGGAATGTGTGTATGAGTTAGGCATTTTGTGGCCACACTCCACACATTTTTTTAAACCTGAAGGCTTAACAGACATTTTAATGAAAAGCTAGAAGGAAGAAAGAATGAGGAAAAAACTTTTTTTTAAGGTAAAGGGATAGACACAGAAAATACCCACAATGGTAAAGGAAGAGAACTAAAAGGAGACAGAATACCAGCTATGATAATTAAGTGTACTCTAAAGAGTAAAAAGGATAATCTTTATACCTTTTTATATAAAATGGTTAAAGGGAGGAAAAAGATAAATATAATAATAATAATAATAAGTATAAGAGTTGTATAAGGAATATCTAAACTCACAAAAATTCAAAGGCTCACTCGAGGGGTCACAATCTATGTCTGAACGCTATGGCGGCAATCCAGATCTGAAGTATGTAAGGTGACTAGGGGATTACGGGTAAAGGGAGGAGCTCAACATTTCAAGTACTCTACAATCTGTGAGGACCAGACAAGTTGGATCTGAGGATCAGATAGGAACCTAACAGCTGAGGAATGAATGAAAGTGACAACATCAGATTAAGCATTATTCTTCACATTGACCTTCATTATGTCACTGTAATTGGGGTATTTTTATTTCTTACCCTTAAACCCAGGCTACCATGTTGATTTGCATCACTTCCAAAGTAATATGGCTGGCAGCTGAGAACCCAGGTCTGTCATGCTGCATGAAAAAAGTTTTCTGTTTCCCTTTAGGTCTTCCCCTCTCCCCTGTATTCCATGATATTAATGTGAGAAGTACAAGCAGGATTCCATTGTCCCTTACACACAAACATGCTGCTTACAGGCTGTGAACTCCAAGGCTCTGCCAGATATTCTTGGGTAGTACACATGCCCTGAACACCACTTGCAGTAAATCAGAACTGACCTCCTGTCACTTGATAACTTCCATTTGTTGGAATTCCTGTAGCTGTGTCATATAGAAAATATTCCAATTTTCTCATGTAACCAACCTGGTTACTCTCAGTACTACTGAAAAATGGAGCAGATAACTGCATTAAAATGGTAGGGGTGTGTGTGTGTGTGTGTGTGTGTGTGTGTGTGTGTGTGTGTGTGTGTTTGTGTGTACATGAGTGAGTAAGGAAAGGGAGAAGTCATGGAAGATGATTCAGAAGTGACTGCATAGCTCTTTGAGTGATTCACTGTGTCCCAAAAAATATTAACTCTGTTTCAGAGATTTTTAGAAAGGGTCGCAGATACTGTTATAGCTACAACTTATAAAGAGTATATACATCATACTACATGAGTAGCTGATTAATTAGAATAATAAGACTGAAGATAAAAGGCAAACTTTTCAACTATCCAGCTATCCTTTGGTACCTATTTTATTCAGACAGTAAAATGTAGCAGCCTAATTAGTTTACTGTAGCTTCTAACAGTACAGTCCATGTAACAGATAGAAATTAAAATTATAGCTCTGGTTAATCCTTGTCTCTACACTGTAATCTTTGGACTTCCCACCACAGGTGCTTTTTTGGCAAGGTTCACAATTTCTTGCAAGGTCGATTTCTTCAACTACTATCAGGATGCACTGATCACATCCACCATACTGATTTAGGCCCCTAGTATACACTATGATAACTAATTTGTAATGTTACTAGTTACAGTGAAAGGAACAACTAAAAGCTTGGCTATTACCTATTCAGCAAGGCATTTTCAGATGACGTATGACTATTCCTTGGGCCAATCTATAGGTGATAATTTGGTAGGTGAATAACTGGGCAGATGGGTTACAAAGTACGGACAAGTATCAAACATATATATCATTATATGTACAAAACTTACATACCTGCATTGTTCTAATCTATACACTGTCATCTAATCACTAAGTCACAGCACAACAGAATGGATTGACTGAGGATAAAAAGACCAGTAAAATGGCAGCACCAAAGGATGCTTTAGACAAATATCCAGTTTGAAATACTTAGCAAATGTATGTACGGAAGTCTATATTGCTGTTGCACAAATGTCATCCACTGACAGATTCTTGAAGAATTCTGCAGAAGTAGCTACAGATCAGGAATAATGAGCTTTTGCTTTGATTGGGAAGTTTTTATTGCTGGAAGAGTAATAACAGGCATTGTATTTACATAGCCAGCTGGACAATGCTATTTTTGTAACGTTCTTCAGAAATCTGTTGGGAGCAAAAGATTCCAATAAGTGACCTATGTATATATGTATTTATTGACATTTGATTACCAGGAAAGTCTGACTGAGTAGGTGCCCATTTTTAGGGAATGCCCAGGGACAAAAACTTGTCTTGTATGCTTAGTGTTCTCTAAGTAGAATCAGAACAGCCTATGGATGTCCGGGCTATGCAAATTGAAGTTTCCCCTCTTAGTGAATTATAAGAAAGGGCCAGACAAGCTAGAGTCTTCACTGTACAATACCTTAAATCTCCTGTAGTGGAGGCCGATGTGATATATGAAAATTACTCCTTAAGGACATACCAGTGATTTGACTACATGGCTTCTGAATGCACAAGACTTTTTAAGTCTTTATGGGTTCATTCAGACCAATAAAGCCAAAATCCCACGAACTGTAGACATGCATGCTTTGGCCTTTTTTGACTTTATTAGTGGATCATTTGGCTGTATTTAAGAAATGCTGAGCTTTAAATCAAGCCTGATATCAGCCTATTCACAGTTACTATGCAATCAGGTAACAGGCTTTATAAAATGGTGTCACTGCTGTGTGCTGCAGCGGATGCTGGACATTAATGGAACCATGACTGATGACCCCTCCCCATTTGCACCCCTTCGACCATGGCAGAAATGGTATACAATACTGCATACACAGAGACGCAAAACATGGTAGAACAGGATTTTGGTAAATTTAAAGAATGCTTCCTCTATCTAGATGCATAAAGTGAAACACTGTAGTATTCACCTAAGAAATATAGTCAAATGCATGTTGTGTGTACCAGAATGAGAAACATAGTTCTGCAGAAACAGTTTCAACAACAAGGATCCATTCAGGAAGGGCTCACCTCATCTGTTGGGGCAGGGAGTAAGGAGCAGGACAGCTAGTCAAAGGAGAAATAGGCAGCAGAGTGGACCCCATGTGAGGCAAAGGTCAAGTATAATATGTCATGGCACCAGCAAAGAGGCAGTATCTCATCCATAGCTATGAGCTATAAAACATGCAACAGAGAATAAAATGATGCATACAATATCAAACCTGGGTTATGCAATACAATGCATGGACTGGCCATGCTGTGCATCAAATATTACCATATCCACTTATATTAGCAGGTAAGGAGGACAAACCCATCATTTGCACAAGCTGGTGAATACAGTGACAGGTAACAGCAATGTTCTCATATGGGCCAGGCTAATGGAAGGTGGATTTAATATCCACAAAATTTGCTAGCAGGTTGTGGGGTAGCCAGAGAATTGCATCCACCACTGGTGGGTACTTTACTACTGCCATGTAAAAAATGTTGGCAATGGATAGTGTCATGAACACCAGTCTCAGGGCCTGATGCCGTTTGTGACAGGGACATAGTAAAACTAGGGGAGCATGGACGAACACTGTGATGGGATGTACCATGTTCAGTATCATTGGATGGTCAGTTGCCATGATGTCTATTAATGCCACATGTAGGTGTGGTTCTGTGATGCTCCCTCAGTCCACAGTGGACATTCATAGTGTGGATCAATGGGAGAGACCAGGTACCTTGGTGAGGTTCCCTGGGTGAATCCTAAGGAACATCAGCGACAATGAACATGTGACTTGCACAGCCAGTTGTGGTGGCCTCCTTGGGTAGAACTCACACTGATGATGCTCAGGAATGATCTATCCCATGTGGGTACATCCAGTCTGTGACAACTACCTCATAGCTTGTCTCTGCTATAGTCACAAAGATAGAACTGAGAACAGCTACCATCTGCTACACTGCTGCATTAACTGGATGCCATGTTAACCACTACCTGTTCTCTGTCATTATATTCCATGTGACTGTGCAGGCAATGGATGTCTTCCAGAAAGCCATCTATGTTGTTGTTATGCAGGCCACTCAGAATCTTCACCATCTTCACAATGGTGTGAACAGCAGCTGTCTTAACCTGGATTACACAAGCAACGATTAATACCAAGTATTACACCCAGGTCAAGTACAAACCTAAAGTTATGGCAGGGTTCACCAATGGCAATGTGGTTCAAAAAAATGTTACCTGGGCTAAGGAATCCTATGTAATTTGGAAAGGACTTACAGTTACAGGGCATTTGCCAAACAAATGTGAGGCTGCTGATTCTGCCTGTCTAGGTACAGTCTCATCATATGTAAAGGGATTTGTCTGGACCCTGCAATCTTAGTGTTGCTGAAAGTGTCACTGTGTCATCTACTGTCTCATGTGTATACTGCCATCATCATCAGTACCAAGTGACCTGCCAATATTAAACATGTGATAAACTCTTGTGTTGAACACTCCACAAGTAGAACCTGTGAAAGCATAAAGACAATATACCTGCAAAAGCAATGTAATAAATGTAAGTCCCAAGGAGGCATACTGCAATTTGACAATCTGTGAATGCCATTTGGATACTAACACACTTTTTTGTTCAGAGTGCCCTTGATGCAGGCAGGAGCTACCTGAAGGAAGAATATGCAGGTCTTTTCACGGGTTCATAGATTAGTACTAAGCTAACTGCCCTTGCGAGCCATTTTAAGCTTAGCCAATTATCCCTTGTGAAACTCAAACCCTGCACCTTGTGTTTATAAGGTAAAAACTTAACCATTAGGCCACCCTCCCAAGCTGAATAAGTCCTGCCTCACATGTAGTTAACTATACAATATGGCAAAGTAACATCAAATACTAACCTGGAGCATCTCCTGCATACACTTGTACAGTCTTCACCATCCCAGCTTTCACAATCAGGCTACCACCGTTTCCAGACAAGGGCACAAGGAAATCTTCCACCTTTTTGAGTTTTTTTTTTGTGTTGGTAATCCACCTCTTATGGCAGACATTTCACTGGTAATGGCTCATGCCTTGTTCCAGGCATGTAATATATTGATTACCATTTGCCAGACCTGATGTAGACTCCTGTCTTAGTTGCCAACATCACTGATGGCCAATACTACTCCCACAGTTTCTTCTACCATGAGATTTTCCAGTAATTCCATGAAAAGACATGTAAGTCTGTGTATTACACATCAGTGGTGTGCAGGGCTGTGCATTTGTGTGTGTGTGTGTGTGTGTGTGTGTGTGTGTGTGTGTGTGTGTGTGTGTGTGTGTCTGTGTGTGTGTGTGTTTACAGGACAGCCAGTGTGTGCGTGAGTATTTGTGTGTGTTTGTGTGACATATAACTGCTGTATGTTGTCCTCAAGCTATAAGGAGTCCACTTACCTATCCACTTTTGTGGGAGATTAAAAAGAAGTTATGTACTCACTATAACGTTCCATGTGAGTTGTTCCATCTCACTTTCATTCTTCACTGATGGGTACGGAGCCGATCCCCAGCTCCGACATGGCCGTTTAGCAAAGCTCAAAGATTACCAGTAGCTCGAGACCAAGCCCCTATCCCATGATGCATTGCTGGAATTACCTCAGATCTTGTTTGCTGCATGTACCATGTCCTAGTAAGAGGACTAATCTCCTCAGACAGGAAGAAACACTGAATAACCATAATGAAGTCAGTCTCCAGGTCAACCGTCAGCCAGGTGGGGGAAGGAGGGAGGAACTTGAGAATGAAGGTGAGATGGAATAACTCACATGGAATGTTATGGTGAGTACAAAACTTCTTTATGTGAAGTTCAATCTCGCCGTTCATTCTTCACTGATGGGTAGCATCCCTAGCACCCTAAATCCTGGGTGGCACACGGGAGTACATTTTTCAGGACCGTAGAACCAAAGGAAGCCCTGTCCCTGGAGGCCTTGTCCACTTTGTAATGATTAATAAAAGTGTGAGGCTTAGACCAAGTGGCTGCAGCACAGATATTGTCAAGAGGTAACTTGGCTTAAAAGGCCGAAAAAGTAGAGACTGCTTTGGTTGAATGCACCTTCATTTTATGCAACAAAGGCCTATTAGCAGATGAGTAAGTGTAGGTGATACAATCTGAAAGCCACTTAGAAAGGGTTATTTTAGCCACTGGTCTACCTTTTCTGGCTTCAGAGAATGAAACAAAAAGCTGGACTGACTTTCTGAAGTATTTTGTTCTGTCCAGATAATATCTAAGCTGTCTGTGATCATCAAGTCTGTGCAGCGTGTATACTAATGTGTTGGTATGGTTGGGGAAAAAAAACGGGCAACTCAATAATTGATTTATGTTTGTCTCAGAACATATTTTAGGCAAAAAGGAAGGGTTAGTCCTGAGGGATACTCTGTCAGGATGAAAAATCATATATGGAGGCTTGATAGATAATGCCTGAAGCTCTGACACTCTGCGAGCAGAAGTAATGGACACTAGAAAAATAGTTTTCCATGACAGAAACTTGAGCTCACAAGATGATGCTGGTTCGAAGGAAGAAAGAATAATATGGGAAAGCATGAAATTCAAGCTCCAGGGAGAATAATGAGTCTTCACTGGAGGTCTCATGTGAAAAATACCTTTGAGGAAGGCGTTGGATAACTGATGTTGCATATTATTCAGTCCATCAGTACCTAGATGGAAATTAGATATAGCTGCTAACTGGACCCTAACGGTAGCAGCTGCAGCTCCTTCGTGAAAAATCTCGGTCAAAAATTCTAGAATGAATGATAATGGAGCTTGGGAAGCATCAAGGCTTTTGTTAGAAGCCCAAATGGAAAATCTTTTCCACTTACTACGATAAAATGTTCTGGTGGAAGGTTTGTGGGAAGCCAACAAAATTTGACTTGTGTCATCTGAAAGATTATGAAGCCTGGCTATACAGGGAACTGCAGCAGCCAAGCAGTTAGCTTCGGTGACTGCAAGGAAGGATGGATGTCCTCTGACGGGTGTGTCAGAAGGTCTTGAACTGGGTCCAGGGTCCATGGATCTTCCAAGAGATGATGGTAAAGAAATGGAAAACAAATCTGCCGCGGCCAATAAGGGGCTATAAGAGTGACAGTCCTTCCCAGTGACTTCACGTTCTGTAAAAGTCTGGGTATCAATGGAATTGGTGGAAATGCATAGAGGAGACCTGGGGGCCAATCGTGTATGAGTGCATCCCTCGGGGTTCTCCCGGAGGGGGAATCAGGGCAAAGTAGCTTCTGCATTTGGTGTTGATGGGGCTGGCAAAAAGATCGCAGCAAGGCTGGCCCCATTTGCAGAAAATCCTGTCCGCAATCTCCTGTTTGAGGGACCACTCATGTGGCAACAATATTGCCCTGCTCAGCTTGTCCACTATCATAGTGGATCTCCCCGGGATGTGTGTTGCCAACAAAAAGTGCTGGGATGACACAGCCCACTGCCAAACTCTGAGGGCTTCTCTGCAAAGGGAGTAAGACTTGGTCCTGCCCTGTTTGTTCAAATACCAGACCACTGATATGTTGTCTGTCTGTATGGCAATTGTCCCTACAGGGAGAGAGCCCTGAAAGTACTGCAACGCCAGAAGTACCGCTCTCATCTCTAGGACATTGATATGCAAATGTGACTCTTGATCCGTCCATGTGCCTTGGGCAGTCTTTCCCTGAAAATACCCCCCCCCACCCTATCAGGGAAGCATCCATGGTCACAGCGGCTATTGGAGGGGGAAGTACAAAGGGGCGTGCTATTGTGACATGTAGAGACGTCAACCACCACTGAAGATCCCTCTTGCAAAAATTTGTAATCAGAATCATATGGTTCATTGGCAACTCCTGGTAAGACCACTGAGTGAACAGGAGCCATTGAAGAATCTGCATATGCATCCTCGCCAATGGAATGGCTAAAATTGCTGCCATCAAACCTAGTACTTTCAAGACCTCTGCAGCTGGAGCTCTGTTCTTTGAAACCAGTGATGTGATGTGTTGGTGAAGAATTGATACCCTTTCGACTGGAAGATGTACAGTGGTGGTTGAAGTGTCTAATTCTGCCCCTATAAAGATGATATGCTGCGATGGCGACAAAGCAGACTTGTCGAAGTTGACCATAATGCCCAAGTAGTTGCAGAGTGGATTCTGTTGCCTGAATCAGATGATGCCTGGTGGTGGAGGTATGGAAACACCTGGAATCCTAGATGCCTCAGGTGAGCCGTGACCACTGCCATACATTTGGTAAACACTCTGAGAGCTGTAGTGAAACCAAAGGGCAGGGCTCGAAACTGGTAGTGACTCACTCCCAGCTGGAAATGCAGATGATCCCTGGATGGTCTGGCCATTTTTATGTGGTAGTACGCATCCTTGAGATTGATGGAGAACATCCAATTGTCCTTCCCTAAAAAGGGAAGTATGGACTGAAGTGTGACCATCTGAAAAAAGAAGTTATGCCTTACCACAATGTTCCATCTGTATTGTTGATCCTCGTTCAGTCATTACGCATGGGTATCGGTTCCGAGCTCAGAACTGAGCTGGCCATTTTCCAAGCTCACGTCAGCTTCAAACTCTCAAGCTAAACTCTTACCCACAATCCCCCCTCTCCCTGTTACCTCAGATTGAGTTTGCAAGTCAAAGAAAGTAGAGGCTATGTCTGGTCAAATAACCTAAGAGAACCGGATGGTGAGATCCACTAGAAACCACAGGGGGGGGGGAGGAGGGAGGGTCGTGATGACTGAACAAGGATCAACAATACAGATGGAATGTTATGGTAAGACATAACTTCTTTATCTGATATTGTTAATCCTCGTTCATTCCTTACGCATGGAACAGAGTCCCCAGCTACCTCTATTCCTGGGCGACTCACATGGAAGGACATTCCTGAGCACCATAGAACCGAAAGATGCTCTTCCCCTGGAGGCCAAATCAAATTTGTAATGATTGATGAAGGCATGAGGTGTAGCCCAAGTTGCAGCTGCACAGATGTCATGTAAAGAAGCTCTAGCATGGAAGGCAGCAGAAGTTGCCACCGACCTTGTTGAATGAGCTTTCATGGTGGTAGACAAATAGAAGTTATGTTCTTACCATAACGTTCCATGTTAGTTGTCTTCTTCTCGCCTTCTTCTTGCTGGATGGGTTCGGAGCCGACCTCGGCTCGCCACTCTAAAGCTCGAGAGTTGGTTCCACCGGCTCGAGGCTCCCCTTATATCCCACAATGCTAGGCGAGAGTTACCTCAGATCTCGTTAGTAAGCTAACCCCAGCTTATAACAGAAACAGTATAACTGTAAAAAACAGAATCCACCTCTAACAACAGGGAGAAGAAGGGTGACCTACATCCTGAAACAAGAAATATGCATAATAGCATATAGCTAAGAAAGAGGTGGTAGAAAGAGAGGTCACGATCACAACTCCTCTAGGTCTGTCCAGGCCAGGGGGAAGGAGGGTGGGACAGAAGAAGAGAAGAAGACAACTAACATGGAACGTTATGGTAAGAACATAACTTCTATATGTTAAGTTGTCTATCTCGCTTCATTCTTGCTGGATGGGACCGTCCCTAGCACCTTGTCCCGGGTGGCCTAACGGAACAGACTCCTGAGAACAGTGGAACCAAAATTAGCTCTATGCCTAGAAGCTAAATCCAACTTATAATGGGAAATAAAAGTGTGAGGAGTAGCCCAAGTAGCCGCTGCACAAATGGTGTCAATAGGCAGTCTGTCTTGGAAGGCTAGAGAAGCAGCCAAAGCTCTGGTGGAATGGGCTTTAGGCTTATTAGGCAGTTTTGGTGTCTAATCTCATAAACAAGGGTAATCAGAGATGTTAGCCATCTGGATAAAGATACCTTTGAAACTGAAGTCCCTTTCTGCTTTCCGCATAGGAGACAAACAGCTGATCAGATTTTCTGAATTGTTTGTCCTGTCCAAGTAGTACCTTAATTGACGATGAACATCCAGACAGTGTAATTTTGTTCAGACCTATTTGAATACTCCGGAAAAAGACAGGGAGGTCAATGCATTGGTTTAGATTTGATGTTGAAACCACCTTAGGCAAAAGGACGGGTTAGTTCAAGGAAACTCTGTCCTTATGGAACACAAGGTAAGGAGAACGACAACTGAGTGCTTGAAGTTCTGAAATTCTTCTAGCTGATGTGATAGCCACCAGAAAGAGAGTTTTCCATGATAATAACTTTAAGGAACATGAAGCTGCAGGTTCGAAAGGGGAAAGAATCAAAGAAGCAAGAACTAAATTTAGGTCCCAAGGAGAAGGAGGATTTCTTACAGGAGGTCTGAGAAGAAAAACTCCTTTCAAAAAGGCTTTGCAGAGTTTGTGGGACATTGGGCGGATTCAGAAATACCCACATGGAAATTAGAAATAGCTGCCAATTGAACCTTAAGAGTAGATGGAGATGAACCTGCGTGGAAGAGTTCAGCAAGAAAATCAAGGACTAGTTGGATGGAAGCGGTGAAAGGATCTATGTCCTTTCCTTGTGCCCAATATGAAAGCGTTTCCACTTACTCAAATAAATCTTTCGAGTGGAAGATTTATGGGAAGCTATCAAAATATCTCTAACAGAGTGAGATAATTGAGGAAGCCTGGCTACGGTTGGAAGTGGAGGAACCAAGCAGTGAGGTTCAGAGGGAGGGAGCGATGAAACTGACCCGACTGATGGATCAAAAGATCTGGAACTAGGTCCAGATTCCACGGTCGCTCAAAGAAATCGATGCAGAAAGGGGAACCACACTTGTCGAGGCCAGTAAGGAGCAATGAGGATCAATGAGGCCTTCTGAGCGATAGCTTTCTGTATTACTTGAGAGATCAGTGGGAAAGGAGGAAATGCATACAGAAGTCCCTGGGCCAAACTTGGGCTAGCGTCCCTGCTGGGTTGGCCTGGTAAAGGAATAGAGTGAAGTATTCTCTGCACTTGCTGTTTTGGGGAGTAGCAAAAGATCGCAGCAAGGCTGACCCCACTTGAGAAAATCTCTCTCACTACAGAGTCTTTCAGAGACCACTCGTGAGGCATGAGAATAGCTCTGCTCAACTTGTCCGCAATGTGATTGGACTTCCGGGGATGTGCGTTGCTATCAACGCTGAGAAGAAATCGCCCATTGCCACAGTCTGAGTGCTTCTCGACACAGGGGTATGATCTGGTTCCGCCTTGTTTGTTGATGTACCACACTACAGACATATTGTCTGTCTGGATTGCAATCGTTCCCAAGGGAAGAGAGTCTTGAAGGGCTTGCAACGCTAAAAGCACTGCTCTCATCTCCAGAACATTTATGTGCAAGTGGCATTCGTCTGGTTGCCATGTGCCCTGGACTGTCCTGCCCTGACAATGCCCCCACCCGATCAGGGAGGCATCCGTTGTCAGAGTAGCAACCGGAGGAGGTGGAACAAATGGTCTCCCCAACAGGAGCTGGGGAAGACATCCACCACATGAGATGCTTTTGCACTTGCGTGATCATAATGGTGTGAGACATTGGAAGTTCCTGGTATGACCATTGAGAAAAGAGCATCCACTGAAGGATCTGCATGTGGTATCTGGCCAATGGAAGGAGGGTATGGCGCTGCCATGATTCCCAACACCTTTAGAACTAACCTGGCTTTGGCTCTGTTGTAGTTGAGAAGTAGTGATACCAATTTTGAATGTCTGATATCCTTTGGTTCGTTAGTGTTGCAGACATGTTTACAGTATCTAAATTTGCGCCTATGTAGGTAATAGTGCGACAAGGCGACAAAACAGACTTTTCGCAATTTATTGAGATACCCAGATTTTGACAGGCGAAAAGTGTAATCTCTGGCCATCAGAAGGAGATGCTTGGTGGGAGCTGTGAGGAGCCAGTCGTCCACATATGGAAACACCTGGAATCCTTGTCGTCTCAGGTGAGAAGCTACCACTGCCATGCATTTGGTAAACACCGGGGCAGTGGTGAGACCAAAGGGCAGGGCCCTGAATTGAAAATGACTGGTTCCCAGCCTGAAGCGGAGGAATCTTCTGGAGCGTCTGTTCATTTTATGTGATAGTACGCGTCCTGAAGGTCTATAGAGCACATCCAGTTTCCTTTTCCCAATAGGGGAAGAATGGATTGCAGCGTGACCATCCGAAATCTTGTTTTCTTGACCGATCTGTTCAAGATACTGATATCCAAAATTGGTCTCCAGTCCCCTGTTTTCTTTGGAACTAAAAAGAACCTTGAGTAGATTCCGGATCCTAGTTGGTCTGCTGGCACTGGCTGAATAGCTCTTTTGCAAGCAGTTTTGAAATTTCCAAAGCTGCTATATCCCTTTGAGCGGGTGGAACATCTGGAAGGGATTTTTTTGACTGATTTGGAAAACGAAGAAAGGGAATAGAATAACCTTCGAATGATGGACTGTACCCATTTGTTTTGTGACAAGGATAGCCAGGCTTCTGGGAACAGTGACAATCTCCCCCGACTGCCTCCGAAGATGGGCAGCCGAGCAACACCTCAGGGATGCTGAAAGGGCTTATCGGAGGACATTTCTCGATTGCCCTGGTTCTGCGGACCCCTCTGCCTCTAGGGCGGCGTCTACCATTGTTGTTCCCCTCTGCCTCTGGCGGGAACCGACTCTGTGCATCAGGCGAAGTCCCTTGAGATTGTTTACGGAACCACATCTTTCCCCTTCTGGCCTTTGGGGTAAGGCCTAGAAGGAGTAGAAAACGGACTCCGGCGGCAGAAAGGGTCTTGCCATCAGTCTCGCACCTAGTCAGGGTTTCTTTCACTTGTGGACCAAAAGAGATGATCCATCAAAAGGGGAGTTCGTGAAAGACGTCTTGAAAGGTTCCGCAAAATTGCATAGCCGCATCCAGGCGTGCCTCAAGGCTACCCCTGTTCCTGCTCTGCTCGCTCCATCGGCCGCATAAGAAAGGAGGCGCATGGAGGAGTTGGAAATAGAATTAAGGATAGCCAGCTGCGTGTTCATTTTCTCTTGAAACCCGCAGCTGTAGGGTCCTTCAGCATTTCACTCGCTTTGATCAAGTCCCTTTGAAGACGAGTGAAATGGCATAGGTAATTCAGCGACGCATAGTAAATGTCGCTGAGGAGAACATCCGCTTCTATCCATGGACCTAGATTCCTTGTTAGGTGGATGGACAGGCACTGAAGGATCAGCCAGTTCCTTCTTTGTGGCAGCTACCACCATAGCATCCACAGAGACTCCTTTTGATAAAAATTCCTTGTCTGATCGAGCTGTGATGAACTTGGAGGGTCTCCTGGGAGTGGGGTCCACTGAATCAGGAGCCGTCCATGCCTTTTAGCAACCACCTGCATGAGGGGGTCAAGGGGGACACCCAGGAGGTGGAAGGGCGAGCCAACGCCTCAAGATACACAGATTCCTCCGAAGGGTTGAGGGCTGGCCAATTTCCCTCTGTTTAAGGATCTCCACAATGTCTGCAAATGAGACATCTTCAGAAGGGGAACGGGGAACCCTCAGAATCATCCAGATCTGTGTCCGGCGTGATAGACTCAGGTGAGTCAATGTGCTTCCTCTTGCACTTCCTCTTCCGAGGGGCTCTTCTGCCAAATCAGGAGAGGCCTCGGAAGAGGATGAAATCCCAAAGGAGCTCCTGAGGAGTTGGCTCTCTGCGGTCCGGGATGAGGGAGTGAGTCGACTTACCCTGAGGCAGCATAGAGGAGGGGCTGACGGAGCCGACTGTGGAGTAGAGCCAGGCTCTAACACACTCCGCATGACCTCAGCACCCCTGTCAGGCAGAGCCAGAGGTCCCCGCTCCGAGGAGCTAAGGACCCCTCGGCACCGACAGTGATGGCTCCGAGGCCGATGTCGGAGCCGAACTCACCAGAGCTGAAGCACCGAGAGGGAGAGGGGGGTCGGACAAGGGTCCGATGCCACTCACCCCCTCGGAGCCGACGAGGGAAGTCCGGCGCCGAGATTCCTCCATGGAAGAAAGCGGAGCCGGGCCGAAGACAATTGTCTCGGCTCCGAGGTGACCACAGTCTCAGTTCCGACACGACCCGGCTCCGAACTCAAGAGAGTCGAAGGAGGAAAGAGTTGATGGACCGGGGCAGGCACCGACTGATGAGTCGGGCTCTGAAGCATCTGGGCTAGTGCCTCGGACTTGAGTAGTCGACTCACCCCCCCTCTGAAGGTCATGATCGGACAGCCTCGATGACCTAGAGGAATGAGACCTTTGGCTCCGTTCAGACAGCAGGGGAGATCCTGGAGCCGAATGAACGGAGCCAAGAGAAGGTGACCTAGACCTCTTTCTGGTTGTCAGCTCCGAAGATCTTGTCGGAGCCGACACGGGTACCTCGATAACCTCGGCTCCGGCTGGAGCCGAGGAAGCCACAGAAACTGTGGACTGAGTCTTATTGGCTCCAGCCGGAGCCGATAAAGGCAAAGGTTGAACAACCTGAGGTCTCGGCTCAGAAGCCGGAGCCGAAGACCTCGATGCCTTGGAGGGTTTCCCTGTTGAGACAGACAGGGAATCCTCAGGCTTCAACAAGCCTCTCAGAATAAGCTTGTTTTCTTTCCTGCAGGACCCTGGGGCTGAAGCCATGGCAAACAGCACAGGAGTCCTGCAGGCAGACAATAGACACAAGAAGTGTGGCGTCTGTCAGAGACATTTTCTGACAGCACGCATCACACTTCTTGAATCGAGACCTTTGACATAGCCTAACTGGTGAACACAAACACACACTCAAACACACCAGTTATACCCTGTCAAAATAACTACTTTAGTAAAAATAAAGTACAATAAACAGTAGTTAAACTACACAAACACTCCTAGGGAAGGAAGGCCCAAGGCCCAAGGGAAACAAAAAAAAATTAGGTCGGGGATAAAGTTCAATGAACTACACTAATTTGATAATAATTAAACTAAAAAGGGGTAAAAGAGTAACTTTTAATAGAAAAGCTTAAACTCACCAGGAACCGGTAGAACAACCAACCTCAAGCTGTAGCGGCAAACGAGATCTGAGGTAACTCGCCTAGCATTGTGGGATATAAGGAGCCTCGAGCGGTGGAACCAACTCTCGAGCTTTAGAGTGGCAGTCGAACCCATCCAGCAAGAATGAAGGCGAGATAGACAACTTAACATCGAGATATTACGTTGTGAATAAATAAAGGTCATACAGTCCTTCAACCATCAGCAGAACCTAATCTAGGTCCAGAAAAGGCCAAAATTAACTGGTCAGATTTATGAAAGGGTTTAGTCCTGTTTAAGTAAAAACGGATTTGCCTGTGTATATCTAGGGTATGTAGACAATACTCTCCTCTGTTTCAATGATTGGGAAAGAAAACTGGCAATTCAATGGCTTGATTAATGGACATTTCAGATGTCACTTTAGGCAGAAATGACGGATTAGTTCTCAGAGACACTCTATCTCTATGAAAAAATCATGTATGGACTCTTGATACATAAAGCTTGAAGTTCAGAAATACATCTGGCAGAAGTAATAGCGACCAAAAACAAGGTTTTCCATGACAAATACTTGAGGTCACAAGAAGAGGCTGGTTCGAAAGGTGACATTGTCAGAACATGTAGAACTAATGATAAATCCCATGGTTGAACAGGTTCTCTAAAAGGTGGCTTCAGATGATTCACACCTTTTATGAAGGTCTTGCACAATTTATGGGACATAAGAGAGGAATCTTGGACACCTTCATGAAAATTAGAAATTGCAGCCAAATGAACCCTAATGGTAGAGGCCAACAGACCCGATTGAAACAGGTCGGCTAGATAGTCTAGTATTATCGACACTGGTGCTGAAAAGAGGTCTACTTGTTTATCTTTCAGCCAACAGGTAAATCTTTTCCACTTGCTCAGATAAGTAATTCTAGCGGAAGACTTATGAGAAGCAATGAGAATATCACGTACTGTTAAAGAAAGATCATTCTGCCTGTCAATCAAGGGAATTGGAGTAGCCAAGCCATTAACTTCAGGCTGTTCAAGTTGGGATGAATCAGGTTCTGTGGGTGTGAGATCAACTCCGGGGTTGGATGGAGAATCAATGGTCGATCTACTAGGTGAGGCCAAAGGAAGGGGAACCAAATCTGTCGAGGCCAATATGGTGCTATGAGGATTGCCTTGCTCTTCAAATGACGGGCTTTCTTCAGAAACTGGGGAATGAGGAGATAGGGTGGAAATGCATAAAGACAACCCGAGGGCAAATTTTGGACTAGAGCGTCCCTGGGTGAGTGTCCCAGAGGGGGAATCAGGGTGAAGTAGTTGCTGCATTTGTAGTTGGTCGGGGATGCAAAGAGGTCGCAGCAAGGATGGCCCCAGCGGTGGAAGATCTCTGCTGCTTTCAAGGGATTCAGGGACCACTCATGAGGTTGAAGAATGCACCTGCTGAGTCTGTCTGCTATCACATTGGAACTCCCGGGAATGTGCATTGCTAGAAGAAAGCGGTTGGTAGCCATCGCCCATTGCCATATCCTCATCGCTTTTCGACAAAGGGGGCAAGATTTGGTTTCACCTTGCTTGCTGATGTACCAGACCACCGCCATGTTGTCTGACTGAATCACAATTGTCCCAGAAGGCATCAGGGGATGAAATGCTTGCAATGCCAGAAGCACTGCCCTCAGCTATAGAACATTTATATGCAGATGGGCCTCCTGTTTGGACCAAGTGCCTTGGACTGTCTGTCCCTGACATAGCCCCCCCCCACCCCATCAGTGAGGTGTCAGTGGTCACTGTGGCCTTGGGTTGCTGGGGGGAGAAGGGGCGAGACTATTGTGAGAGATTGTGTGTCCTCCACCAATTTAAATCCTGTTTGCACCTGTGGGTTACTCGAATCATGGCTGAAAGAGGATGCTGAAAAGGATACCATTGGGTGAGCAGTAGTCATTGTTGAAGCCTCATGAGAAATCTGGCCAGGGGAACAATGGTGATGGAGGCTGCCATGGAACCCAACAGCTGTAGAACTGAATGAGCCATGGATTTTTCCTTTGAAAGGATTGGGATTAATTGTTGCTTTATCCTTAGAATTCTGTGCTCTGGGATAGCAGCTCTGCAGTTTTTTGTGTCCAAGATAATCCCTATAAATTCTGTTGACTGAGATGGGGTGAGATTGGATTTCTACCAGTTTATGGTTATGCCTAGCCTTTGAGCAGCGAGGAGAGAGTAAGCCAAGGCTTTTTTCAATAGATGTCTGGTGGGGGCAGAAATGAGCCAGTCGTCTAGGTATGGAAACACCTGGAATCCTTGAAGTTGCAAGTGAGCTGTGATAACTGCCATGCACTTTGTGAACACTCTGAGGGCTGTAGAGAGTCCGAAGGGCAGTACTCTGAACTGGTAGTGACTGGCTCCCACACAGAAGCTCAGAAATCTTCTTAATGGCCTGTCCACCTTTATGTGGTAGTATGCAGCTTAAAGATCTATAGAGCACATCCAATCATCTTTTTCCAAAAGCAGAAGGATAGACTGTATTGTGACCATCTGAAATGTTTGTACTCTGACAAACTTGTTCAATACACTGAGATCCAAAATGAATCTCCAGTCCCCAGTTTTCTTTAATAAGTCTTGAGTAGAATCCCGATCCTATCTGGTCTGGACGGACTATTTGGATGACTCTCTTTCTTAGCAGCTTTTCTATCTCTAGTGCTGCTTCTTCCCTTTGACTGGGTGGAACATCAGGAAAATTTTTTGAAGGGACGGGACAAAGATCGAAGGGGATATGATAACCTCTGGTTATAATCCTCTGTACCTAGGAATTGGTGGTGATGGTTAGCCAGGCAGAATGGTACAAGGAGAAACGTCCCCCAACCACCTCCAGAGGAAAGGAGTTGGGCCACTCTTCAGGAGTGCTGGTAGGACTGACCAGGAAAAAAATCCCTGGAACCCTGGTTATGTGGACCCCCTCTGCCCCAAAAGGAGCGTCTTCCCTGTGAGTTTCTCCTCTGCCCCTGGGGGAGAACCCGGCCTGTGTGTCACGGAAAGGACCCTGAGATTTCTTGAATAACAGACACCTATGGCAGAAAGGGTCCTGTTCACATCTGGCCAATGTGCTTTTAACTTTGGGCCCAAACAACAAGGAGGCCTCAATGGAGGCATTAAGAAAAGAAGATTTAAAGGGTTCTGCGAAGTTGCACAAGTGCATCCAGGCATATCATCTCAAGACCGCAGCTGAACCCACTGCTCTAGCTGCTCCTTCTGATGCATGAGATATCAGTCGCATAGAGGAGTTAGATATAGACTCAATGGTGGCCAGCTGAGAGGACACTTTGCCACGGACCTCATCAGACATGGCACCAGCCAAGGTTTCAGACAGCTCAGAGACCAGATCCCTTTAAAGCCTGGTAAAATGTGCCATATAATTCAGGGACCTGATAGCAAAGGTCGCTGAAGCAAAGGTGCACTTCCCTATCCTGTCCATGGCCCGGGACTCTCTGTTAGGTGGATGGACAGTCTATCTTTCTTCTTCTGCCAGATCCTTTTTTGTTGCGGCCACCACCACCAAAGCATCCACAGGAAGACCTTTGGACCCATGGGGATCTGAAGCAGGAGGGGACAAGATCTTATCTGGCCTCCTGGGAATAGCTTAGATGGTATCAGGAGCCTTCCAAGCATGCTGCACGATGAGCTTGACAAGTTCATCGGCAGGTGGAGTAACCCAGGAGGTAGGGGGCCGGGCGTGAAAGGCCTGTAGGAACACAGATTCTTCAGAGTTTGAATTAGAGGACTGCCAGTCACCTCTCTGTTTCAGGATTTTGAGGATATCGCCAAAGGATACCTCAGAGGGTGACCGAGGGGATCCTTCCCCCTCATCGAAATCTGTGTCTTTGGTGAGGGACTCCTCTGTGGAGTCCATGTGCTTCCTCTTACACAAATTTTCTGGTGGACCTCCTCAGCGGGAGGCGCTGGGGAAGACAATGAAAAGGGGGATTCCTGAGGGAATCTGTCCTGTGGCCCTTGCACCCAGTGTCCGCTAGATGCGACTTGTGAAACCAGTGTACCAGAAGAGGGCAGAGGTATAGACAGTCCGGTATCGCCAGCAGCAGCAAAAGCCTTCTCCATCAGTTGGAAGGCTGGTCCACCCAAAGAGGCATGTATGTCTAGGACAGGGGGCATCCCTCTCCTACGTGGCTCAGCCTGCCTACCCGGAGTCCCTGGATGGCTGTGGAGCAGCAAGCTATGCGTGTCACAGCTGACATCCTGGGTCATAACAAAACTTTCCTGCCATGAAGGCAACTGTGGTTCCTTAGTGAGATCCATAACGGGAACCCCGGAAGGGGAAGACTGTGCTATATCCATGGACATCAAAGGCAATGAAGGAGGAGAATAAGAAGGGGTCTTTGGAGATGGGTGATCATCTCCCAATGAAGGATAGTTCCTGAGGGGTGGGATACCTCTGGCCAAGAATGCCTGGTCCACAAGACACAACACATCATGTTTGGAAAGTCTTCTAGTGGACCTCACGGAGACTGAGGGAGAAACAGGCCTGTCCACAAAAGAGGCAGACTCAGTGCCCATCTCATCTGACCACACCGAAGACAATGGTGCCGAGAAAGACTGGACTACTGTTGTCTGCACTGAAGAAGTCATTGTTGCTGAGGCCATTATCTGCACCGACACAGGGATCAGTGCCAAAGTGGTTGTCGGTGCCGAAGCTGGAACCGACAAAACTGGAGTCAATAATAAAAGCTTCGGTTCTGAGGAAGATCTCGGAGCCGAAGCGGTCAAGGTCTGCGCCGACTGAACAGTCGGTGCCGATACAGTGGTAATGGTCTGAACCGAGGAGACCCTCAGAGCCAATATATAGAAGGCTGCAGGGGAAGAAGCTGAAATCACCAATGGAGAGGCACCGAAAGCACTGGGGCTAACTGAGAAAGCTCTGGAGCCGAAACTTTAGCCTTTTTAGGTTTTGGTTGGCGGGAGTCCCCAGCCGGGGACGAAGGCAAAGATTTAGCCTTAGTAGAAACATCCAAGGTTTTCTTAGGGGCTCTAGGGGAGGTTGAGGCCTCTGACCCAGAAATAGCCTCTGAAAAGGGAGATTTTAGAAGTCCCTTCAGTATCAGCTTGTTTTTCCTTTCCACCAAGGTTCTATTAGAAAAGTTGTCACAAATAGTACAAGGTGGATCAACAGACAAATGAGAATCTCCCAAACAATAAACACACAAAGAGTGTGCATCAGAAGTAGGCAGTTTGTGTCCACAATCAGAACACCGCTTAAATCCCAGACTAACTTTCTTATCTGCCATGACAGTAAATTCAACAGTAGAAAAAATTACCAACAATGGTACAAGAGAATACCCGAAGGTATGAGAGAAAAGGGTGAAAGGATTACCAATGATGGTAAAGAGAGACTACCTCGCAGTATAGTGGTAAAGAAAAGGCAGATAAACCTGAAGAAATTATAAACGCTAAATGCGATAGGGTAAGAGACAATAAAATATTAACTTTTCTGACAGAAAAGTAGTCTATAAAGCTATTAAACAACAATTGACTATACTTAGCTCAAGAGAAGTATCTTGACATGATCGAATGGCAACGTGGCAAATGAAATCTGAGGTAACAGGGAGAGGGGGGTTGTGGGTAAGAGATTAGCTCGAGAGTTTGAAGCTGACATGAGTTTGGAAAATGGTCAGCTCGGTTCCGAGCTTGGAACCGATACCCATGCGTAAGGAATGAACGAGGATTAACAATATCAGATCTTCTCTTTTTTTACAAATCAGTTCAGTCTGCGGAGGTCCAAAATGGGTTTCCAGTCCCCTGTTTTCTTTGGAATCAAAAAGAATCTTGAGTAAGTTCTGAATCCTGTTTGGTCTGCTCGGACTGGTTGGATGACTCTTTTTTCTAGCAACTTGCGGACCACTATGGTTGCTTATTCCCTGTAACTGGGTGGAACGTCCGGGGTTCTCTTAACAGAATGGGTGGAGCGGAGAATGGTATAAAATACCCTCTGGAAATGATGCTTTGTACCCATCTGTCATTTGTGATATCTAACCAGGCTTCTGGGTACAAAGATAAGTGACCCCTGACTGCCTCCAGAGCAGGATAGTTGGGCCTCCTCTCAGGAGCACTGATAGGGTTGGCCAGAGAAATGATCTCTGTCACCCAGGTGTTGCGGACCCCCTCTGCCGTGAGGGCGTCTTCCAATATTTCCTCCTCTTCTGCCCCTGGAGGTGGGTTCTCCACATGTGTCCTGAAAGGCTCCGTGGGCATTCCGGAACCACATCTTCCCTCCCCTTTGGCCTTTGGGTAAAGGCTGAATAGGGGTGGAAAAATGGATTCCGATGGCAGACAGAGTCTTTCCCACCTGTTCACACCTGGTCAATGTTTCCTTTACCTTTTGCCCAAACAAGGATGAGCCGTCAAATGGGGTGTTTACAAATGAAGACTTGAAAGGCTCTGCAAAAGAACAGAGGCTCATCCAGGCATGCCTGCGAAGAGCAATCCCTGTACCTGCAGCCTTACTCGAGCCATCAGCCGCATGTGATATGAGGTGCATGGACAAGTTCACAATGGAATTAAGGGTAGCAAGCTGGGCTGAAACTTTGTCAGAGAATCCTGCAGCTACAGTACCCTGTACGGAATCTCCCAGCTCCTTAAGGAGATCTCTCTGCAGTCTGGTAAAATGTGTCAGATAGTTCAGTGATCGCAGAGTGAAAGTCACTGAACTAAACATGCATTTCCCATATCTATCCATGATCCTGGACTCTCTGTTAGGAGGATGGATAGACGCAGAAGTTTCCGACAATTCCTTCTTTGTGGCCGCCACCACCACCATGGCATCAACAGGAACTCCTTTGGACAGAAAGGATTTATCAACAGTGGCAGAAATAAATTTATTAGGCCTCTGAGGGACAGGCTCCTTAGACTCCGGTGACTCCCATGCCCTATGAGAGACCAATTGCATAAGCTCATCATAGGGTGGAGACACCCAGGAGGTGGAAGGTTGAGACCCGAAAGCCTTCAGAAGAACTGACTCATTCTCAGTAGGGCTTTTGGACTGCCACTCACCCCTCTGCCTAAGGATCTCAAGTATGTCCACAAATGAGATATCTTCAGAGGGGGATTGAGGGGACCCTTCTGACTCCTCCAAGTGGCTGTCAGATGTCAGGGACTCCTGTGGGGAGTCCAAGTGCCTCCTCTTGCACAGTCTCTTTCTGGGTACTTCCTCAGTGGGGACTTCTGGAGAAGTCTCAGAAGAGCAGGGAGCACCCAGTGGGGCTACCTGAGGCTCTGGGTCTTTACCCTTGGGATGATCGATGGTAGCAGAAGTGGACACAAGCACTTTAAGGGAAGAAGAGGCCAAACCTGATGATGAGGAAGTCTTTGGAGACAACACTCACCTCATGGCTTTGAAAGCACCAAGGCTCCGATGAGAAGGAGTCGATGGACCCGAAGGGACCGTGATCCCCTCTTGCACCAGTGCCATGGGCTCCGAACCTGAGGTAGGAGCCGAGCTCACCCGAGTCGAAGCCCTGAGAGGAAGAGTCGACACCGACAAGTCAGTGCAACTATCCTCCCAGGATCTGACAGGGGAGCGTTGACTCCTAGAGTCCCCGGTCAGCACCGAGGATGTCCGAGCAGATGGAGCCGATGATACTGGAATAGCCGTCACTCCAAGGGTTCTACAATCATCAAGTCGGCCTCCTACGGCTCCGAAGGACCGGTATGGCTCGGAGGAGGAGTAGTCAATTCAGGAAGTGTGCTCTTTGGTTCCGACGCCCGGGTCGGAGCCGACAACAATTTAGCTAGGCCTGGTGCCATTAATAGCTTCTGTACCAGTCGATCCATGTCAGAATCAGAAAGGCTAACAGATGACCTGGAAGAAAGTACCGATGGTGCCAACTGGAGAAGTGGAGAAGAGGGAGTCTCAGAGACCGGTTCCAAGCCAGAGTCCCAGCTCCAAAAAGAACAGACTGTCAGCTGTGGAGCCAAAGTCACAGTATAGTCCACTTTTTTCAATTTTTTTTATTTAGACTCCGAGGAAGATTTTGAAGATTTTAATGATTTGCTGGCTCCATCCTGGTCAGACAAAGCTTCTACAAAGGGGTGCTTAAGGATACCTCGATCTGTGAGTTTCCTCTTCCTCTCAGCCAGCATCCTAGTAGAAAAGGAGTGGCAGATACTGCAGGACTCCTGAAGGTGCACCTCACCCAAGCAATAAACGCACTGAACATGTGCATCTGTCACAGACATTTTTTGTCCGCAGTCTGGAAATTTTTTAAAGCCAGACTTCGGATGTTTCTCCTTATCTTCAGACATAATTAGAGAAATAACAACTATAAGAACTATGAACAACTTTGACAAACAAATGCCCAATGAGGACACTCTAAAACTAATACAATATAGGATAATATTATACACTCCTAACTAGTCTAAACTACTGAGGCCAAGGCCAAGAAGCAAAAAGTCAGAAATAATGTGGCAAAGCTATAAAAGGGAAAGGGGAACACTTCTAAAAAGTCTAACTATACCTAAGAATATATATATATATATATATATATATATATATATATATATATATATATATATATATATATATATATATATATATATATATGTGTGTGTATATATATATATATATATATATATATATATATATATATAAGAAAAAAATTAAGAAAAACTTGCGAATGTGTAGAAAATCCCACAAAAAGTCTTGAGCAACACTGGAAACCAAGAGATTAGTGCCACAGCAAACTAGATCTGAGGTAATTCCAGCAATGCATCACGGGATAAGGGGCTTGGTCTCGAGCTACTGGTAATCTTTGAGCTTTGCTAAATGGCCGTGTCGGAGCAGAGGATCAGCTCCAAACCCATCAGTGAAGAATGTGAAGTGAGAGGACAGGGAAGGACACTGCAAAAGAAAACAGTACCTCTCTTGGTGGTAAGCAGAGTATGCCATGTGCATTACAACACTACACAGCTTTAACACTGTGTAGGATATGTTGATATTAATGAGTTCTCTTTTTGTTGTTTTCTTACTTCTCCCAAACCATTTGTAGCAGTGGCAGAAGATTGGCAGTGGACGCCTCTGCTTATCTCAGTTTATGCCTTTGGCCCTGCAGCCAACCTTCCCTATCACCAAGTCTCAACTCTCTGCCTGCCTGTGTCTATCTACTCCTGTTCCCACAATTTATGGTATGTCTAATCTGTCTATGTTTTATGTTGTTTGTGCACCACTGCAGCCTTCTCTTCTCTGTCTATTTATCCCTCAACTAAGACCCTCTACCTTCTCTATTTACTGTCATCTTATTATATGAAAAATCAGAGCCATTGCCTCAAACAGTGCGCTTCCTCCCCAGTTATTTCTTATGGTTAGCTTGTATGTTTTCCTCTGCATGCTAGTGCCCTTTTTCTTACCTGCATAATTTGCCTTTCCTTCCTACTTATATGATAAACTGCATTGGCATTTTGCTGTGCTGGCTCTCCTAGACTTGTCTTCCACTGTGTATGTGGCAGCAATAAAGCACTTCATTGCTTATTTGAATGAGCATAGCCTCAAGCATGCTCAGGTATATTTACTGTGATGTTAACCACTCTGAGCATGTGCACATTGACATTGTACTGCTCCACTTGAGCCAGACTGTTACATGTCCCCATAAATTGGTTCTACGGGTTTATTACCCAGCTTTTTTGCAGTTTGTCAGAACTACGTAAATTCTGTTTCATATTTCACCAGCTACAGACTGCATCACATTGCACTTCCTAACATGTAGGAGACCATGTCAGACCCCTAATTAATAAAAATGCAGATGTAGACCTGTAGATACCCGTAGGAAACAATGCTCGTACTCGGGATGAAAACGATAAACCTTTATTCCACAAAACAGAATCCCATAAAATGCTGGTTAAGCGCTTTCAACTGGAAACCCAGTCTTCTTCAGAACAATTAAAAAAGCTCTCTTGCAAATATATATAGTGTGCTAAAACAGTTCAATTAGAAAAAAACGCCAAAATTGTAAAAGGTATACTACCTATTATTTCAGCTTAAAATCTTCACCTTAAAAAATACTAATACTTGTAAAAATACATGCATTGTATTGCTTGTTTTTTAAAAAACAAAAGAAAGAACTCTATTACTTGCTAAAAAATTATCTAATAAATATGTGTAAACATTCCAAGGTATATAAAGAACTAAACTACCTAATGCTACTTGTGAATGTGCATAGAATTCTACCTCATCATCCATTACTAAATGATAAAATCCTATAGAATATAAATGCTACAACTATGATAACATGTCAAACATTTGTAGTAATAAAAATGTCCAGTTCCTGAATATTATGTGAAAACCACTGTGTGTAAAATAACACATAAATGTGTATATACTGAAAAATACTAAATAATACTGAAAAATCTAGCCAAGTTCTATTGAGAGAGTACCAAAAAGGGTTTGATACTAACAAACTCATTTAATCCAGGTAGCCTAGTGGCATCTAATAATATCTGCCACTTACTCTCCAATGATGCTAAGATCATTTTCCAATTACCTCCAAACGGAGTACTTTTGACTTGGTCTATTATGGCAAAACGGAAATGATGCTCAACCCCTTTATCACATATATGCCTATATAAGGCATTTTTGGTGTCACTTTTTTGTATTCGATATAAGTGTTCGTAAATACGTTTTTTTTAATTGCCTTTCCGTTTTGCCAATATAATACGCCGGCATGTAGTACATGTAGCTAAATAAATCACCTGTCTAGTGTTACAATTCCCTGTCCTAGTCTTAATGCGTGTATGGTTAATGTCATCTAATTGGATGTATGCTACCTCGTTAATGTAGCTACATTGTTTGCATCTCCCACATTTTCTAGTACCTTTGAATTTATCTTCACTGTCTGTGTTGTTACTAGCTTTCTCTATATTCTTTTCAGATTAGGTCCTGTCTTATATACATATTTAGGTGTAGGTCCTACATATTTATCCAAGTTGGAAGATGTAATTATATCCCAGTGCCGACGTAAAATGTCCTGGATAATATTAGTATGTGGTGTATATGTCAAAATGCATGCTCGACCATAGTGTGCATGTTCAACTCCAACTTCTTTAATATTCACTTCATAATTACCCAATAAAGGTGGATATTTCTTCCCCCATTCTCTCTGAACATAATAAATAGCATCCTTAACCATACTTTCTGGATATCCACGATTAAGGAATACATTTTTAATAAAATCCAATTCTGTCTTCATAACTATTTCAGTAGATGACATCCTGGCTGCTCTAATACACTGACCCTTCACCACATTTTTAAAAACATGTGGTGGATGATTACTAGAATAATGTATGTAGTCATTAGAAAAAGTAGGTTTCCTGTATATCCTGGAAGTGCAACCACTATGATCTTGTCCAACCAGGATGTCCAAATATGGTATACCAACTCTACTGTAGTTATGTGTGAATTTTAGAAATTGTGAGGAGCCATTAAGGTATTTCATAAATTCCTGCAACCTATCTGTAGATGCCTTCCATAATATAAAGATATCATCCAGATATCTGGCATAAAACTTTATATCGGTATAAAAATCACTTTTAAATAGTACCTCATCCTCCCATTCCAACATCACTAGGTTGGCAAATATGGGAGCACATGATGCTCCCATAGCAACCCCTTTTATTTGTCTAAAGTACTCTCCTTGAAAAACAATATAATTGTGGTCCAATACCAGTTCCATCATATCACATAATAAGCTCACTTTATCCCAATCCAGCCCCGAATATTTTCTCAAACTGTTAGCAAAGTATTCTAGGCCTATGTCCTTCGGGATACTGGAAAAAAGATCCACAACGTCAATGGTTAAGAGAATGAGATTAGGATTCCAGTTATCCTTAGTGAGTTTCCCCCAAAAATTCCAAGAATCTTTCATAATATGTGGAATAATCTTATAGATATGTTTGAGCTGTTTGTCTATCAACCTACCAATATTAAATGTTTTTGACTTGGATCCAGATACAATGGGTCTAAAAGGTGGTTTGTCCAATGATTTATGTATCTTGGGGATCCCAACTATTTTTGCCAATACTGGATAATCATTTTTCAAGAACATGTAAGTCTCATTGGTAATCCTGTTGTCTATCAGATACTCTTCAATGGCTAGATCAATTCGCCTATGGCCTATATTAATTTGGTTCATTGAGACACTTTCATAATTATCTGTTCTATGTAACAGGTCATAAATACTAGAATTATATGCATCAGTGTAATATAGAACTATCCCTCCCCCCCTTATCAGGTTTCATAATTCGAACCTCCTTGTTGTGTATAACTTGATTCAAACATTCTCTTTCAGAATTTGAAAGGTTGTTATCTGTATCAGTATGTTTGTTAAACCTACGTCTCAGGTTCTTATGTAACCAATAGATATCCTTACATACTAATTTCTCAAAATTAGTTATATTAGGGTTAGATGTTGGGATATAAGTACTTTTTTTGCATATGTTATTACCGCCTATACTACATTGATTATTTTCTTTATTTTCAACATAATAGCTAAATTAAGCTTACGGCAATATAATTTAACTTGTTTGATGTTATCAAATAAATCCATTCGAGCTGTAGGAATAAACTTCATTCCCTTACTCATAACTCTAACAAATTCTTGATCTACCTCCACATCGGTGTAATTGTAAACATTGAAACCTTCATAACTGGTTAAAATATGTTTAGTCAAATCCTTATTAGATTCTATTACCTGTATGTTCTCACTATTACCACAAAGCTCCCCAGTCGAAGGTTTCAGTGTGGTATAATCCAAACTAGGAAGATCATATAATGTGTGGGAATTGTTTGTTACTTCCTGTAATTGTTCCACTGTCTGTTTAAATTCCTTCCCGATGAAAATTTGTCCCCCTGAAAATTTCCTTCTCTGTTAAAACTTCTAGATGTTAATCTAGTTGTATGATTGTGTGGCACCTGCTCTCTCCCTTTATCACCTGGCCAAATATATGCCCTATTATGTTTGTATAACTCAATATCCCTGGATATCTTCCTACTTTTTCTATCATATATATTATGTGCTTTACTATCAGCTATTGTAAATTGTTTCTTAAACAGTTCTTTCCAAGTATCAAAATCAACATTGCTAATAATGGTATCATACATACTTTCCAAATCATCAGCTAATAAAAGCAGTTTCTCGTCTTGATATTTAAGCAAAAGTTTCATATATGCACAACCAAAATTATCAAATAAACTGTTAAATTCTTTCATTGTTTCTTCCTTATATGTAATACCCAGTGGTAGTTTAAAAATCCTAAGCCCCTTGGGTACAACATTAATTTTTAGACAGTTGGTTAAATAACTCAAATCTATTTTAGTATTTTTATATGAAATTAATTTTCTACCAAAATCCAGAATTAAATCCTTCAAAGAAGTATATACATGTTCTTTGTTGGTATTAATAATATTATGTCCTTTGGTAGCAAAAACAACCTAGACTTGTCTTCCACTGTGTATGTGGCAGCAATAAAGCACTTCATTGCTTACTTGAATGAGCATAGCCTCAAGCATGCTCGGGTATATTTACTGTGATGTTAACCACTCTGATCATGTGCACATTGACATTGTACTCCTCCACTTGAGCCAGACTGTTACATGTCCCCATAAATTGGTTCTACGGGTTTATTACCCAGCTTTTTTGCCGTTTGTCAGAACTACATAAATTCTGTTTTTTATTTCACCAGCTACAGACTGCATCACATTGCACTTCCTAACATGTAGGAGACCATGTCAGACCCCTAATTAATACAAACACATACACATACATAAACACACATACATGCACACTCACACACTGTGTGCGCATGTGAGAGAGACTGAGTGTGTGGTGTGTGTGTACGTTTTTGTATTAATTAGGGGTCTGACATGGTCTCCTGCATGTTATGAAGTGCAGAGTGAAACCCCCCCTCACTAAAACTGATACACCTGGCTCTAGCTCCACATGTAACTTAATAATATCCAACATACAAATTAGACTTCTTCAATCAGAAATATTCCTCAATGTTCTCAGTGATCACTCACCCATTAAACCAATTTGTTTATTTAGAAGATATAAAAAACTCAAATAACTGAAGGCAGATTTTCCCTAATAACACATTCTGAACTTCAACATCCTACTCAGTGCTATAGATTGATTCTCCCATATGCCTTGGCTGACCCTACCACTGATTTAGACATGCCTTGGCTGACCCTACCACTGGTTTAGACCGTTTTCCATTTCAAAACTGCCCAGGATTCAGGATGTGCTTTAGTCTCATACAAAGTAAATGTTTAGATCACAGAGTTGCCGTGGCTTACAGTAGATATTAAAAACAAAATTAAACCAGAGATTCTACCTGGAAGAATGGGAAAAGAAACCCTCACAATACCGAACTACATCAAACTTTCTAAGAAAAAAGGACCCAGTACTGCAAATGCCCTGTTTTTCTAGACCAAATTTGTTTTAGAAAGAAATAAAAAGCTTAACAGAATATTAAATAACTCTTAAACCAGCAAAAATTAACCAATAATATTTTAACTACCATAGCTTTGGTAATAACTATGCACACTTTCGGCAGCCCATTAACCAAAGCCTTTCCAACAATTTACTCCTCTACCAATGAAGACAGAAACCTCATCCACCTTCTTATATAGCACACTTTCACTTCTCTGTAATTTCAGTAAAACAGATCTAGTCCATTTTACTCAAACTTAAAGAAAAATTCTGACCTCAAACTCGAAACAAAAGGTTTGTATTCTGAGCTATTTCAATAGATTAAAATAACTCTAAATGTTTCTTATAAAATGTTAATATGTTTTTCCACAAAATGTCTGACATAGTGCCCAACATATTAGCATGATCTTGTTTTAGTGGTTTAATGTCTCCTTCCTACAATCTATTTCAAATTTCCCATTGTACGTGTCATGCCAGACTTAAGTCAGCAATGTTGTCTTTCTAGTCAACTGAGATTCTATGGCAACAGTGTGAGTCACTGCCATATAGCAAACCTTCTGTAGCAGGAGTTCTTGCATTATGTTTGTGAATGATCATCATATACATTTCTCTCAGAACCTGTTTTAAGCAGTTCAGAGATATTTAGAGGAAAGTCAGAAAATATTTTTCCTTGTAAAATATCAAAACATCAGTGAAAGAAAGCAGATAAATCCCAGGCTTTTGTCGGGATTGTAATTTTGTAGTCCTTTGCTATGAGCACTGATAGGCCCTCCCCCACCCTCTTCTTGAGGTTTCAAAGCTAGCACTGAAATCCAAGCGCTGTTAATCAGCACTTCAAATAAATAACTTGCTCTGCTTCTCACCACTGCATGCAACAGCAGGATGATGACTTTTAATAGTCTGAATGTTGAAGAAATGTTCTAATGTGCTTGCTGTTTTCCTCAAAAGCATTTAACAAGCACAGTACAAAAATGCCTTTATACATTACTTTTCCACACATCTGTTGCATTGCTTACACCTTGATTTGTTATATTACATGTTTCATCAAAAATATATTTGAGCAAGACAAATCATTAGTTCTGTGTTTAAGACATACTGTTTCTATAAAACTATTGCAGTTATAGACAATGCGACTTACAAGGGAATCATTATACAAAATACATGGTCAGCTATTAGGGCTGCCATCTTTGTTGGTACCCGAAGTGGCACATTCTTATTTAAGGTTATGCAGGACAAACTATGCCACCATCAAAAGAAAAATAAGTATTTTCATTGTCTTTACCAAAATAAAGATTCAGTCATATTCACTGTAGTTCTTTACACTACTTTATATGATACTAAGATGACTGAAATCTGTTATGCAATTTTTATGTGATATTTAGAGGAAAGTCAGAAAATATGTTTTTCTTGTAAAACATCAAGACATTTGCCATTTTTCATAACACCGCCACACTTACATCCTTCGCAGAAAAGAACTGCTTGAATCACTACTATTCTGCAGAAAGACAAAAAGGTGGTAAGCCTATTAATTCGGACACTAATACTATGTCTCTTCAACTCTTTCATAACACTCGTCTTTTTTCTTTTTTTTTTTTTTTTTGTAGCAGCTGCTTTCCTGCTGACATCAGTAGCATAAGTTGTCTATAAAATTGCGGCCAGTATTTCACAGGAAGAATTACATATTTCTGTGTGCCTATGCTATGTCATGCAGTCAGTGACAAATTCCTTTGCCAACAAATGAGAGAAGTTAAGCTTAAAAAAGAGGATGATCTTTCCCTTCCTTTGATTACAAGGCAAGGAAATGCAAGATTTATGAAATAAAAGCAGGTTTCTGTTACCTAAAAATTAATGGAACTATACTGCAGAGAGAAAAATAAGTTAAGGGTTGAGTTAAACTGCAGGATAAATTGGACATTTCCTTTAACAATTCAGGATCCATATCCACCAAACTTCATTCCACATTCTTAAGTCTTGCAGCTTGCAAAAAAATATATAAACCCCTTACTCCTAACTGTAGTCTCTTTGTCTCTCTCACTCAGGCACTGTCCCACCAGCATTCAAGCATGCAATCATGATCCCACTACCTAAAGTTACTTCTCCTAATGTGCTAAAAGATTACAGACATATTACTAACCTGTGCTCTAATGCCAAAATGTTGAAATACTTTTTACACATACAAATACTTAACCATATTAACAGGTATGACCTGTTATGCAATGCACAGCATGATTTTCACAATGCCTTCTGTACCTTTGCTGCTCTAATAATGGCCACTGATGCTATTTATTGCAACATGAATGAGATACTCATTACTGCAGGTCTCTCTCTTACCATAACAAGAGCTTTCAAAACAGTCAGACATATACTTGTTCTCAATAAACTCAAAATACTCAGCTTTGGTGGTAACATCATGTGATGATTTCATAACTGTCTAAAAGACAGAACCTTCAAAGTCCAAAAAAAAATCTCATCCTCTACTGTCAGTACCCTAAACAGATGTGTACTGCAAGGTTCTATGCTAGGTTTTCCACTCTTCTCTCTCTTGGTCAACAGACTCGCCCTAGAATTATCAAATCTTAAATTCATACTACATGTAGATATTATGCTGCTCGTGCAATCCATTACAAGACACTCTGTTTCAGGACTACTTCATTCAGTTCTGTAACTTGTCCACCTCTATGAAGCAACTGATTAACTCAAGAAAACTAGTGTCATGGTCTTCACCTCAAGAAATTACCCATTATCACTCCCATTCTCTTAAAATATCTTAATAGGAACATTATGCCTAACCTTACTGAGCAGAGGTACCTAGACCTTATAATTAATCCTACTCTCTCCTTTACAACGCTTACAGATATTATTGCTAATAAAGTCCTTACCCTCTTGTAACCCAGTTTTAATAGAGCAGTGACTTTACCACACATACAGATATTGCAGCTAATAAAGTCCTTCCTCTAATTAAACTAGGATACAAAAACACCTATCACTCACTGCTTATAGGGACATTTACAAAAATATTTTAATGCCCAAGTTAGAATATGGTCTTCCATTTGTCATTATGCATTCAGCCAATACTCACAGACTCCAGACTGATGAGACCAACATCTACAGATTAATTCTATTAACAGACTCCCAGATGAACCATTGCAATGTGTTAAAATACTAAATCAAATGTCTTACAGGGCTACTTTTCTTCTACATACTCCAGTTTACAAGGTTCTAAAACACAGTCACTGACCCCTTCCTCCAGTGTGTAATTACCTTTACATGACAAGGACAACAATTGCTTTCTGGTATGCCCACCTTTTAAAACTGCTGTAGATTAGACAGGCTTCTCTAATGTGGGATCTATTGCCTGGAACCACCTGCCAACTGACATAAAAAAACTAGAAACCATTAAAAGTTTCAAAGATGCACTTAAAGTGCATCTCTTCACAGAATCTACCTGGAAATACTACCACAGCAAAGGTTAGGTACCTTAACCACCCCATATTGCCAAAAACAGTGAGGCACTACCAGCATGCTATGACACTATGAGCTGACATTCCTTACACATCAATCACAGAATACCTTTGCTAGCAGAGTATCGAACTATATGGCAGCAGTGGCAATAAGTTCACATACTACAATAAAAATAATTCTTTATGAGTAAGCATTTTAACTGTATCATGCAATCATGCAGAAAAGGAAAACAATAGGAATACTGTATTCCATTTAAATATATATATGTGTGTGTGTGTGTGTGTGTGTGTGTGTGTGTGTGTGTGTGTGTGTGTGTGTGTATATATATATATATATATATATATATATATATATATATATATATATGTCGTGTGTGTGTGTGTGTGTGTGTGTGTATGTACATGTTGTATATATGTATAGATGCAGTTATGTAGATCTTTTCATGATTAATTTAATGTTTGTTAATCTAGTAGGCAGACTGACCCATGCAAACATTTCCTTGCCTTGACCCAGAACATACAAAGGCAAAAAAACAGTACATGAAATATTCCTTCACCATCTCCCAGGCTAAAGTGAAATATAATATGAAATAATAAGGAACAATATAAAACAGTAAGACATTAGTTCTTATCAGGTCATATAACAGCCTCATGGAATATACTGAAAAAATAAGGGCAGTAGTCATAATCATTATGGAAGTGCACAGCTGGCATGTGTGCTGGTTGAACACCACAGTGGCTTACAGTGATATAATAAATTTAAAATACTCATTAAGAGGTTTGAATGAGATATTACTGCATATACACATTATAGATACAAAAATATGGACAACAAGTGAGACAAACAAGAGAGATAAGCATATGGGTAAGTATTTCAATAGACCGTCCACAAACCGAAATTGTCCCATGCACAAACAACATATTCAATGAACTTACATCTCAAAGTAACTGTAAGCCACCACTGAAGTTAAAACAAATGTATGCATTTATTAAAAAAATACAAAATGGTAAGCGCTTTCATCCATAAATTAATGAACTTCGTCAGACAAATGGAAATTAGAAAAAAAAACATTTTAAAGTCTCCATGACCATTCAGGATTGGTAGAAATTTACATAATCATTCATAATTGGTTCAAAATAGGCAGCACCCACTTCCTTAAAACCCAAGTACCTGTTTATTACAATCTACTGTGAAACACCTACTGTACTTTGATTCTTTCAGTTAAAACCACAAATTTAGACAGAATTATCACATTATTTTTTTAAATTATGTCAATTGATTAAGTTATTGCTTTTAATTTCAATAAGCAAGTTATGGAAATATATTCATTAATTCTGAGCCAGCTATGGGCATTCAATGCAATTTGCCATATTAATTCCTTCTTTTCTAAAATTAGTGTCCAAGGACCCCCTGAAAGTTATTGTTCATACTATCTATCACCATATATTTCAACTTATGCCCAATCATCTCTTGAACATGTTTAGCCAAGGCACTCTTTAAATTCTGTTTTTTAATATTGTACTCACGTTTGTATGCTCGCGCTCTCAACTTTTGTTCCCTCTTGCCTGCATAAAAAAATTGGGCAAACACAGAGTGACATATACTACTCCTTTTGATTCACAGTACCTTTAGCCAAAATATTGGCAACATGAACATATATTTCATAGTACATTTAAGGATTTATTCTCAGTTTATGTCCATTTTTTGGACAATATCTACATCATTTGGAAAGGGCAAAGGTGGAAATAGAAGAATTCAATCAGCACATTGGAAGTACTGCTAGTTTCCTAACATTTACGTTTGAATATAACTTTGAGAATATTTCATACCTGGATGTTTTACTATCTAAAGATAAAGAAAATAAGAGGTACATATCCAGGATATATAAGAAAAGCACTTATTCCAATAGTTTTCTACATTTTATTAGCTGCAGATTTTGACTACTTATTCAAAAACAGCTGATATTGTGGGATCTAAACCCAGATTTGGTTATAAGAATTGTAACACTCTTAAAGATTTGCTTTTCAATTTTAGACAGCCACAACTTAAGAGAGATGAAAGAGCAGGTACCTTACCTTGTCGAAGGTATAAAACCTGCATGGCTATTTCAAAACAAACTCCCCCGGTTTTATTTCATTGTTAAACCCAAGTGTTATGTAGACTGTCAAACACCATACATTGTCTATTTACCCACCTGTGATGCTTGCACATGTTTTCATGTTGGAAAGACCATAAAGAAATTTAAAGAAAGAATATTAAGACACATGTATGACATTAAGACCATGAATATGAAGACTGCATTAGCTAAGCATATTAGTGAGAACAATGGTCGTAAATTTTCTTTCACAGTCTTACAATGTGTGAAAGAAAGCATCAGAGGTGGTGATCTGAATAATTATATAGAACAGACGGAATTCAAATGGATATTTAGGTTACAGGCAGATAAATATCCAGGGATCAATGTTAATGTTTTTAAAACCTGTCCTAAAAGGGTGGAAATTGAATTTTTCATATTGCTGTTATTTTATTCTGTTTTGTGATTGGTGTATCACATTTTAAAAGGATCTCATTTTGTTTTTTTATGAATGGATCTGAAGCATATTACATGTGAAAGTGCTTATTTGTTTGTTTTTAAAAAGATTTATGCAACAGTCGTGGTAGCCTTGCTGGTCTTTTTTGCTCTTTACATGTTTATTTCCAGCATTGGCTTTTGTGTGCTGGCAAGCCATTTTATTTACTGCAAATATTATGGCAATGAGTCATTAGTCAGATACTTCAATTGAGTTACATCATTTATGCAGTGGAATGATGAAAGAATTTTTCCAGAGTGTTGGGACATATGTCTTAGCAATGGATATGTTGATAAGGATACAAATAGGATAGGTTACGACCTCTTCAACTAGTTAAAGAAATTCAGCTGAAATGTTAACTGCAGAGGTTGAGCTGTGTTTAAGCTTGCATAGGAATTTTTTGATAAGGTCTGTGGAGACTGTTTGTAGTAAGGAACTTGGAGATTTAGTAAGGGATCTTGAGTTGGTGAGAATATGGATGAGGAGTAGAAGTTATGTTTTGATGAGGAAGTATTGTAGGAGTGGTGCTAGTAGAGTGTTGAGTTGTAGCTAATTTACAGGTCAATTTATATTGATAATCTTTGGGTATATTTGGAGTGTTTCTACGGGTATATGCTTGTAGATAGTCACTCAGGGTTATAGAGTGGGTGCCAGCTTGTATATGCCTACTTGGATCTGAGACCAGGATCCAGTTGAAATTTTTCTCATATCCTGCTGTTTTTGTAATAAGATGTGAGAAACCAAAGAGTTTTATATTGGGGTTTGAGAAGTCAGATATAAGGTTCTGTCAGTTGATATTAACATCCGCTAGGATAATCCTATTGTGGGAAATAGCTGCCAATATTCAGGATAAGATATCTTCAGGTACTGGGATGCTTTAGCTAGTGGAACTATAAATTACAGCAAAAAAATTTTTTTTTGTACTGTTTACCTTTAGAAAAATTATAAGTAGTTCAGCATTACCAAAGAGTGGGATTGTATGTGAGTAGGAAGTAAGGTTGTTGTAGTTAGGGAGAAGCAATGCAACCCCACCAGCTTTTTATGCATTCTGCCTGTCCTGATTATTTCATAACCAGGAGGCAGAAATTCAGAGTCCTTTAGTTTGGGTTTGAGCCCAGTTCTGTGACTGCTAAATTGTCATATATGCAGAAAATAATTCACTTGAGCTTTGCAGAACAAGAATTATTATATATATTTAGAGTACATAGGATGATCATAGGGCTCTGGTGAAATTATATGGCCCATAAGCTGGAAATGTGGGAATGTGCGGGCTTCATATTTCTGTGAATACCAATGTATGTTTAGCCCTCACTATATTTGCAACAGACATGTTTCAGAGACAGACTGGGGACATGTTTGCTATCTCTCAGACTTGCACCTTAAAGAAAGTGCAGCAGTTCCTTGATGTCCTCTTTGCTCATATGGATAACCCATATCTATTTTCAGTATAATCTGAGGACTAAGAGAGTAAAATGTGTACCTTCTATGGAATGGCATAATTTTTTGAGATGCTTCATGCAACAGACTAGACCCATGTGGCTATAGCAATGTCATGTGAACCACTGAGTGACAGGTACTGAAACAGGGATGGTTACCATTCCATCTACTGCCAGGTAGTGTGTGATGTGCATGGCTGCAACATCAACTTGTCAGCTCAGCAACCTAGCAGTACCTGTGATTGCCATATATGGCAAACAGGTTAATTATACCATCATTCCTGCATGGTAAGATTCCTCATGGTCAGTGCACATTATTTTTTCACCCATTGTTCTCTCTGCGTCTATAGAGTGAGGCAGATAGCAATGACTAATCACTTTTCAAACCTTCAAACCGTATATATCGTTATTTTTTCTAAGCTCTTAAGTGAATTGCCTTGTTCATCTAATTCTCTGTTGTAGACACTTTCAAATTTAAAATAAAAAGCCAGCTTTGGCCAGTGTTGTAACCAGAACTTGTGGTAATTAACACCCATATATTATACAAGCAGTCAGCTATCTTATTCTTGGGATTGCTGTAAGCTTGGAAGCTTGAAAACAAAGCATTTGGACATTACTTTGCATCCAGGGAAATACATTTACACTACATTTAAAATACTGCACTTATCTTACCATTTAAATTTGTGTGTTGTGTTTGCTCTTTATCTGAAGTTAAAGCTATTCATTTAAGGCATTTTTATAGTCTGCAGTGCTTTTAAGTGGTTTCTGTGCTGGGCTTAATGGTGTGCTGAGTGGGCCTTTATTTTATTGCATTTTTACTAGCTCTCTTACAAATTTGTTGTTTCCACTGATCCACCCTTCTCCTGTTGTGCTTTTCAACTTGGAACAATTTGAGCTGACTGCCCTTACTGTATATCTGGCCTTGGAGGCTCCTTCCACACTTATGTTTTGTATACCCGGTCTCAGAAGTTCCCCCCAGTCTTATCTGCTCTACTCATCTTACTGGTTGCTGACAGAAAAGACTAGGAAGGCCCCCCCTTTGACTGTTACCATACTTTGAAATTGCCTAAATGTGTGTGTGTGTGTGTGTGTGTGTGTGTGTGTGTGTGTGTGTGTGTGTGTGTGTGTGTGTGTGTGTGTGTGTGTGTGTGTGTGTGTTCCTCATTGCTGACTTGCCTGCCTTTGAATCACCTTGTACTTACCTGTAGCTAGTTATTAAATTAGCTCCTGGTACCTTTTCATATGTGGCTAAACAAAGTGTGTTTTAACATTAAGAAGACTGGGACTGCAATTCTAGTGGCAGTAAAAAGATAACCTGGTTTGTCTGAGTTGGAATACTCCCAGGTAGGCTTTAGTAAGAATTATGTAGTTGCTTGATTAATTTATGATAATGTTTCACTTGTGGCTGATTAGGTGTATTTTTACATTAAGAAGACTGGGACTGCAACTTTAGTGAGAATAAAAAGGAAGCCTGGACTGTCCGAGTTGGAAAACACACAAGGGGGCTTATAGTGACAATTACTTGTTATAGCTAGTTAGTACCTCTTCCCTTTTGGCTAACCAACATGTGTTTTTACATTAAGAAGACTGGGACTGCTATTCTAGTAGCAGTCATATGGAATCCTGGTTTGCCTGAGTTGGGAAACATACAATGTGACTTAAAGGTGAGATCCAGCCAGATGTTTTTTAGAGACTTAGTTGTTTGTTTTTAATCTGCAGTTCAGAACTACTTTTGCTGTACTTTCATATCAAGAAGTTCCAAAATCATACATATTGTGACAGACGATGTTTACTTTGTCTCTTTGAGTTTGGAAGCACTCCAGAAAGCTCAAAGTGTAGTTTATTTATTGGCTTGAGGACACAGGATTTCATTTTCAGGTTTTTTTCTGTCTGCTATAAATCAGACATATTTGTGTGGAGCTGTTCACCACTCAGTGATGGTTAGCAGTACCCTCTATAGTACCAAACGTTTAAAGCTAGTATTTAGGACTTTAACCAGTAACATAGAAAGGATCTGCATGGAGATAAACTTGGGGCAGCTATTTAGTAAGTCAGAAAGCACTAATACCAGATTATAGCACAATCTAACATCTTACCTTACCCTAGCACAACTCTGTTGACCTCTTTAAAATCAAGTCCTTAAACCTTAATAGCACAACCCTAATACAGGTCCTGACAACATGGATTTGCAATTTCCTAATGTTTATTTGGCCACCTTGATTGATATGGGCATCCTAAGGCAATGTAACAACTGTCTCACGGACTCAAACAACATGTTGATCCTTAAAGAAGCTAACACAGTACGTGAGAGACATGGATATATAACTTCCTTGAAAACAAAAATCTTAATTACAAGCAAGATTGTCAAGAGCACATCCACTCCTTCACACATACTGCACACTACACACATAGACCTTCTTATGCTAAGACACTTAAAAGGAACCTTTTAAAACTCAAAGATCTCCTAAGCTGTCAAACAGCAACACCTGTCCTCAGCAATTACTAAAGCACACACCAAAAGCAACACCTAACACCACACGTAAGTCCAAACCCAATGATTCCCCCAATCAGTGATCCCCCAAGAGCAAATTCCATAAGACAAGCAAATACTTTAAATAGTACTCTTGTCATAGGGGATTCTAATGCATGAAACACAGATGCCCCTCTCATCAGGCTGGACAAGGAGAACATAGTTACCTTTCTGGAGCTAGGATCTGCAATATCATGCACACACTAAAGCCACTACACCACAGTTACCAATATGATTCTATCATAGTCCATGTGGGTGCAAATGACCTGAGGTGTACCTCACTGGACTATGTAAAGAGACATTATGGATCTTTCTGAATATATATAACAGACAGGTACATGTCTTGCACTAAGCAGCATTCTATCTTCATCAAGGATGATACCACAGTGTGAACAGAAAATGATTGATATTAATAACTGGGTTAGTTTCTGACGTCAACCAAGGAAATCCAATATCTATCAGCATGGGAAGACATGGCTGACAGACCATGTTGCTTTGTCAATGATGGTGTGCACCTGTTCACCCTGGGCTTTTGAATATTGGCTAAAACTTTATCCACCCATTTAGACTCAATTTTAGGCAATGTCAAAATGACACAACTACCAACGAAGCAAAAAAAAAAAACTCAAAGCAACCTTAAGGCATTGCTGCTCAATGCTAGGAACCTAAACAAGAAACACCACACCCTGCAAGCTTTCCTCATTACGGAGAATGTAGACATCTGTGCTGTTACAGAGACTTGGTTTAAAGCCACAGAAAGTACACCAGCAGTGCAAGGCTGCAGTACTTTTCACCCATTTAGACCAACAGCAGCACAGACAGGGGATAAAAGTGAAGGTATCTTGATCAATGTTAGCAACAAATACATCTCCAGGTTGGTTAAACAGGATGTCGCCCTGATGTTCATCCATGTCCAAGCATTCATTGGCAAGGTTCTTTACCATGTTCTGGCCAGCTACAGCTCGCCCTGTATGACCCACATAGCTCAAACCTCTTACCTAGACCTACTAGAGGCACTCACCATCCAACTAAATACCCTATTCATGGTAGACTAACTATCCCACTATAGACTAGGAAATGTATATTGCCTGTAACTCAAGGCACAATGTTTCCTGGACTTTATCAACACAAACACTTTGAACCAGATTGTCTACAGTGCACACTTCAACCAGAGGCTCAAACATATTGCACCTAGTAGTCATCAACATAGGAGAGTGTTGCACCAACCCCACCCCTGTGTCACATCAATCGAGATGTCATACCACAAAGCTGTCTCCCTCAAAATACAAATTAACCCTGAAAACCAACTAAACCTGTAACAGTTAGGAACTATCCTGAAGCAAACTCCATCCTATTAAGCAACAATTTGTCAAAATGTATGACTCCCAGCAACCCAGAGAACACAGCTACCTATGCAGAACTGTTTACAGAAACCCATTACAAACATGTAAATGGCTGCATAAAACAAATCCTACTGGAAGAATCCTTAACTTAGCAGGGTATATAAGAAAAGAAAAAAGTCATGACCAAAATCAGAAAGAGTGACTCTTGACTAGAACTCTCTGATTCAACTAAACAAGAAACTAAGAGGTTTATTAAAGTCCAACATTAATAAGGCCAGTGTAGCCTCCTAGGATAAGGACAATCACAAGACCTTCTTCATCTACCTCAGGAAACTTGAAGGTAACAGTGAACAATGTATAGAACTAGTGGAAAATGGTACAGCATTCAATGACCAGGGTAAAATAGCAAATCTACTGGCTGAATAGCTCTAACTTCACCCAACTCCATCCCGTAAAATCCCTTTTAGCATATCCCCTCCACCCAATATCAACAGGGAGCAGGTCCTGGTGGCACTCACTAAGGCCAAAAACACTGCTTCAGTGAGCCACAAGAATATTCCTGATTGCATCCCAAATAACCTAAAACATGATCTAACAGGACCACTCAAAGCACTGTTCAGCTACAGCCCCAAAACAGGTTACATTCCAGTTGAATGGAGTACCACAATGATTATCCCTCTTCATAAGGGTGGACTGCTTAGTTCCCCAGGAACTATACAGCCATCAGTCTGACAAGTCTAATATGCAAAGCCATGGAACAAAGTATCATGAAAGTGATCAACAAGGACATTGGTGGACTTCCAAGATGGATGCACACTGATCAAAAGCTTAACTTCAACTCTGTCAGTGTGAAAAATGAAACTGAGGGATAAGGACCAGGAATTCTGCCACTTTTAGTAAATTCAGTTACTGACTAGTAAGTACACTGCCTGGATACCAGAAAAGAAGAAACTTACACAGCCTGATAGAGAATCACCTAGAAAAGGTGAAGAGAAAACACTGACTGGGAAGAATCCTGCAGTTGTTCAGCAAAAAGTTCAAGCTTCAGCTTTAGTGCAAGAAATGTCTTCCAGTATTCTGGAGAAAAAATAAGTCAAATGTGCTCAGATTTCATAAAAATAAATGAGAAACTGAAGGAGTATATCAACTCAAATAACAAAAGGCTGGAAAATGGAAGAAGATTTAAACAGGTATTCAGATGAACTGATAAAATTGCAAAAATCAGAGGTCAAAATAAAGAAAACACTGGCAGAGTAAGATAGTACTCAAGAAGAGTAGTTTTAAAAAAATTGTAGAATTAGAGGACAGAGCACATAGGGGACAGCCTGATAGTTTCTGCTGTACCAGAGAAAGTGGAAGGAATTAATTTTATGAAGGCACAAATAAGCAACAGGGCTGGTATTCCATTGTGGGATCTGTTAACTGAAAGGGAACATCATGTGTATGCTCCAAAGCTGCCTATGAGAATGCGTCCAAGACCTGTATTAGTAAAGATGCAATCAAATCAGCAGAAATAATTGATTTTAATAAAACTGTGGCAAAAGGGCACAGTATTAAAAGATGGAAACAAAGTGTGTTTGAGAAAATGATTATTAACTGTTCACCCGGCAGAAGAAAATGCCAAGAGGCAGGTGTGATACTCAAGCTGCTGTATTCAGCTGTCTTCAGAATATTTTTTTCCTGAAGGATCAAAGTAATTTTTGATGCAGAACAGGCTAAGCGGGAAATACAAAAGTTTATTCAACAAAAAGTGAGTCACCAAGCAGAATGGGAACCTGCTTCTCATTCTTCTGATAATAAAGCCATAGACAGACTTTGCCAGTGAAACTTTTTCCAATGTTCCAAAGGAAATTGCTTGAGAGAAAGAGAAAAGCATAGGAGTTGACTAGAAGAATCAGGGGTATCTTTAAATTGAACTGAAGTCTAGAGCTGGGAGATGTAGATGAACAGAAAGAAGATCAGCAACATGGAAATTAGTGAATAAATGTGATATTTCAAAGCATCAATCATATTTGTGAACTGTATCTGTACAAGAAAAAGTGTAAAAAATGGACTTTTGTTGACTTTGTTAAAGTTGTGGGGGAATGAAAGGCTTTTAGCCTACTTCATGTCATTAATGTTTGAAAAGAAATGGACAATAACTTGAAATCTGACATTCACATATCCCAAACCATCAAGAAAGTCCACAGGAAACTTGGTCTCCTGTATAGGAACAAACAATTTCTAACAAAAAATACAAAAGCTACTATTACTTGTACACTCCTGTTATCAACCCTCCTGTATGCCTCCCTAATACTATCCAACCTCTGCAAAACTGACTTAATCAAACTGGAATTTTGCTATAACAAAATAGCAAAGTTTGTTATTGATGACTCCTACAGGTCGCATCACCTGTACCTCTCTGAAGCAACTAAACTGGCTTAAACGTCCTCAGCTTCTACACTTTAATCAACTAACCTTTGCGCACAAAATTCTTCACCAACCTGAAAAAAACCCTGCTCTCCAAAATACTATACACCCATAAACTACTTCTCGCCATCTTTGCTCCTGTAACCTACACCTTCTAGGTACTACCAAAGCCAATAACTTAGGTGGGAATTCTCTCTTTTCTAACTATATTCCTGAAATATGGAATAAGTTGTCATTCCAAATAACATCAATCACGTCTAGCATAAACTTCAGAAGGCTCTTTAAGTCACACTTAACAGACACCTGGCTATGTCACTGCAACTCACTAGGATATACTTGCCTTAGTTTTCTTGTCAACTAATGTGCAACACAAAAATGAAAAAAAATATTTTTACTCATTATACAAAACTGTGAATGATTTGAAAAAAAAAAAAACTTTGTTTCCACTATGTACCTGTTTATTTGCTATGAGTGTTGTAATTCCCAAATGTCTATTAACTTTTGTTTTCTCTGTAGTTACTATATCACTAATTTTAATAGATATTTGGTAAACTAATTTTTCTGTTCTGGAGATTTTCTCCCCGGGCCTCCGCTGAAAAAGAACTTCTGCCAGTTAGACTTTTCTGGTAAACAAATGTAAAATAAATAAATAAATAAATAAAGATAGTAAGGGGAAAGGAAGAGGAAGGAACAGGCAACTGTAAAATAATTTCTGCTCTTAACAGTATTACTTTAAAACTTTTCATGATATAAATTACATGCTATACAGTAATTCATTTTCAGATTTTGCTATATGTTATAAAGATACTAATGTAAACAGATGCCCTTTTTGCTTTATTTCTTCTTTTTTTAGTATTAAGAAATGTAAGCATTACAATGTAAAAAGAGAAAAAAGCTGGACAAATGCATGTATAAGTTAATAGGCTGTATTTTGGGGTTATTGAAGAGGGTGATGGGGTGTAAAATACACAGATCATAATATATGTAGAGCCGGTATGTTTTCTTTTACTTTTGCATAGATTAATGTCTGGACTAAGACACTTGGCTTAATCTAATAAGTTTTAAGTGGAAAAGAAATAAATAAGAGAAAATTGAATGCAATGAAATTTTTTCCTTTAGCAATAAATGTTCAGCATAACTTTAGACGCCTGCAGCTGATGGCTACATTTTTTTATGCATCCACAGAGACAAGCTGATTACAGGGTAATAAAAACAAAACACTGGTTTCTTTGAGACTAAAAGTTTATGTTTTCTGAAAGCATGCAAGTTGTTTTTCACATCTGAAAGGGGAATAAAGATAAAACAAGAACAGAAGGCAATTGGTGTAAATAGGAACACATGCTTTAATATGCATCTCAGCATGGATAACCTTAATTTTAAGTCAAATAATGCCTTCTATTTGGGACAAATTTTCCTATTAGAAGGGTTAAACTTCACTGTTTAAATATGTCAATAGTTTTGGGGGTTCCATTAAAGCAAAATGTTTTGTAAAACTTGACATAGGTTCAAATACATACATACATATACATAGAAATATTTCAAGCATGGGCATTAATGCCCTTCTAGCTAGGCAATATACCAAATTGTTCCCATAGTAAGTGTCCAGGCTGTTCTTAAAAATATATAAACTAGTACTTGCTTTAATGGAATTTAGTAGTCTGTTCCATGTATCAGCTAGTCTGTCAGAGAACCAATTAGTACACTTCTCATTCCTACAGAATCTTCTGCATAGGTTGTCTGATGATTCTCTAGCACTTTTTGATAACCCCAAACATTCCCAGAGATAGTTGTCTCTAAATGCCCTATTTACTTGAATAAGATCTCCACTTAGATATCTGTAAGAGACACTGTACAAGTTCAGATATCTTAGTCTTTCATAATAACTTAAATTTTCACATACATGGATGGCCTTAGTATATTTCCGCTGTACCCCTCCCAGTATACTCATACTTGTTTTCTCATAGGGTTTCCATACTGTTATTCCATACTCAAGTTCTGGTCTAATGTAACTAACAAACACAGACTTCCTCATTTTTGATTTCCCAGACTTTATAAATCTTTTCATACAACCTATAGTTCTATAACTATCATTAACCAATTGGTTGATATGATTAGAAAAACTCATAGCTGAATCTACCCATACACTGAGGTCCTTAAATGAGTCTACAGTTTCAATCACTGTGTGCTGTATTATTTATTTATTTATTTATTTATATTTGTTGACTGGGAGTGTCCGACTGGATGTAGGTCCATTTTCAGCGGAGGCCCGGGGAGAAAAGCTCCACAATTAAAATAAACAGACAGTAGTTACATTGGATTACATACTGATTAACAATTTACATAGCAATTACTTACAACATATTTACAGATGAAGAACATAGTACATCAGTAGACAACTAGAATCTTTATCTGTGAAGTACATAACAGGCATTAATAAATGTTACAATAAGAAGTTCCTGCTGTATAATAAGTACTAGGCTTATGAGCATCTGAGCTTGCTATAATCAAGGTAGTTAGTGGAGTGGAAAGAAAGGTAGTGGTTGGATGGGGTGGGTGATATTAGAGTGGGAGTTGCAAGGGCATAGCCAGCATGTCTTTAGGTGCGCTTTTAGTAAAGTTTTAAAGTGGGTGCATGATGGCACGGAGGTAATTGTGGGTGGGAGGGAGTTCCATAATTTGGCTATGGTGCAAGAGAATACTGCTTCACCAGCAGAGTTATTGGCTTTAGTGATCTGCAAGTGATTTTTGTTGCTGGATCTTAGTGGTCTGGTGGTGCAATAGGGTTGGAGTAGATTCTGGAGGGATGGGACATTTAGTGGATGGTTTACTAGTTTACTAGTTTGTATTAAATATTCTCCTTTCAATTTATATCTTCAAAATCTCATATGATTAGATTTTGATGTATTTATCAGCATATTATTCTCCTGTGCCCAAATGGTCAATTTAGTCAACTTATTTTGCAGACATGCCTTATCTGTAATGCATGTAATCAGTTTACCCAATTTCAGGTCATCCGCATATAGACTGTAGAACACCTCAGATAAAAAGTTAGGTCTGAAAGATACAATCTAAATAAGTAAGGCCGTAGGACCGAGCCCTGTGAGAAACCCTGATTGTAACCAAGGATTTCACCTGTCCAATTGCTGTACAATACTTGCCATGTCCTATTTATAAGCCACGGTGCTATCCATCTTATCAAAAGTACATCAATACCTAGTTGTACTAATTTACTGGTCAGTGTTTTGTGTATGACCCTGTCAAATGCTGAAGTTAAATCTATATAAATTACATCACAACACAATTTTTCATTCATAGCTGTTATTATATTGTTATAGAACATCATGTTACAGGTGGTAACAGATCTGTTTTCAACATATGTATGCTGATATATGGTTTCAAGTCCCAACCTATCCAGTTCTGACAATAATGTGTCCAATATTACTTTCTCCATTATTTTTCCACAACAGGAAAGTAGACTTAAGGGTCTATATGACTCTGGACTTGTCCCATTCCCCTTTCCCTTGAAGACAAGTTTAATAAGCGTATGTCTCCAATCTTGAGGAATCTCTCCATATTTATATGACCTAGTGTATAATACCATAAGTTCTTACTCAAGTGTGTTCAGGTCATTGTTACTAATACCATCTCCTCCCTGTACTTTGTTTGGATCCAGTTTGCGCAATTATTTTTCAACATAATCTAATTTGATTTCAGTATGTGGGGTTACCTGGATGTCACTAGGACAACTTATCACCCCTTTTGTGGAGCCAAACTGTTTTGCATAAGATTTTGTAAATATATCTATAATCGGTTGTGTCGGAGACTAATTTTAGAATCTGCACACAGTTTATCAACTTGTGTGTCTTTATTCCTTCCATAGCTTATGTATCTATAAAAAGGTTTCCTATTATGCTCAATATTTTTATACAAATTTTCTTCAAATTTTTCTTGATCTTGTCTCACACTATGCTTAATCAGTTTGTCCAGCTTATTTCAGTTTTCAATGTTATAGTTTGACCTCTCTTCCATTTCTTATACTTTTTGTCTCTCACCTTAATCAGATATCTTGTTCTTATGGAAATATATCCCCCTGATGTTGTATGCATAGATCCTAATGTTAAACATTTTTTTTTGTTTTTTGCACACAAACAATTTCTCTTTCAAATCATTTCACATTCCGTCTGCAGTTTTAACACTGAACACCTCACACCAGTTAGTTTTACATAGTGACTGTTTTGCTTCCATATAATCTGTAATTAACCTTCTGTGCATTGGTTTAGATTTCAGTTTGGCAGAATTATCTAGCAACAAATTAAAATTTATAACCCCATTATCACTGCACATCAATGGTGGTAAAACTTGACTTGAAGTAACAGTAATTTTGTTTGGAAGTGTTTGCATAGGTATTTCTATACCCTAAGCTGACTCCAAAGAACATTTCCTCAAGTAAAATGGCAAATATTAGAAGTGTGATGAGGAAGAGAGGTAACTGGGAACATATGTTTTGGAAGTGTAATGAGTTGATAGACTTTAAAAATTCCCTACAGAAAACCTTGTCAGAAATACTGGGGGAGGAAATGGGTGTAACTTAAGGAAATTTTTTTCAGCTGGGATACAGGATCTAATTTGTCTAGACATAGTAAGGCCTTATTACGTTTTATTATGGTGGCTGCCAAAAAAGTAATTACTAGAAAATGGAAATCAAAGTCAAGCCAACCATATTTGAAGTAGTGAATATTGTAACAGACAAAAAAAGAACAGAAAGTTGGATCTTTAGAATAGGTTAGGAGCAAAAATTGAAACTGCAGGACCAATATATGGAGAAAAAATGTTTTGGAGGAGGAATGAGGTTTAAGGGAAGGTACGATTTGACCAAATTATGTAATGCTGGTTTGATTATATTGTATAGAACAATACAGAAAACTCTCAGTTAACCAGCACTCTTGTCTTTTGGTAGATGCCGGATAACTTTTAGTTATGTACTTACCATAACTTCGGATGTATGGGATCCATCTCGCCTACATTCATAACTGATGGGTTCGATCCATCGGCTCCGACTCGGCCACTATATAGTAGAACGAAGTCTCTAATTGGCTGGGCTACCCCTTATCCCAGAATGCACCACGCCTGCTTCCCCAGATCTTGTTTGTTCGCTTTCATACCTACATCCAGACACAGAGGCATACCAGCAACTGTAACAAACTAAAGTCCTTCAAGAGAAAAACTCAGGAAGTAGCAGCATTCCCTCTAAATCCAATGGGAAGGGGGAAGGAGGGGAGTATGAATGTAGAGATGGATCCCATACATCCGAAGTTATGGAAAGTACATAACTAAAAGATGTAATGGGATCCTATCTCGCCTACATTCATAACTGATGGGACAGCGTCCCTAGCACCTAAATCCCAGGTGGCTCATTGGAAAGCACTCCTGAGAACTGTGGAACCAAAGGAAGCTCTACCTCGAGAAGCCACATCTATCTTGTAATGAGAAATGAAGGTGTGTGGAGAAGTCCAGGTAGCGGCCGCACAGATATCATCTATCGATAATTTGGAGTGAAATTTTACAGAAGTAGCAATTGCCCTGGTAGAATGAGCCCTGACTGGGAAAGGTAGCTCTTTGCCGGACTGTAAATAAATGAAGGAGATGCAATCTTTAATCCATTTGGCTATGGTGGTTTTAGCCACTGGTTGACCCAACCTATTTTCCACAAAGGACACAAACAGCTGATCTGACTTTCGTGTCTGATTGGTCCTACTTAAATAAAAACGCAGTTGTCTGTGAACATCCAACTGATGGAAAATATATTCTGCGCTATTGGAGAATTTGGGAAAAAAAAACCCTGAGCTCCAAGGATTGTTGAATGCATAAGGGGGATGCTACCTTGGGCAAGAAAGAGGGATTTAACTTGAGGGACACTCTGTCTTTGTGAAAGGTCAAATAAGGAGGATTAGAACAGAGAGCCTGAAGCTCTGAGACCCGCTTGGCAGAGGTTATTGCCACCAAAAAGGCGGTTTTCCAAGATAGAAATTTTATATCACAAGTAGCTGCTGGTTCAAAGGGGCAGGCAGTTAAAGCAGCTGGAACCATATTCAGGTCCCAAGGGGGCACAGGATGGGCTATAGGGGGCCGAAGGAGCCACGCTCCTTTAAGGAAAGATTTGCAAAGCCTGTTTGCCATTAAGGAAGGCTCAAAGGAGACATGAAAATTAGAAATAGCCGCCAGTTGGACTTTAACTGTGGAAACTGAAGAGCCCAAATAAAACAAAGAAGCCAGGAATTCTAAAACCTGAGGTACTGGGGCAGTAAGGGGATCTATACCTCGTTGCTGGGCCCAAAGAGCAAACCTCTTCCACTTGCTGGAATACAGTTTAATAGTGGAAGGTTTGTGAGAAGAGGACAAAATGTGGATGACGTCTGGAGAAAGGGAGTTATCTCTGACTAAGGTTGGAAGTGGAGTAACCAAGCAGCCAACCTCAAGGACCTGAGGGATGGGTGAGAGTGTCCCAACTGATGAGTCAACAGGTCGGGCACCAGGTCCAGAAACCATGGGCCCTCCACCGCATACCTCAGAAGGAAGGGGAACCAAACCTGACGAGGCCAGTGTGGAGCGATCAAAATCATGTCACTTCCTAGATAAATCACCTTCTGTATCACCTTCGGGAGAAGAGGAACCGGAGGGAAGGCGTAAAGTAGACCGGGGGGGCCAACTGTGAGCTAGAGCGTCCCTGGGAATCTGCCCTGAGAGGGAGTCAGAGTGAAGAACTCCCTGCATTTCGCATTGTGAGGACTGGCGAACAAGTCGCAACAAGGGAGGCCCCACTTGGCGAAAATGTTTGCAGCCACCCTGTCGTTGTGGGACCACTCATGGGGTAACAGGAGAGTCCTGCTCAACCTGTCTGCAATCACATTGGATTTCCCAGGAATGTGCGTTGCCACAAGGAAACGCTGGGTAGAAATCGCCCAATGCCACACTCTCATGGCCTCTCGGCAAAGAGGGTAGGACCTGGTTCCACCTTGCTTGTTTATGTACCAGACTAACGACATGTTGTCAGATAGGATCGCAATAGTACCCCATGGAAGAGCATGATGAAGTGCTTGCAACACCAGAAGCACCACTCTCATTTCCAGGATATTGATATGTAAGTGCGTTTCATGAGCCTGCCACGTGCCTTGGACAGACCTGTCCAGATAATGACCCCCCCACCCTGTCTGGGAGGCGTCCATGGTCACCGTGGCGACGGGAGGCTGAAGGGCAAAGGGTCGCCCCTGGTCCAGGTTGGACCGAAGCAGCCACCAACGTAGGTCCCGACAGCAAATTTCAGTAATCTGGACCAAATGGTTCAAGGGAAGTTCCTGAAAAGACCATTGAACTGACAGTAGCCATTGTAGCACCCGCATGTGCAGCCTGGCTAAGGGGACTAGAAGAATAGTCGAGGCCATCGTGACCAATAACTGCAGAATCAGTCTGGCCTGAACTCGTGATCTGGGTAACAAGGTTTGAACCTGAGACTTCAGGACCTGAATCCTTTCTACCGGCAAGAATGCCTGCATTCTTCTTGTGACTAACTCTGCGCCTATAAAGGTAATACGCTGAGACAGCTGCAGCACAGATTTTCCCCAATTGAACGTGATTCCTAGTGAATGACCCAAACTGACTGTGGTCATAAGCGCCCAAACTAATAGATGCTTGGAGGTGGCAGTAAGGAGCCAGTCATCTAGATAGGGAAACACTTGGAATCCTAGACTTCTCAAGTGAGCTGTCACTACTGCCAGACACTTGATGAACACCCTGGGGGCTGTGGTGAGACCAAAGGGCAGTGCTCGGAACTGGAAATGACTGGTTCCCAGGTGGAAGCGTAAATGACTCCTGGACTCTTGACTTATCAGAATGTGATAGTAAGCGTCCTTGAGATCTATGGAGCACATCCAGACATCCTTCTCCAATAATGGGAGAATGGACTGAAGGGTGACCATTCGGAATTTGGATTTTTTTACAAAGCGATTCAATGAACTGAGGTCCAAAATGGGCCTTAAGTCCCCTGTCTTTTTTGGCACCAAAAATAGTCTTGAGTAAGTTCCTGATCCAATCTGGTCGGCGGGGACAGGCTGGATGACTCCTTTTCTTAGCAGCTTTGAAACCTCGACCGCTGCTTGATCCCGCTGACTGGGTGGCACATCCAGGACTTTCCTGATAGGAAGAGGGGGGATCTTGATGAAAGGAATGAGATAGCCTCTGGTTATGGTTCGGAGCACCCACTGATCCTTGGTGATAGATTCCCAAGCCTGTGGGTGTTCTGCAAAACGACCCCCGACTGGCTCCGGAGATGCGCAGTCGGGCCACGTCTCAGGGACAGGGAGCGTAGGATGGACCACGAAAGGAATCGCGGTCTCCAGTGTTACGGGGGCCTCTGCCACCTCTGGGGCGGCGTCTTCCTGAATCCCCCCCACCTCTAGAGGGGGGATCACTCGGTGGAGTAGGGAAAGACCTTTGAGATTTCCTGAACCACATTTTCCCTCCTCTCTGGGCCTTGGGATAAGGTCTAGAGGGAGCGGAAAAACTGGCCCCCATGGCAGTCAAGGTCTTGCCCTCCTGCTCGCACCGAGTCAGTGTGTCCTTCACCTTGGGTCCAAACAGGGAGGACCCATCAAAGAGGGCGTTGGTGAAGGAAGACTTAAAAGCCTCCGCAAAGGGACACAAGCGTAACCAGGCATGTCTTCTAAGAGCCACGCCTGTTCCCGCTGCTCCACTCGCCCCTTCAGCCGCATATGAGATGAGCCTCATGGACGAGTTGACTATCGAAGATAGGGTAGTCATCTGGGCGCCAGCAGTTTGGGCTAACGCCTCAGAAAGATTACCCGTAAGAGACTCACCTAACTCTTTGAGGAGGTCCCTTTGGAGCCTGGTAAAATGACAAAGGTAATTCAGCGACCGCAGGGTAAAGGCCGCTGAAGAAAGGGTATGCTTCCCGTACCTATCCATGTTCCTGGAATCCTTATTAGGAGGGTGAATAGACGTTGAAGCCTCTGCCACGTCTTGCTGAGTGGCAGATGCCACCACCATCGCATTTACTGCAACACCTTTAGACAAAAATTCCTTTTGAGGAGGGGCTGAGAGGAACTTGTTAGGCCTGGCGGGCACCGGTTCCACAGAGTCAGGGTGTTCCCACACCCTTCGAGAAACTAAATATAGTAGTTCATCGAAGGGTGGAGACACCCAGGAGGTGGAGGGCTGGGCCCCAAAAGCCTTGAGGAAGACTGACTCCTCCGCGGAAGGGGTTTTAGACTGCCAATCGCCTCTCTGTCTCAGGATCTCGAGGATATCTGAGAATGAGATGTCATCCGAGGACGATTTTGGGGACCCCTCCACATCATCGAGGTCAGTATCTGATGTGACAGACTCATCCTGGGAGTCAATGTGCTTCCTCTTGCACAATTTTTTTCTTGGAGGTTCATCTGAAGCGGATTCAGAAGGACCTCCCAGGAGAAGGGAACCCCCCAAGGGGGTATCCTCAGGCCCTGGGGCCCCACTGTCTTGGGAATGAAGCACACCAGAAGCACCAGTTCCCAAGTCTAGGGATGGTGATGTAGAGACTTGCTGAGCCAGCAAGGACATGGCCAGCGCACTCCTCATGGCCTCAAAAGCAGGACCTCCAGACTCTACGGAGGACACCGGCTGAGAGACCACCACGGTACCGGGAATCCCTGCGGCCGACACTCCAAGGGAAGACTAGGCACTGAAGCTGCCAGTTCCAAAGTGTTCCCCTCGGCCCCGACCGAGGAAGTCCCGGTACCGAACCCTGACGCCGAGGACAGGGTAGGAATGATGGTCGGAACAGAAAGGCTTTGAGGGAGTATCGGTTCCGACTGGACAACTCTGCTCTGCTCTACCATCACCGACTCCAACGGCTCCGAGGAAGTTGGAGGAGGAATCGGATGCGTCGAAGTGGGAGCCGGCTCCGGAGCCGAGTGGGCTGGAGCCGAGACCATTTTTGCAAAAACCGGGGACTGGAAAAGCCTCTGGATAACTCTGCCCAAATCTGAGTCTGACAACCTGGAGGATTTAGAGGAAATAGATGGGGGCCGAGACGACTTCTCTCTTGGCTCCGATAGACCAGGGGACCGGCTCCGAAACGGCTCCAACACCATCGGCACCGGATCCGGAACAGTGTGAATAGTCATCGGCGCCGAAGGAGACTTCGGGGCCGGGGGGAAGAGTCTGAGCTGCACACCTCCAACGGCTCCGAGACCAAAGGAGCCGAAGCAGGTGATTCGCCTCTCGATCCCCCAATCTGTGGCTCCGACACCAATGGAGCCAAGGAAGGAGGTATCAAGGCAGACCGTTCCACCCGAGGCTCCGAATCCATTGGAGCTGAGGAAGAAGAGGTCGACCTATGCTTCTTGGAAGTCGGTTCCGACGGACTGGTCGGAGCCGATGACCTTTTCTTTTTAGAAGCTGGAGAGGAAGGAGAAGCCAAAGCTTCCTCAAAAGAGGGCTTAATAAGGCCCTTAAGGATCAATTTGTTTTTACGTTCTTGAAGGACCCTAGAGGAAAAAGCATGACAAACACTACATGTTTCCTGCAAATGTTTCGGTCCTAAACAATACACGCAAACAGCATGGCTATCAGTAATAGACATTTTGTAGTTGCACTTGGTGCACTTTTTAAAACCAGACTTCTGTTCTTTTGACATCCTATCACACAACTATTTTTACACGAAAAGTAACCTTAAAGTAGGGCACGAGCCCTTGACTCAACAACGGGACTGGCCCGAGATACAGAACTCAAAACGGGCAGAAGCCCTCTAACTAAAAACGGACTTAGCCCGATAAACTAGGAAGTACAGTAAGATGAAAAAATCAAACCTAAAAGTAGACAAATTCAACACACTAACTCACCAATAAGGGCAAAGGCCCTCTAACTTAAACGGGCCTTGCCTGATAAGTAGAGAAAATAGCAACTACACAGAAAAAGGTTCACACACACACACGAAAAACTGTTAAAACAGCTGTTTGTTAAATTAGTGAAGAAACCCCTAGGTCAAAAGACCAAAAAGTAATAAAAAAACACTTAGCTCCAGCCAAGTCGAGACCACGTCTAGCTTGAAAAGCGGCAAACGAGATCTGGGGAAGCAGGCGTGGTGCATTCTGGGATAAGGGGTAGCCCAGCCAAGTAGAGACTTCGTTCTACTATATAGTGGCCGAGTCTGAGCCGATGGATCGGCTCTGAACCCATCATTTATGAATGTAGGCGAGATAGGATCCCATTACATCTGTAGTTTCTGGTTGCATGAGAGCTACTGTTAAAAATAAGCCTGACTAATACTGTACCCTATACTATTTGTTTGGTTTGACTTGTTCTCAGGTTGAGGAAAGATGGAATTTATTCCTATCTTCCTTTTTAAAACTCTAAAAATGTAAAGAACGTTTCTGCAGGGGGGGGGTGGCAGAAAGTGCGACACATGGAAAATATGTATTTCTTCAATATTTTTTGCCTGTTGCTTGCCAGTGCCAGTTGCTCGAATTCTGTTTAAATGAGTGTTTACTGTATATGTGATATATAATGTTTGCAACAGTGAACATGTTAATGTGATTTGTTTTCTTTAATATAAATACAAGTTTGCCTAGGTCACAAGTGATAATTCAACAAAGGTGTTAAAAAACACAAGGACATGGTAAACTAGACACATGACTTATATCAGTTTGTCTTTGTTAAGGGAAGGTTTTGCCTACCCAACCCAGTATTCTTCAAGAAGGTCACCAAGGCTATGGATGAGTGGTAAACAGTGCATACCACCTATCTTGACCTGGCCAAGACATTTACTACAATACCCCACTCAGGTATTATTGACAAACTCTCAGAACTAGGCATACATCCCTGCATAAGTCGCTGGATTGCAGGCTGATTCAGAGATAGGAACCAAGAAGTCACAATCAATGAGACAACCTTTACCAGGAGATTAGTCACCATAGGAGTACCCCAAAGCTCCATGTTGGGTCCAGTCCTCTTTGTCATCTACTTCTTGGAAGTCAAGGTTAATGTCAAAGGCCTCTGACTCACCAAGTTCATGGTTGACTGTAAATTGGGAGCTGTCATAGATTTCCTCCATGATACCAGCATCCTTCAATTGGGTCTAACACAAACAAATGACTGGTATCAAATCCACTGATTAAAACCAAATGCAAAGAAATGCATTATAGTGCCCTTTGGGAAATTATTCACCTAAGCTAATTACTCCAACTTGAAAACAACCTTAAGAGTTGACCCAATAGTTAGGAATCTGGGAACATATGTAACCTGCAGAGAACTGCTAAGAAAGGTTTTAATACTGCCCTGTCCCAGACATGGATAGCCACCAAGTGACTTTTTGGCTAGCTCAAAACCCTTTTCTACTGCTTAAATGAGTCAGGGGCCCTTTCAGGATAACCCTGATAATGCAAGCATGCATTCAGAATATTTACCTCCTGCTGCATTCTGCACAATGTGATCATGCGTCAGTCTGATGCATACTTGTCACAGCCAATGACCAATAGTAGCAGTCCATCTATTGATTGTCCCAACAGTGAGAAGAATGATGGCGGCTTGCTGATGTCAGCAGCACAGCAGCACCTTCCACCGATTTATTCAGGGTACATGGCAGTGAAGGCAAAGCATCAGTACCTAGGCCACAACTGCGGAACATAACATTCACTGCATGACAGTGTAAACAGTGTAAACTCACAAAGATAATACTTGGTGCATGCAGCATTTCTTGCAGGTACACTTAAGACAGCATTTACAATTCACCCTGTACATCAAACATTTCTTCATATATCATATACAAATGTCTTGTTCATATGGTCATAGCTGTCATCATTTATATTGTGTTGGAAATCAAGCACTAGTTAATACCAGTGAGGGAAAGGGCAGAAAGTATCAGATAATGTGAAGTACTGTAGTGCTATATTTCTGAATAATTGAATTGCTGTGCTAATGAAGCTGCATTCAGTTGGTAATGCAGATGTCAATAGTGCGTCAGAAATGTTTATCCTTATATAACTGGTGCTATTTGTTTTCCCTTTTGTGGCTAGCATGTGAGTGTGGGATGCTAGGATGACAAGATCACAAACATGAGAATGTTGCTCCCTCTACCCCCAAAGTATAATATAATAAATAATATAATATAATAATATAATAAAATGAAGAAAATCATGTCAAACTTAGGAAGTGCAATGCCCAGCAAGATAAAATCTCATTCATCAATCTAAACAAGCAACACAAGGGGCTTATCAAGTCTACCAAAGCCAAACCTGAGGTAAAGATAGCCTCCCAAGCCAAACACTATCATAAGACATTCTTCAGCTAAGTCAGCAACCTCAAAGGCAGTATGCAACAATGTATTGAACTAGTTGTAAATGGAGCCACCTATACTTGGTCAGAAGATATAGCAAATCTAGCTGTCAACAAATTTAGCTTCAATTTTACCTTCTTCTACCCCCCAACCCCCTCATGAATACCCTCAACCAAAGCTCCCCAATTATCACTGGGGGACAAGTCCTCAATGCACTTTCCACGGCCAAGAACACTGCATTGATGGACCCCCAATTTTATCCCCAGGATGCCGCCTTAATACTATAAAATATGACTTATCAGGATACTAGAATCACTTTTTAACTGTAGCCTCCAGGTAGACTTCATGGCAAGAAAATTTAGGACTGCACTGCCATCCCTCTGCACAACAGCAGTACATATTGGACCGAGCTCACTGCAGAGCCATAAGTCTGACTAGTCTCATTAGCAAAGTAATGTTAAGAATTATCATGGAATTGAAAAACAATGACATATGAAATCTTTAGATATTGGATACAACCCAGTATGGTTTCATCAAGGGCAGATCATGCTTACAAAACTTGACAGACATCTTCGAGATGGTAAACTAATGTAAGCGGGCGAAAAACTGAGCGAGGTCCAAGTAATATTAAAAGATTCACAATTTTATTAGCGCTTTCGTTGAGGTCAGTGCCTCCCCTTCTTCAGATCTTCGAGATGGTTACAAAATGGACCACGGCAAAATGATGCACACTGCCTACCTTGACCTAGCTAAAGCATTCAACACAGTACCTTACTCACGCATTGCTGAGAAACATGTGAAATTAGGTTATTAATCCCTATGTCACCCATTGGATAGCCAGGTGGCTCAAAGATAGGACCCAAGCTGTTAGGATAATGGAGTCTACTGCCACAAAAAGGCCATTCGTTAGCAGAAACTCTCAAGGCTTGGTGCTGGGAATGCTCCTTTTTGGCATTCTTGCAGTCAAGGTCAACATCAGGATCCTTTGACTAAGCAAGTCTGCAGATGACTGCACACTAGGTCCAGTCATAGAATCCCCCAAATACACAAATACCCTTCAAAAAGGCCCGACACAGACTAATAACTGGTGCAAGAGCTACAGTTTAAAACTCAACACTAAGAAATAGCTAAGAGTATCTTTAGGAAGTCTGCAACCCCTGAAAGCTACTACATTGATAATATAACACTAAGAGTAGACCCAGAGGTTAGTGATTTAGGTATGCATGCAGACAGTAACCTGGTCTTTGACCATCCTGTATTAGGTATAAGAAGAAAAGTATTCTATGTTGCACAACTTATAACCAAGGGTATGGCATCTAGAGCCAAGGATGCCATTGTTGCTCTGTACTGAACCCTCATCAGACCAATCATTGAGTACAATGCCCTCTTTGGTATGTGCCTGACCAAGCTTATGTAACAACTGGAAGATCCATAGAACTTCATCACAAAAAGATTGCAGGGTGTAAACAATGTGCCTATGAGGACTGCCTCAAAGCCCTATCCCTGTATTTGATCTTCTACAGTTTGAGAGACAATCTATGCCTGGCCTACACAGCATCCTCTGATCCCAATCTGATGGAGCTATTACACATCTGCAAAACAAATAGCATCAGCGTTACCCAATCTAATAACCTAAATCTCATCTGTAAATGTAAATAGAACATGTTAGGGAAACAGGTATATGTCTCAGAGAATATGCCTTCTCTAGAATAGGCTTTCCATCCATGGGGAGCAGAGTTCTTCCCTTACCTAATTCAATTTTAATCTGGATCAGCGGATGAGAAATTGGAAATTTACTCTTGGTCTGGATCCTGTACCTTTATTAGACAGAGTCAGCCTGTAAATGCTTGACTACCCATGCCTGAGCCTACATATACCCCTTAAAATAGCCTCTGGGTATCCAACTTCTCAAGATACATTTAGAAAGTATGGCTAGGCTTAAAAAGACTCCATGGGGTCATTAGCCTAGTAATCAACTATGAAACTACTGTAGATGCAGGAGAAGCTATTGACATTTTCCAAACTGCATTACAGGACTTAGACCCTAACTCAGAGTTACTACCCAATAATGCAGAATTTCAACTGAGGCATAATTGCTTTCATCTTGGGAGAATTCAAATGCATGCCTTGCAGCATTTTCTTGGGAGAATCCAAATGCTTGCCTCACAGCACTTTCTTGTGACACACGTGGTATCCAGACGACTCTGTCATGATACATGCACACACTCCCTCAGCCACATTCAGCAAAGAATCTAGTCCGCTGAATATCTGGTAAGTCCTTACTAGTGAAATCTGCATGAAAGAAAATTGCAGCTGTGAACTAAACTCTAGAAATACTGATGTGAATGTACAGAAGTTTACTATTCCCTATGTTTTGTTGCAAAAAAGTGTATGTTTCTTTGTCCCTGTAAATAAACATTGTTTGAAAACTGAGAAAGCTCTTTGCATGGACTGGTTTGATTATTGTTAGACACTAAAAATGCTAATATCTACAGCTCTCTCTATCTTGTCGCATATTGTTACAAGTCTGTTAAAGTAAATGATAATAAAAGCCCTTTAAAATGTGTACATCATTATGAAGTGTGGGGACTTTCCCACAGCAGATACTTAGGTAGACTATGTACCAGCCAGATAGCTACTACAAAGCTGTATAAAAGTTAGTAGCCTGGTGAACTAGGATCATAACTTTGCTCCTCAAGTGAAGGTTCAGAATAGTTTAGCTGGAGCTTCTCCAAAAGGTCTAAGTGGCATGGAATGTGACAAGTTAGTCAGAGTTAACTTCCGGAATATAAAGGAGCTCACTTACGGATTATAACTTATGGGATATATTCGGAAGACTCATCTGCAATATAATACTGTGACTATGGCCTGATGGGAGCTTATATCCTGGGACTTAAATACAGCCTATTACTTCAGGGGCTTGCTAAAGACTATTTTTTGTGAGAAGAAATCACCCATACTGTTTTGTTTCAAGTCAAGTGGGCTATATTTTGATTTCCCTAGGAGTCTGTGAAAAATAAGCATGTAAATTTATATTTGAGGGTGCCTCAAACTACATGCACACACTCACACACACACACACACACACACACACACACAGCAAATCTCTCTATCTAGTTATCTATCAAATGTATCTATCTGATGTGTGTGCATGTGTGTGCATCTATGAGCTATACCATGGAATATAGACTGATGTCAATCAGATTACAGGGTAAACCATTCAACCATACCACTCAACTATCCAGATATTTGCAGAATGTCTGTTCCGCATAAAATTTGTGGTTTTCTAGTAAACCACTGTGAATTGAAATCACTAAATAATGACAGCTATTGAAGTTTCAGACTGCATATTCTTCAGAAAATGCATGCTAACATAAATTCTGTTACTCTAGCAACTTTCTAAGTCTATAAGAGTGATATTTAAAATATGTCCCTATTTCTGTACCTCTGCCCCCCCCATTATTTTAGGATTTGTCCAGATTTCTTGAATTAAGAGGTTGAAAGGTATGCATTCAACACTCCAGTAGCACAAGTTAATGCTCCACCTGCAGATGCTAAATAGAAGGATGTTGGCCACTTTAATGAGGATCTACAGCAACTTTAGGATATAACACCAAAAAAGATGTATTTACAATAGGTGATAAGAATGCTGATGTTGGTATTCAGTGTGCAAATCTTATAAAACTAGGGTGGCTGGAACTACCCCACCTCATACAATACTATCAACTCACTATTGCCCACAAAGTCCTCTACCACCCTGAAAGCACACCAATGCTCTCTACCCTCATAAAGCCCTACCACAACATGAGGAAACTACGTTCCTTTAACAAAACACTTGTAAAAACCTCTAGAGCAAATAATGTAGCAGGTGACTCCATATTTTCTAACTCAATTGGCAAAATATGGAATCTACTACCACCAGACCTTACATCCCTGACTTCTATTTCACTATTTAAAAACAATCTAAAACTCTTCCTAACTAACCACTGGCTTTGCTCTTGCAATAACCCTGGGTAACCTTGCTCTCTAGCTTTCTTTCCCTCCTTTCCTCTCACCTGATCTTCCTTTCCTCTTCTCCATTACTCTAGCACACTTCACTTTCCCCTTTAAAAAATGCTTCTGGCTATAGCTCATTAGTTATATAAAATTATAGATTTTGATACTTATGTCTATAGTAAAACTTTCATAACCTAGTAAAGCATCTATTATAGACTCTTGCTAATGACTCACATTGTACTCAGATACTTAGATTGCCAGTAGGAAGTTTATGAAAATGTTTTTTGTATAACTTGTATATTCTTAGCTTGTTAAGTAGTAGTTAGTGGAGCTTTTCTCCTCAGGCCTCCACTGAAAATGGACATGTATCCAGTTGGACTAGCCCGGTTAACAAATGTAAAATAAAATAAAATAAATAAATAAAATGGAATGATTTAATAGACAGATTTGTACATGGTGTATGAAATGAAGAGAAACATTATCAAATCTGCAAAGATAATTCAGTGGTCATAGCAAACATTCTCTTTCAACAGACTAAGGAACAGCTTTGCACATGATTATCATCAGACAGTCTATATCAAGATTCAATTGACCTATGTACTTTGCAGTTAGAAATGGAAGAGTTCTATACAATCAAAAAAAGAAAAGATTTGAAGCTGATTGTGGCTCTGACCATCAGCTTCTTATTGCAAAGTTTAGAAGTAAATTAAATAAAACAAGGAAACATCTAGACCAGTGAGATATGAGATCAACAATATTCCAAATTAATATATAGTGAAGGTGAAGGGTAGATTTAAGTGATTAGAACTGTTGGACAGGGCACCTGAATAACTATGGATGGAAGTCTGTGATATTGTCTAAGAGGTAGCATCAAAAATATTCCAAATAGAAAGAAGATGAAGAAACCAAAATGGTTGTCTATGGAGGCTTTAGAAGAGAAAGAGTAATTAAGAAATGCAACAGGTAATGGAAACAGGAAAAAAAAGTTATGTACTTACCATAACATTCCATCTGTGTTGTCCGCTTTCACTATTCCTCAACTGTTGGGTTGGGATCAGATCCTCGGATCCGACCCGTACGCTTCTTCCAGACCATAGAACACTTGAACTCTTGAACTCCTCCCTTTACCCCTAATGCCCTAGTCACCTAACATACCTCAGATCTAGTTTGCTGCTGATAAACCTACAGAGCATTGGCGAATAAGGAAAGAATGGAAAAAAGAAGTTATGTACCTACCATAATGTCCCATGTTAGTTCTTCATCTCGCCTTCTTTCTGCTGGTTGGGATCAGAGCCGGTCCTCATCTCCGACTCGGCCATCTTCTATAGCTCGAGAGCTGTTTACTGGCTTGAGGCTACCCCTTATCCCATGATGCATAGCGCTAGCTACCCAGATGTCGTTTGTAATAGCTAACCCCAGACATAGCCAGAGAATCAACTTGTCCAAACAAACAAGTTGAGCATACCTGTCATACTCTCTAAGTCAGTAGAGGAAACAAACCAGAGAACACTCAGCCAGTGAAACTAAAACTACTCTCGATCCAATAGGACAGGGGGACGGAGGGTGGGACGCAAGAAAGAAGGCGAGATGAAGACAACTAACATGGAACGTTATGGTAGGTACATAACTTCTTTATGTTAAGTTGTCTATCTCGCCTTCGTTCTTGCTGGTTGGGACAGCGTCCCTAGCACCTACAATCCTGGGCGGCTCATTGGAACAGACTCTTCAGAACAGTGGAACCAAAGTCAGCTCTGCTCCTGGAGACCATATCTAGCTTGTAATGAGAAATAAAGGTATGTGGATTTGCCCATGTAGCAGCTGCACAGATAGAATCCATGGGCAACCTAGACTGGAAGGCTACAGAGGTGGCCAAAGCCCTAGTAGAATGACCTTTCGGTTTGATAGGCAACTCTTTGTTTCTCAATTGATAAATGAAAGTAATAATGTGAGACAACTACCTGGATAAGGTCACTTTGGAAACTGGGAGATCTTGTTTGCCTAGAGCGTAGGTAAGGAATAGTTGGACCGACTTCCTTATATCCGTAGTCCTATGGAAGTAAAAACGCAATTGTCTATAAATGTCCAACTGGTGTAATTTGTATTCTGCCTTGTTGGTGTGGTTAGGGAAAAACACAGGAAGGTCTATAGATTGGTTTAAATTATTTTCTGAGCAGACTTTTGGAAGGAACATGGGATTAGTCCTCAGAGCAACCCTGTCCTTATGAAAAACCAAGTATGGAGGACGAACACATAGTGCCTGAAGTTCAGAGATGCTGAAGTAATAGCTACCAGAAAGTGTTTTCCAAGACAGAAACTTAATGGAGCAGGATGCTGCAGGTTCAAAGGGGGGCATAATTAAGGAAGTTAGTACCAAATTAAGGTCCCAAGGAGGAGGGGGATCTCTCACTGGAGGTCTAAGGAGAGTAGTCCCTCTGAAAAAGGCTTTACAGAGCTTATGAGACATAATGTTTGAATTAGACAACCCAACATGAAAGTTAGAACTGGCCGCCAATTGAACCCTGATTGTAGCAGAAGTGGACCCAGAATGAAAAAGTTGTGCTAGGAACTCCAAAATTTCGTGGACTGGGGCTGTTAAAGGATCTACGTTCCTAGCCTCTGCCCAACAAGGAAAATGTTTCCATTTGCTAGCATAAGTCTTTCTAGTTGTGGACTTGTGAGAGGAGACAATAATCTCACGCACGGCCGGGGAAATGCTGGGAAGCCTGGCTAAGGTTGGAAGTGGAGCAACCAAGCTGTAAGCTGGAGTGTTTGGAGGGATTGATGCAGCCCGCCTGACTGATGAATCAGTAGGTCTGGAATCGGATCCAGAGTCCAGGGCTGATCGAGAAGGTAGTGGTGCAGGAACAGAAACCATATTTGTCGAGGCCAGTAGGGGGTAATGATATTGCTTTCTGTATGAGTTTCGGTATCAGGGGAAATGGAGGAAAGGCATAAAGAAGTCCCTGAGGCCAATCGTGGACTAGAGCTTCTCTGGGTGTGTGACCTGGAAGCGGAAGAAGGGAGAAGTAGCTGCTGCATTTGCTGTTGAAGGGGGTGGCAAAAAGATCGCAGCAAGGCTGTCCCCATTTGCAGAAGATCAGATCCATAACTACCTGATTCAGAGGCCACTCGTGAGGCATGAGAATAGCTCTGCTGAGCCTGTCCCCTATGACGTTAGACCTCCCTGGGATGTGTGTTGCAATCAGAAATCGTTGGGAGGAAATCGCCCACTGCCAGAGTCTGAGTGCTTCTCGACATAGGGGGTAGGACCTGGTTCCACCCTGCTTGTTGATGTACCACACCACTGACATGTTGTCCGTTTGAATTGCAATGGTCCCAGAAGGGAGAGAGTCTTGAAGAGCTTGCAACGCTAGGAGCATGGCTTTCATTTCTAGGACATTTATACGCAGGTGGTACATGGGAGGCTGCCAAGTGCCTTGGACTGTCCTCCCCTGATAATGCCCACCCCACTCTATCAGGGAGGCATCTGTGGTCACTGTGGCAACCAGAGGGGGCTGAATGAAGGGTCTGCCCTGAGTCACTAGTGGGGAGACCATCCACCAGGAAAGGTGCCTTTTGCATGCTTCTGTAATCATGATCCTGTGAGACATGGGCAGCTGTTGGAAAGACAACTGTGTGAACAGAAGCCACTGAATGATCCTCATGTGAAAGCGGGCCAGTGGGATTAGAAGAATTGCCGCTGCCATGGAACCCAGAGTTTGAAGGATGAACCTGACTTGGATCCTTTTGCTCTGCATTAGAATTTGTACATGCTGGCGAATTGTAGACACCCTTTCTGGCGGTAGCCTTGCGGACATGTTCCTTGTGTCTAAGTCTGCTCCTATATAGGTGATAGATTGACAGGGCAACAAGGCAGATTTTTCAAAGTTTATTGTAATGCCTAGCTGGGAGCAGATTGTGATAGTGTAGTCCCTGGCTTGCAGATGTTGATGCCTGGTAGTAGCAGTGAGGAGCCAGTCGTCTAGATATGGAAACACCTGGAATCCTCAATGTCTCAGGTGAGCCGTGACTACTGCCATACATTTGGTGAACACCCTGGAGGTTGTGGTGAGACCAAAGGGCAGAGCTCTGAACTGGTAATGACTGGCTCCCAGCCAGAAGCGAAGGAATCTCCTGGAGAGCCTGTCCATTTTGATGTGGTAGTACGCATCCTGAAGATCTATGGAGTACATCCAATCGTCCTGACCTAGAAAGGGTAGAATGGATTGTAGTGTGACCATCCGAAACTTTGTTCTTTGAACAGACTTGTTTAGTCTGCTGAGATCCAGAAATGATCTCCAGTCCCCTGTCTTTTTTGGTAACAAAAAGAACCTTGAGTAAGTTCCGGATCCATGTTGGTCTGCCGGGACTTCCTGGATGACTCTTTTTTTCTTGCAGTTTTGAAACTTCTATGACTTCTTGGTCCCTCAGATTGGGTGGAACATCTGGAAGGGATTTGCTTGACAGTAAGGGGGGTTGAGAGAAGGGAATTATGTAACCTCCGGATATAATTGACCGTACCCATTTGTCTCGCGTTAAATTTTGCCAGGCTTTTGGGTACAGTGAAAGTCTTCCCCTGACTGCTTCCAGAGGCAGGCAGCCGGGCAACCCTTCAGGGATGCTGAAAGGGCTTCTCAGAGAAGGATTCTTGGTTGCCCTGGTTCTGCGGACCTCCTCTGCCATGAGTGCAGCATCTGTTGTTGTTGTTTCCCCCTCTGCCCCTGGAGGAAAAATCACTACGTGTGTCAGGTGAGGCTCCCTGGGATTTCCGGAACCACATTTTGCCACTCTTCTGACCCTTGGGGTATGGTCTAGAAGGAGTGGAAAAATGGACTGTCACAGCAGAGAGAGTCTTGCCTTCTTACTCACACCTAGTCAAAGTGTCTTTCACCTGTGGTCCAAAAAGAAAGGAACCATCAAAGGGGGTGTTGGTGAAGGACACTCAAAAGGGTTACGCAAAATTATACAACTGCATCCATGCATGCCTCCTAAGGGCCACACCCATACCTGCAGCTCTACTCGCACCATCGGCTGCATAGGAAATGAGCCTCATGGAGGAGTTGACTACAGAATTAAGGGTTGCCAGCTGGGAAGCCACTTTAGCTTGAGCCCCCTCAGCTGGTGGATCTTGAAGGTCATCTCTGAGCTCTTTAAGGAGATCCCTTTGAAGCCGGGTATAATGGCATAAGTAGTTCAGTGACCTCATAGAAAAGGTCGCTGAAGCAAATATTCTCTTCCCATATCTGTCCATGGTCCTAGACTCCTTGTTAGGAGGATGGACAGACGAAGAGGTTTCCGCTAACTCTTTTTTGATGGCGGCTGCTACCACCATGGCATCAACAGGAACACCTTTGGTAAGGAACTGCTTATTATGGGGTGCTGTGATGAACTTGCCAGGTCTCCTCAGAGTTGGTTCCACTGTATCCGGGGCTGACCAAGCCTTTCAAGCCACCACTGACATAAGTGGATCGAAAGGCGGAGAAACCCAGGAGGTGGAAGGTTGAGAACCGAACGCATCCAGGAATACAGACTCATCCTCGGTAGGGGCTAGGGGATTCCAGTTCCCCCTCTGCTTAAGCATTTCTAGGATGTCCGAAAAGGAAACATCTTCAGAGGGGGATCTTGGCGACCCTTCCGAATCATCTAAGTCTGTATCAGAAGTGACAGACTCAGGGGAGTCAATGTGCTTATTCTTGCACTTCTTCTTATGAGGGGGCTCCTCTGAATGATCAAGCGAGGCCTCGGAAGAAGAGGAAACACCCAATAGGGTGCCCTGGAGTGCCGGTTCCCCACGCTTGGGGTCTGGAGGAGGAGCAGAGGTTGGCACAGGCACTAAAGGGAACGGAGCCGATGGGGCCGATAGTGGAGCTCACTCAGTGGCCAGCACACTCCTCATGACATTGAAGGTGTCCCTGCTGCAATGCAGAGAAGGCTCCAGTCCGAGGAAATCGGAATCCTTCTCTGCACCAAGGGAGACAGCTCCGAGGCCAATGTAGGAGCCAAGCTCACCTGCGCCGAAGCCCTGAGAGGGAGAAAGGGGTCGGACAAGGGTCCAATGCCACTCGCCCCGTTGGAGCCGACGAGGGAGCCCTGATGCCCAGATCCCTCGACGGACGGCACCATCGAGAGAATCAGAGCCGACAAAGGAACCGAAGGAGACAGAGTTATCACAGCCGACGGTTCCACTACTCGAACCCCAACAAACTACTGCTCCGAGCTCAATGGAGTCAGAGGAGGAACATCGATAGAAGTTGAGGAGGGCTGGACAACATCTTGGCAAGTGCCTGCAACTTTAGCAACCTACTGACCACTCTCTCCACGTTGTGATCAGAGAGCCTAGAGGATCGAGAGGAGTGAGAAGTTCTGTGACTGCGCTCACTCTGAAGCAGGGGAGACTGAGGAGCTGAATGTATCGATTCCAGAGAAGGGGACCTCAGCCTCTTGTGGCTCCGTGAAGGCTCTGAAGTTTCTGATGGAGCCGATGGGGAGACAGTCTTATCGGTTCCAGCCGGAGCCGAAGTAGCAGGTAGAGTCTGAACCAAAGACGGCTCCGAACTTGGAGCCGATGATTTGGTAGATTTAGGGATTTCATAGGCTGAGTCTTGGCCAGTGAATCCTGAGGCTTTAAAAGACCCCTAAGAATAAGCTTATTCTTACGCTCCTGCAGAACTCTTGGACTAAATGCATGGCATATAGAACAAGAGTCCTGCAGGTGCACAGCGCCTAAACAATAGACGCAAGAAGTGTGTCCATCTGTCAGAGACATTTTCTGACAGCATGAGTCACACTTCTTGAACCCAGACACCTTGGATTCTTTTGACATCCTGTAACAAAAAATACAGCAATAGCTAAGAAATCAAAATACAGTCTACAGAAAAACACAGTACTACAGACTATAGCTAATGTTTTGTTTTTTGTTTTTTTGATAGGAAAGCCTCTAACTCAAACAGCTAGCCTATAAAGAAGGTAGAAGGAAAGCCTCTAACTTAAATGGCTAACCTGACAAGAAAAGGATAAGGAGGGGGGAGGGGGAGAGCTCCCTAAATTAAACGAGTTCTAAAGGGGAGGTAAGGAAGCTACAAAAACACACTTAGCTAACACAATAAATACAAGACTAAAAGTTAACAAAAACCCCTAGGAAAAATACTATTTCTAGTAAAAAAGTTCTATAAAGAAACTTTATACGAGCCTGAGCCAGAAAAACAACACATCGCAGCTGAAGCGGCAAACAAGATCTGGGGAGCTAGCACTAGGCATCATGGGATAAGGGGTAGCCTCGAGCCAGTAAACAGCTCTCGAGCTATAGAAGATGGCCGAGTGAGAGCCGAGGATCGGCTCCGATCCCAACCAGCAAGAAAGAAGGCGAGATAGACAACTTAACATTTGGGGTTCAAACAAGGAAGAAAGGTTCCTCAAATACCTTTGAACTTTTTAAGAGTAAAGCAAGGAGAGGATTGCTCAGTAAGAAGTTGAGAAAGAATGAAAATGTACAAATGCAGATGGAACGCCATGGTGATTATGTAACTTGTTTATCTGATGTTGTCAATTTCATTCATCCCTCAACCAATGGGACAAAGTTATATTTAAATTATCAAATAGAATGGTAAAAGTTTAAGATCTAGTCAAAAAGGCTGGTGAATAATGAAATATTTCAAGTAGAAATTGATGCGTTAAAACAAAGATGGGAGTAACTGAACAGAAGCATAAGATATTACGAAGAGGTGAAAAAAGAATAGATAACTGTGCATTTTCTTAATATGACTAAAACAGACAATGATATGTTCTCTGATCTAAAGCCACATATGCTAGAAAATAAAATTAAATGGGCTCTAGAAAGCCTTGCTTATAACAAGGCTGTAGGAAGTTGTAGAATTCTGGCTGAATTGTTTAAAATCTTGCAAAATAATGCTGCTGTGGTGCTGCTTGAAATTTCTCAACAAATTTGGAAAACACAACAGAGGGCATTAGATTAGAAAAGATCAATTTGTATTTCAATCCCCCAAAAAGGCAACGTTAGACATTGCTAAAATTATTGAATAACTGCATTTAATTCACATACTAGCAAGGCAATGCTCAAGATCCTGCAAGCTAGACTTCAGCAATTATTGAATTAAAAGTTAATGTCCAGGATGATTTTAGAAAGAACAGAAGTAGCACAGATCAGAATGACAGTATCTACTGTATAATGGAGAAAGCAATGTTATTTCAGAAAAATATTAACTTCAGCTTTACATTTTAATCTAAAGCTATTGACTGTGTAAACCTTAACACATCATGACAAGTTCTTACAGAAACAGAGTTATCAGGTCACCTTATTTGCCTCCTGAGAAATTTGTAGCAGAACAAGAAACATCTGAAAATGGAATAAATGACCAGTTTCAAATTAAGAAAGGATTATGACAAGACTATAAATTGCCACCCTTCTTATTTAATTGATATGCTGTATTACATGGAGGCATTGCACTTGATAACTGATCTGATCAATGCCAAGTACAAAGTAAAGATTACATGTTTATACCTCCCTTTGGCAATTGATTAGCTTTGCTTAATAAAATCATTTCCTTATAACCACTGTCACATGATGGTCAAGTAACAGGGAATTATCAACCCATGTTACAAGGTCCCCGACTGCATTTTCATTTTGTAGTGACATGTTGTCTATACAGTATAATGAGAGGGATTGTCTACAAAAAGTGATAACAGTAAACATTTTCGGCATTCAATACAAAAGTAATTTTAGTACAAGAATTTACACTATAATGCTCATTCTGGAGGGCTTGGGTATCAAAGAGTGACTTAACAACAATCCTCATTTTGTGGTTGTTGTCAGACTTTGTTAGCCAGAGGCCTTGGTTTTCTGCTTAGAGATCTGACAAGTAAATGACAAACAGGAGATGTCCCAGCACCCTGCCTTGCGGGACACCACTGATCACTTTCATACTTTCTGACGAGGTGTCTGCAACTTATACTGTCTAGTTTAAGGATCAATATACAAAGCATTTAGCTTATGCATGATGGCAGCATGGGGAATGGTGTTGAAGGCATTGGCTAGTTCATGATATACCATGTGTACCACATGGCCACCATCTACAGCCTCTAAAACCTTTTCAATAATGTTTACCGGATTCAGTAGACAGGGTCTGCCCTTTACAAAGCCAAATTGTTTGGGGATCAAGTTTAATATTCTTGATATTGGTTGTGATTGCAGCCATGAGATTAAAAGACACTTGCTTTTTAGAAGGGAAGGTATGGAAAATCTAATTAAGATTTTAAAACTCAAAGATATCACATTGTCAGCAAAGGTCCATATAGTCAAAGTTATGGTTTCCCCTGTACTTAAATATGCTGTGAGAGTTGGAGTATAAGAAAGTCTGTGTTCCAAAAAATTGATGCATTTGAAATGTGGTATTTGAGAAAACGTTTGAGAACTTAGTGGACTGAAAGAAGATTAAATCAATCAATACTTAAATAAAATAAATCCAGACTATTCACTAGAATCAAATGTCTTAGCTCTGTCTAATTTTAGGGATGCATCTAATTTTGTCTTGACAGAAATGGACATTGTTTAGAATGGCCCTGAGTTAATGTTATAAGTATTTCAAAAGTGCCTCTGGACTAGGGCCATTTCCCTGATTATTTTTTGCTTTGTCACCAGTTCTGGTGGCAAAAGTTGACAGCTATGATGGGAAGACCATGTAGTAAAACTAAAACACAAATACTTTGACCACAGAGTGCAAAGACAAGATTCATTAGAGAAGACACTGCTCCTCAGAAAGACTGAAGGCAAAATAAAAATAGGGATGCAGAGACTAAAGTGCATAGTCATTGTAGACAGCATTAATAATGAAATGAATGCACATATGCAAGACTTTAAAGTAGTTATTTTCAGACATATCTGGAGTAGTAATACCTTTGAAGTCACAAAGACTTGGATTCCACTAAATAACTATATATATATATATATATATATATATATATATATATATACATATATTCATATTTCTCTCTCTCTCTCTCTCTCTCTCTATATATATATATATATATATATATAGATTCACTTTATAATCTCGAAATACTGAAATATCGAATTTCAGTATCTCGCGACTATAAAGCAGAAAACTCACAAACCCGAAAACCAAAACCAGGAAATTGAAAACCACAAATGTAAAAAAACACTATACCACCTACCTCCTGACACTACAACAAAGCAAAACAATACACACGAACACAACAAAACAAACACACACACCTACCCTTCCTATAAGCAGGGGGGCAAACCCCCTTGCACCATTCATGTGGGGGGCTGTGCCCCCCACACCCCTGCTACTTATATATACACTAACTCCGAGGCTGCACTAAACACTGAAAGACAGAAAACCCACCACCACATATTCTACACCCCCTTGCACAAACACAGATCACATATATACAAACACCACCACTCTCAGCACTGACACACTCACACTCTTACCTACCTACCCTAACCCACACCTAACAGTGCCCAACTCACATACACACAAACCCTCCCCAAAACCCTTAAAAAACATAACGCTTACCTAATGCTCCATCAGTACCTCGGGGTGACATTTCGGGTTCAATATTCTGCAGTTTTGCGCAACTGCAGATTCGACAATTTGGTCTCAAAATACTGAAATTCGACATTTCAGTATTTTGAGATTCCAAACAGAACCCATGTATCTGTGTATGCCTGACTGTATGTATGTGCATATATATGTATATATATTTGTGTGTCTATATATTGATATAGATATATATCTGTATATACATATATTCAGATTTGAGCAGCCAAGTCAAACATGTTTCTGAATTTCTGTGAGGGAACTAGAGTACACTGAGAAAACACATGTGTACGCTGAGGAGCATTAAAACATATAAAGTCTGGTAACCTCAATCCTGTCACATAAGATGCAAGACAGAAATGTTCATCGCTTATTACTGATTCATGAACATGAATACGCATGGAATGCAGAAATCAACTCAATAGCTATATGCGCGTAAAGAAGAGGAGTACCACACCAATATGGATAAAATTCAGCTGTGATTCAGAAACAGGTTTGTGATATCACAGTGATGCAAAACAAAAGCAGAGTGGGAACACAAAATGTAATAAATCAAATCACAAGCCAAAAGCCTGGTCATGCTGTCCTTTCTTGAATCATGACGTGATGAGCTGTAAATGACATCTAGTACTGTTGCAGGTTTAGAATTCAAGAACATAAGGATGGACAAATAATAAACCCAAAAAATTATGGTGTGCACAAAAAAATACTCAACAGGGTGGAGCGCACAAGAAGTAGCCACAAAACACATATATATGATAGCAAGCACATTCCCGGACCTGATTCCTGATTTGAATGGAACACACTGAATACCAATGCAGATATGCAAGACCAATTTTGACAGTGCTGTAGATGACAAAATTCATGTGAATCATAGCCATGAACACTTTTCAGAAGTCAGCTGCCACCACATTGATCATATTGAAGGTATCAGCTTTTCAAACACTACACCACTTTTTGTTTACATTGAACATATTTCAGTGCAAATGGTATCCTGCAATAGAATCAGAGTGACTGCAAATGATGTATCAGTTCCATAACAATGCAGCATGCCAGAACTCATGAGAGGTACTGACATCAGTATAACTACTGAGAGACCACTGGGAAGCTTCTGCAACCAACATCATTGGAATATACCACTCAGACAGCTATTATGCAATTTTTGTTTCTGATGGTCACATAGCCATTGTATGTATCATGCATCGCAGATGTGCTCATAATTCATTATATATTCTATACAAGGTAGCTTCATAGAGATGTTTGAGAAGAAGAAAACCTACTGTGTTCTTACAAGACAGAACAGCAGCAATTTTGAAGACTGACACTATATTAATGCAAAGCAGATATGCAGCATATAAATCATTCAGCAGCACTAACAGTAACCATACCTTGGGTGTAAAATGCAAGCAAAGATCAGATCAGTTCACCAAGTATTTAGCTGTATAACCCAAGTATATGAGGAATAATTGACAGAGCCTTTAATCACATTGCAAATCATCATAAAATATAATTGAGTACCATCAATTGAAAATGCATCTAAAAATTCCAAAATACGTGTTTTTGCAGTTGTGCTTTCAAACTCTTAGGCTTTACATATACTAACTCCAAGATCATACAACAGGGAAAAAAGGGAAACTTGTAAACCAGATGAAGTGGTGAAACTAGGAAAAAAAGCACACCCAGAATGACCACAGAAGTATTTATTAAACCAAATAGAAAAGTTTAGTGCTTTCATCCACTTAAAAGCATTGTGAACTTCATCAGAACTCATTTCATAAACTTCCTTTTACACGTTCTCTTCTGAGGGACTTCCTCAGTGGGATGCTCTGGGGAAGTATTGGAAGAGATGATTTCCTGACAGACTGGCTGGAGACTAGTTTGGGCTGGCTGTCCCAGTGAAAAGGGTGGATGAGGCTCAGAGCAAAGAACCACATAAGGTTGGGTTGTCTGATCTGAGGGAGAGATGTCTCTTCTCTAGTCAAGGAGAAAGCCCTCTCCACAACTTCAAAGGAATGCCGCCTAGGTGACACAGAAGTCACAGGAGTCAGAATCTGTTGAACCAGTGGCTCCTGCTACCCCATCAGCACTCCACTTGAGGAGGGAGTCGGACCCAAGCTCTCCAGAGCTGAAGCTCTAAGGGGAAGAGACTGATCTGGCAACTTCAGAAATGACTCCAAGCTCCCCCCGCAAACCCTGCACCAATGCTTCTGCTCCAGCTCTGAAAGGCTCAGAACCGGTTGGCTCAGGGAAATCAAAGAGAAGATCGTCTCGAGTCCAATGAAGATACCCCCCAGAGATCTCAGATCTGAGGGCTCTGAAACAGTGGGCTGGATCTGAGAAGGAGATACCAAGGAGGAGGTGGACAAAGGATGGCTTGCAGACCCGGTGGGAGTTGGAGTCGGGAGAACACCCATCTGAATCTGCGCCCTGAGGAAGTTCCACATCACCCTATCCACATCAGCTTCTGAAAGGCTTCTAAAAGATCTAAGGACATGGTGAAGAGAGGTCTGGAGTGTCTTCACAGAGATCCCTCCAGGAAAGGAGAAGGGAGCCTAGATGTAACAGGATTCACAAGAAGCAGAGGGGAACAGATCCGTGGAGACCTAGATTTCAAAACTGTCCAATCTGAGACAGACATCCAACTTCTTATGCACTTCTGCAGGAGGGTTTTTTGAAGGAGCCAATGTCCAAGAACAATTAATAGACCTCTTATGGGTCTCCTTTTCCTTTGGCATAGGCTCTGACTTACTCTTGTCAGACTTTTTGATAGGGGTTTGAGCCCAGCCAACAAGGAAGTAGAGCAAGATTGAAGATGGCCTCTTAAAAGAAGCTTGTTTCTTCAATCGGTTATAGCCCTGGAATTAGAGCCAGAGGTGATCAAACAATCCACTTCCAGATGAGAGGGGCATATGCAGTCTATGCATTCCCCATGGCATCAGATTTGGGAAATTTCTGCTTAGAGGTAACACACTTTTTGAACCCTGTAGGCTTGTCAGCCATGTTAAAACACCAATAACAATATAGAAGCTAGTAAGGATAAAAAAGTTTTTTTTTTTTTTTTGGGGGGGGGGGGGATAATGAATGAAAGGAGAAAACTACCAATAATGGTGGGAAGAAATACTCAGAAGAGTAAAGAAGCAGAAGGAATACCAACAATGGTATCTGAAAGGGTACAGAAAACCAGTAGCTAAAAAGGATCAGAATTCAGCTAAATTCAGCTCAAAGATTATGGGAGGGAGGAAAGAATACAGTAAATATAAAAGATAGAAATAGAAACGGACTCATGATAAAACAGGCAATGAAAAACTGCAATAATTTCAGTAAAATGCCTGAGAGTAAAGGGATCCACATCTGAAGCTAATGGTGGTAAATGAAATCTGAGGTATGTTAGGCTGGTGGGGAATTAAGGTAAAGGGAGGAGCTCAAGAGTGCTTGTAACCTATGATCTGGGAGAAGTGGCCAAGTCAGATCCAAGTCTCAAATCTGAACACCTCAGTTGAGGAATGAATGAAAACGACAAAATCAGATCAATTCTTTAACATCCATTGTAAGAAAAAATATATCATCCTTATATAAATCATCCTGAATTCTCCCTAGGAAATTGCAAGAATCTCTCAATATACGAGTCTCTGTCTCCATTATGGGCTTAAGTATTCTGACTATAACAACTGCATAGGGGTATGTTTTGAATTCTCTGCTGCTACAATGGGTCTATAAAGGGGTGTAATATGTCTGTTCATAGGAGGTTACTAGGCTAATGGCCCTAGGGCCTTTACAAGCTTAGACATACCCTAATTGACCATAGTTAGATTGTTGTTTTAAGCAGAGTGATTTTATTATCAGCACTGACTGCCCCTGTCCATGAGGGACATAGGTACCACCCCCAGGGTGAATTTACTACACTTTTAAAAAAAATGCTGGCTGAATTAAAAAGAAAGGTTCCTGTCACTTCCTGAATTTTCCTGATGGTAAAATTTGTTATTATGTTTTTTATTATTTCTGAAGAAGCTGCTGCTGTACTGCTGTGCCTTTATAAATTTGTTATAGTAAAAGCAAAAAGCTAGTGTTTTTTGTTTGACAAGGGGATGCTGAATTTGTTATTATTTGTAACAAAATTTTCTTTTTTTTTTTATTGAATTTATGGTCACCCATCAAATTGTCAAGGTTGCACTTAAATTGGGTCATTGAGGAGCTTTACTTCACATGAAGTGGGAGCCTATTTCAGAGGAGCAGGGATCTCTGGGAGATACATCTGTCTCTCCAACATATTCTGTTAATGTTGCAGGCTAAGCTGAGATCCCTGGAGTGACTAGGTCTTGTCCTATTTGATTTACAGATGTGCAGCATTTCCATTAGGGAAGGGTCAGAGACTGCTCTGTAGGCCAGGCACAGGTCACCTTTCAGCAGCCTGTATGATACAGTGTACAGTAACAGTACTTTTAGTCTTTTCATGTATGACATGTTTTGGGGTCTCTGGATTCTCTTGGTTAGAAACCTCTCTGGTTTCTCCAGTTGCTGCAGATGTTTGGTGAGGTACATACAGAAGGGAGCATTGTACTCAAATTAGTGGTCTAATAAAGGTCAAGTATAGTGGAGTTATAACCTCCTTAGTCTTGGATGTGATGCCCATATTTATGAAATGCATAATGTAGAAGGTTTTCCTTACCACTATGGACACATGGTGATCAAAGTTTAGATCACTATCAACCTGTGTTCCCAAGTCTCACACCACTGGATTTGAAGTTAGAGGAGTGTTATCTATATCATAATTAGCAGGGGCTACTTCTTTTCCAAAGTGGATAATGAGACATGTTTTTGCATTTTGTTTTAGTCTGTGACTTTGGCACCAATCATTTGTCTGTATCAGTCACTTCTGTAATATGTTAACATCAATGGAGGACTTCACAATTGCTTCCAGTTTACAGTCATCTGCAAACATGGTAAGCCACAGTCCATCCACTTTCATCTGGGCTTCAAAGAAATAGATTCTAAGCAGTAGGGGGGCCCAGCACAGAGCCTTACATTACCCCACTGGTAACTGGTCTACTGGTGGAGATGGCCTCCCCAACTCTGACAGTGTGTGTTCTGTCAGTGAGCCAGTTGGCTACCCATCTAGTGATTTATGGGTCAATCCCAGCTGGGTAAGTTTCTCAATGATTCTTAAGTGGCAAATTATGTCAAGAGACTTGGCTAAATCAAGATAGGTAGTATTTATTGTTTTGCCCTCATCCAAGGCTTTGGTGACATTCTCAAAGAAGTCCACCAGACTTAATAAGCAAGATCTACCCTTGACAAAACCAAAGTGGGTTGAGTCAAGAGTGTGAAGGTCACCTATGTCCTTGTTGATAAGGTCTGTGATGATTCTTTCAATGACCTTGCAGATAAGGCTGGTTAGGCTTATGGGTCGATAGTTCCCAGGGTCGGTTGATCGAACCTCTTTGTGCAAGCGGATTACTGTTGCTGTTCTCCATTCTGCTGGAACAAAGCCAGTTTTAAAGCTATGGTTAAAGAGAGTGCCAAGCAGTTTCACTAGGTCTTGTATTTGATTGTTAAGTAAGCAATCTGGGATATGTGGTCCTATAGAGGCCATGCTTTTGGCTTGGAGAGCACTTGTGTGACCTGTTCTTTGGAGATGCTCAGTAGAGGACAGGTGTCAGGAATGCTTTGGGGTATGGCTGTTGGGGACAGGGGGTGAAGTTATTACTAATTCTGTCAGCTAGCAGGTTGGCAATTTACTCAGGTTCAGTGTGAGTGGTACCATCCACTATAAGTTCAGCACAAAGGTTGGGCATTCCCTTTTAGGTTTCAAATGTAGCTAAATAATGCCTTATGATTGTCTTCAGCTAGGGATGCTAGGTAGTCTTGTAACTAGCCTTAGAGGACTTTACAAGATATCTAATTCGCTTCTGCAAGCTGTGGAGGGTATCCTTCCTCTGTTGAGTAAGTTCCTCCTTGTTCTTAGATACCAGTTTCTTTCATTTTTTTATATAACTTATTTGTACTTACAGTCCACCAGGGAGGCTTGTTTTTTTGGGAGGACCTGGTTTTAAGCAAGGTGGGTGAGGTCATGAAATTACTTCTGATAAACCTGCTACCAGGTCACTCTCCATGGAAACAAAATGTTTGACAACAGAGTCAATGCATTTGTTTAAGTGGCTATATAGGGCATTTGTGTACTCCTCTGAGTAGGACTTATTGTTGGCTGTGTTAATAGGGCCTTTGAAACTTTTTATATTGTCACTAAGTAGGCTATTGTGTGCTATGGAGAAAGTTTCTTTTTTTTTTTTTTGCTTCTCTGGGGAGGGGGGGCAGGTCTGATCTTCACTCCAAGCAAGACAGATTTATGGTCTAATGTTACAGGGAGGGAAACACACAGGGGGTAGTGCAGTGACCCCCCCCCATGTTGGTGAGGGTCTATATTAGAACACCGAACATTTAAAATGTCGAGTGTTCTAATATCAACCCATTATCGAAGAAACAGAAAACCGAATTTTTTCCTAGGGGAAAGAATTCAGTTGTCCGTTTCTGTTGCTTTGGTATTTTCAGGGCTCTGATGGAAAGTTACGGGTCGGTTTCAGGTAAGTGTGCGATTGTGTGTACGTGAGGGTTAGGACAGGTTAGATGAGTTAGGGTTAGGGCGTGGGTCAGGTAAGTGTGCGATTGTGTGGATGTGAGGATTTGGATGGGGTAGGGGAGTTAGGGTTAGGTGAATGTGCGATAGTGACAGACCTTAGGGTTTGGGTTAAGGTAAGTGGACAGTTAGTGGTGTATGTATAGTTTAGTGTAGGGTTAGGTGTAAGACTTTAGGTGTATGTGTGTGGATTGCTGTTTGTTTGGTGTGCTTGTGTTGTATGTATGTGTTTTGTAGCAGCAAATTTTTTCCCTAGGAAAAAATTTGCTGTTCTGAATGTTCGATGTTTAGTATTTTCGATTGGTAGGGTTCGATATTAGAACACTTGACATTTTGAATGTTCTGTGTTCTAATATAGACCCTGTTGGTGAGCACTAGGCCTAACACATTTGAGCCCCTTGTGCGGGTGCAGACCAACTGTTCCAGGACATTTGAATTAAAGTCCAAGAACCTCAGAGTAATTGTTTTTGTGCTCATGTAAGTCACCCGATCAATGGAAGAATAGTTGAAGTCTCCCATGACCAAGGTGTTTGGCTGTCTACTGAGTGACTCTAGCAAGTGCAAGTAGGCGTAAAAGAGACTTCGAGCCAGTAAAAGAAACCTTCACCAAATTGACCTTAACGCAAATTTATTTTAATGCAAAAAAACAGCGTTTTCGCTACTCTAACGCGGTAGCTTCTTCAGAGGTTGTAAAAAGCGCGAGATCGGAGCTCTTTTTAAACTCCACACAACAGTACAATTACATCACTTCCTGAAATAATTTTTATAAATAAGTCATTTAGTACATTAGATCACAGCTCAATACCATATAAAAGCTATATTAGAACATTACAGCTAGTATACCTAAGCAACTAGTACAACACATTTCAAACAGTTAAATTAAAACAACTGGACATACAGCTAAGCCTACAATAAGGCGCTTGTAAACTCTACTTTTTAGAAATTATTATACTTGGTGTACAATACTTATGGGAAGAATTAATGCATGTTCCAAGAAAACAAAAGGGCTAGACACTACTCCCCCATGTTTAAAAACTATATGCTAACTTATTATCCCCCACATAAAATAATGTACATAATAGAACCTAGTACCAAAAATAACCTGTAAGCATGAATGTACCATTACAGGAAACATTTCTGCACTCAGTACTAATCAACCAACTATTCAAGAACATTCCACTCTTTCAATTGTTAATCATAAAAATCAAAAAAAGATGTTATATATATAAAAATTAAAGAAATGTGAAAATTAAGTAAAAAAGCATAATTGTATAAAAAACTCTAAAATTACTGTACATAGATCATTGACAATCAGATAGCATTTATCAACTTTTGACAATTAAAAAATGTATCTGAATATCGATCTCAAGTGAGGTTTTTTGCATTAACAGTTACTTGTATAATAAGCTTAACCTCTAGGAGCTATCACCTCATATAAGATTTGAGCTTTAAAAAGGATGCTATATTACAACTTTCATTAAGGCCTGGTAAATTGAAGGCATCTAATTTTAGCTGCCATAATAGCTTACGAGTTTCCAATAAAATTGAAGTAGGGCCCCCTCTTATAGGCACTGGTAAGTGGTCAATACCCATAAACACAAATGCATGCCCTGGGTGGGAAGCTATATGCTTGGCCAATGCATTTTCACACTTATTGTTCTTGATAGCATAACAATGCTGGTAAATCCGTTCTTTAAATCTTCTATCTGTCTTACCGACATAGAAGGCGGAACAACATGTGCAGAATGCAGCATAAATGATGGATTTGGTATCACAGTTAATTCTATGGCCAATATAATATTTCCTACCTGATATGCAGAATGTGCTACCTGTTTTTATATGGGTGCAAAAATTACATGAACCACATGCAAAAGACCCCATTATTCTGTTGCAAGAATAAACTACTGGACCACTTTGTAGTAGGTCTTTGATATTTCTCCCTCTCCTGAAAACAGTATTAGGTTTCTCACCTAACTTATCAGATACAGAAGCATTAGTAGAGACAAAGTACCAGTTCTTAGTCAAAATACCTTGAATGGCGTAGGAATTCAGATTAAATGTCGTGATAAAGCTACATGGGTACTCATTTGGTGAGGAAACTGCTGTTAATATAGGAGAATCCGTAAAAAAAGAATTCACTGTTGTGTCAAGCTTTAACGTTGAGCAAGAATCCAATAAGGGTAACGAAGAAAGAAGTGGTTTGTAAAAACCACAATTTCTCTTCGTCACCACTTCATTTAATAAATCCTCTACCAAACGCTGTGGATAACCACGGTTGATGAAAAGTCCTTTCAGTAATTCACCTTCATGTAAAAAATCGTTCAAGTCACTACACATTCTAACTGCCCTCACTAATTGACCTTTCACTATAGCTTTTTTATGTTTGAAAGGGTGTGAGCTTGTGTAATGAAGGAAGGAATTTACATAGGTGTCTTTTCCGAAAATGACAGATTTAAATGAACCAGATGAAGCTACCCTTGATAATTTAACATCCAGGTAGTTAATCACATCCGTATCAAAATGATAGGTGAATTTCAAAAAGGATGTCGTTGAATTCAAATAATCGACAAATGAATGGGCTAAGGTAGAGTCACCTTTAAAAAGGATAAAGACATCGTCTAAAAAACGTGTGTAAAATACAAGTTTTTCCTTACACTCAGTACTGTTAAAGACGAAGTGCCTTTCCCAATAGGCCATGAATAGATTAGCAACAGCGGCCCCACAGAGAGAGCCCATGGCCACCCCTTGTTTCTGGATGTAAATGTCTCTTTCAAACATGAAAAAGTTGGAAGACAAAATAATGTCCAACAATTCAGTGACATTATTAATGTCATTTTTAGGGGCACCAAGCTCTTTTAAAAGAAGTTCAACCCATTCCAATGCTTCCTGGTGTGGAATGGATGTATACAAATCCACCACGTCAATGGTAAGAAAATTAGTAGTTTCCTCCAGCGTTATAACGTTCAAGTTGGATAAGAAAGACCAGGAATCTTTACAAATGCTAGGAATGAGTTCAACATACTTAGCAAGCAATGAATCAATATATTTAGAGCATGGGTAAGAGATAGATGACCTGCCATCAATAAGGGCTCTCATTGGAGGGTCCCCAAGGTTCTTGTGAACCTTGGGTATACCAAACATGACAGGGGTCTTAGGGGACAAAATATCAATGTATTTCAAGGTGTCTAAATCTATTCTACCACTAATAAAAAGGTCCCTAAAGTAACCTCTAATTCTATTAGCACAAACATTCATTTCATTAACCGAAGAAGTTTCGTATGCTGTAGAATCTAATACCCTATGCATTCTCTCAACATAATCCGTTTGTTCAAAAATGGCTAAACCGCCACCTTTGTCTGGCTTGATAATTCTAACAGCTGATGCACGCAATTTGTTAAGAGCTACCAGCTGTTCTTTAGAGATGTTAAACTGATTAGCCGTTGTAGTAGAAACCTTAACCATGTGTCTAATATCTAGTTCGCATGCACACTCAAACATTTTTAATGCCACATGCAAAGGCAGATTAAACACACTTGGAAGCTTTAATTTAGAGGTATTAGACCTTGTTGAATCATTAAACAAGAGTTTTAAATTAAGTTTTCTAACATAACATTTCAGGTCCAACAATACCCTAGCAACATCACATTTTCTAGATGGGACAAAAGTATTTCCCAAAGCTAAAAGCTCAACTAGTTCAGGTTCCAAAACAAGGAAAGAGAAATTGTAAATCGTAAAGTCACCCCTTTTATTTAAAATAATATTCGGGGTAGCTTTATTAGGATTACATGCATTAGCACTCAATGATTCCAGTTCTTGTTCCCCCTCCGACGTGTTTGATTGCTGTTTGTTTGGTGTGCTTGTGTTGTATGTATGTGTTTTGTAGCAGCAAATTTTTTCCCTAGGAAAAAATTTGCTGTTCTGAATGTTCGATGTTTAGTATTTTCGATTGGTAGGGTTCGATATTAGAACACTTGACATTTTGAATGTTCTGTGTTCTAATATAGACCCTGTTGGTGAGCACTAGGCCTAACACATTTGAGCCCCTTGTGCGGGTGCAGACCAACTGTTCCAGGACATTTGAATTAAAGTCCAAGAACCTCAGAGTAATTGTTTTTGTGCTCATGTAAGTCACCCGATCAATGGAAGAATAGTTGAAGTCTCCCATGACCAAGGTGTTTGGCTGTCTACTGAGTGACTCTAGCAAGTGCAAGTAGGCAGTATGCTTCTCCTGGTTCATGGTGGGATTCCTGTAACTAATGATGATGTGGTAGGGAGTTTTACCTATAGTAATTTGGAGCTGGAGTAGCTCAAGACAGTCATACTGTTTTACCAGTCTTGAGGTGTATTTGGATTTAATGAAGATGGATACACCTTCACCTTTGGTTCTTTCACGCTCGTTTTGAGAACTTTGGGAATCCTAAAGATGGACAGTATTACAGGGGGCCAGTTTAGTAAAAAGTCACACATCAGAAGTGATGTTACCTTGTAATAACCAATCATGTAACTGTAAATCCAGCTGTCTATATGCAATATTAATTTGATTTTTTGCTGCCTCCATATAGGTATCCTCATCATGTAAAATAGTGAGCATATCACTTGAGTAATCAATGGCAACACAAATCAGTATGTCACCCCCTTTATCTGGTTTCATGGTGTGAATATGTATCATTATTCAAGGATACAAAAAGTTTTCTCTTGGTCTTACTTAAATTGTTCATTCCCAATTTCTTTATGTTACTAAAATATTTATAAACATCACCACATTCACAAGCTTTCTCAAAAACCTGAACTGTGAGGTGACTTACTGGTTAGAGTAAACTCTTTTTGTAAAGGGTTCTCCCCACTGTTTGTGAGATCTGATAAGCTATCTGGTGAGGTGTTATTATGACTAAACTGCAAATAAAATTTAGTGCTTTCAGCCACTAAAAAGTATAGTGAACTTCATCAGAACTAATTTCATGATCCCACCTTGTTTAAATGCAACTGAGTGGAATCTATATTCACCTCTTAAATGTACAGACACTTTACATCACATAACCACCTATTCATGAGATATAAACATATACATATAAATCTCTGCAATGCATTAATAAGCACAAACACAAGTTGATAATGTGTGCTTTTAAAATGTTCTTCAAATATTACCTTACAAAATAACAAAATAAAATATTTAACTTGGTAAAAAATCTTTGCAGCTCTGTGCATAGTCTATAAGTTCCATCAAAACCCTTAATAAACCCACAGAGTATATAACTTGAATTAAAAACCGAATTAAACCTTTTTACTTTGAAAAACAGTTATGCAGCATGGGCTATAAAGTCCTTCAAACCTGGGAAGATGGTGCTATCCAGCCTCAGCTGCCATAATAGTTCCTTCTACTCAATTCTGTTTTCCCACCAACCACCTTTTTTGTTATGTAAAACGTGGAGAAAAGGGGAACCTCTGTGACTCCACTCTACATGGATTCATTTCAGAAGACTGAAAACCCACAATCTCAAATCCCATAAGACTGACACCCAAAATCCTGAAAACTCAAAATCCTGAACATTCAAAATCCCGAATCCCAAAAGACTGAAAACACACAGGATACACAAACTGACTATATTCCACTACAAGGACACACAGAAACAAAGACAAGACAAAAGCACATTACTTTCCACCAAGTAGGAGCAGGGGTGCAAGCCACCCTTTACGCCCTGATACTTAAATATATCAACTCTGAGATTGCACTTCACTACACTAACATAAGTTATGCTGTAGTATAGCAAGTTAGAAGGGAACATTGCTAAGGTTACAATGCAGTCATGAAACATGTAATGGTATGTTTGCCATTTTATTCTGTGGAGTGCAATCTCGGAGTTGATATTTTTAAGTAGCAGGGGGTGCAGATTCGAGATTGTGGGTTTTCAGTTCTTCTGAAGTGAATCCCTGTACACTTATCTCACTTTGAATTGCATTCCTTACATTCAGCAAACACCAAACTTGCACTAAAGCAAGCACATATTTCAATACCATCTGTCTCTCAAAAATAGATACACAGCAGTATATGCACATGCACACACACACACATTTAATTATACCAATTTAACACTTAAATGCATATATGCACCCCAAAACACACTTGCCACCAAGCTACATGTGACCTCTTCTCTACTTAAACATTACTAATCCTGTTAATGATAAGAGACAAAATGAAAATCTATAAGAAAATATGACAATTTGTTAAACAGCCATTTACAACCATATATCAGAATTTTTTCAACATTGTTTAATCTAGAAAATGGTGAAAACAGATTGGTAAAATTGTTTTACTCTGAGCTGTTATGAGAAGCACCGTGATTATTTTCTTGTGTGCACATGGCAACAATTCAGTTAATGAAAGCAACTGCCTGTGTGCAATATCTGATACACAAGGGTGTCAGATCATTCTGTCAACATTAACCTGTACATGTTTTTTTTTTTTGGGGGGGGGGGGTGAACATAAATCTTTAATATAGTAAAAAAATCAAATGTACACTCTGTTAGTTCATCATACATGTAGATGAAAAGTTTTGTTCTGCTCATGCCAAGGCAGCATGTCAGATATATTTTTTTTTTATTCTCTGAAAGAGATTGTATAAGCAACTATATCCTTCCTGCTGCATTGTGCTAGACACAGATATTTGTGTATTATACTGTCCAGATGTGACAAGTTAATCATGGGATGGATGCCATGGAATGCACTAATTCAAAGTTCAGCTCAGTAGCAGTGCCAGAAGGCACATTTATTCAAAATACTGAGAACAAAGATCTGTTCCACTTCATCAATGTAAGAACTAAGAAGTTTGGGCAGATGTAATGGATTAACAAAATAAGGCAGGATAATGCAGTGAGGGCAATAACAACTGTCACTCAAGAAGCAGGAATAATGATTATTACAAACATAATATTCATGAATCATTGATATGTGTATGGACACGGTAAGAACTTGGTACCATTTTATTAAAAGAATGTGCTGTGGAAAATTTCTAATGGCATTGTATGAGTACGTTATATATTAAAGCTTTCTATACTATGAAAAGAAAACAGACAAATATTTAATAGATGAGCAATCCTGCCTGTTTATGGCAACTTACTGAACAGAAATAGTGCAATGTACATACCTGTCACAAGTAATTTTCTTTTCTTATGTCAGATATCTGCTGGTTATGCTCCGGAAATCGGGAGATAATTTTGAACTGCTACTAAACTCTAAGATGCAAAGAAAAAGGTGTATGTCAAATTAGATATGTGACTATAAACTTTTTGATACCCCCAGTCGCTATAGCATATCTGTTATGACCCTGTTTGCTGGTCAGTGTTGGACTATTTACCATGAAGAAAATACAATCGTGTAAGTAAACTTGCCAGAACAGTAGATGTTTAAATGATCACTGCTGCTGTTACCTTGCCTATATGGGTTAAATCCTAGCAAGGATTCAACAGCCTTCACAATTTCATGGCACATTCCATGTGCCCAAATTATTAATCAGTTTGAGGGCAACACGCTTCATTGGTTTCATTCCATCAGATGGAGTGAGGCTAAATTCCTGTGAGGACAAAACTAGGAATAACAATAAAAAGTCCACACCTCAACATAGAAAAAGCATACAATAGAAAAGGGGGTGAAGGAAGGGAACATCTATTTCAGCACTTGTACACTTTCTGCTAGGTTAAGTTGTCTTACACAACTGTAATAAATTATTCACTTGATCACTGCTGCAGTAGCCATAAGTATATGGGTAGATTGCTAAGTATATGGGTAGATTGCTAAGTATATGGGTAGATTGCTATAGTTTAAACTGATAAGGAGGAGGAAGGATAATGGTCCAGGAGCCCCTAGAGAATGGTCCTAGCAAAGGCTGTCATAGACCTGAAGTAGGAGTCCAGTTTATAGTGCTTTATAAAGGTGTGCACAGAGGATCAAGTATGTGCTTCTAGAATACTTTTATCATCCAACCCTTTCCAAAAAGCCACCTATGAAGATAAGACCATAGAAGAGTGAGCCTTGACCCTGCCTTGAATAATTTTGTTGTGGTGGAAATAACAAAAAGTAGCAGCATAAACAGCTATTTTTTAATTTTCTGTTTTGATACCAGTTATCCTTTTTTTCTTAACTTCACAAGAAATGAACAATTGACCAGAAGTTCTGAAAGATTTTGTTCTGTCAACATAGTATTCCAGCTGTCTATAGGTTCACAGGTTCATAGGTATTTACTAGGCTAATGACCCAAGGATGTTTTAAGCCTAGCCATGCATCCCTATGGATATCCACAGTATGAATTATCCATTTTCCTAAATTCTAGGGTCAAGGATGAAGACAGGGAGATGAATAGCTTGGCTTTAAGTTCGTAAACTGGATACTACTTAGGCATAAATGAAGGATTACTTCTTAAACAAAGCCTATCTTTTTTTGTAAAATGAGATAAGGCTGACACACCATAAAAGTTTTCAACTCAGATGCTCTTCTTGCAGATGTCAGAGCAATTAGAAAGACTGTTTTCCATGTTAGGAACCTCAAGTAAGCCTTATCAGCTGGCTCAAATGGAGCAAGGGTTATTTATTTGTTTTTCTAACATTAAATTAAGTTTCCAGGGAGGACCAACTTGTTTTCTAGGAGGTGTCTTATGCAACACCCTTTTCAAAAACATCTGCATAGGGCATTGCATTGAAAGAGGGTGATCCATGGATATACATGCTGAAATGGTCAACAAATGAAATTTGACTTGAGGAGAAAGACAGGGGATAGGATAATAACTCCCACAAATATTGAAGTATCAGAGAAATAATATCCTTAAATGTATGCTAATTCTTTTGTTGGCAACAACCAAAAAATCTTCCCATTTGTTAATCTATGATTATCTAGTAGGAGGCTTTCTTGCTTCCATTAATACCTGCTGTACCATCATCAAGGAAACGGTACCTAAAAGATATTAAATCTGTATTATTCAGACAGCTGGCCTTATGTGAGCAAATTCAGTCTGTGAGGAAATTTGTGATAATTGTATCTGGCCATTTCCAAGGGAAGTGAGAACCACTGTTGCCTGGGCCAGAAGTAAATCATCATAATGATCTGTGGAGAGCCCTTCTGAATCTTCAAAATGACCCAATATATTAGTGGAAAGGGTTGGAAAGCAGAAACATTCCTGTCCATAGAAAAGAAACAGATTTCTTCCAGACCTTCTTGCATGGATTCCTGGTGCAAATTTTTTGACAACTGATTGTTGAGAGGGAGACAAATAGTTCTATTGGAGGTGCTCCCTGCAGAGCGATCAGTTATTGGAAGACCTCCTGATTCAGTTTCCATTAGTGAGAGTCTGTTCTGTTCCTCTTCAGCTTATCTGCCACAGAACTTTGCACTGGCAGTATGTAAGATGTCTGTAGAGTGAGAGCATGCTGAAAAACAATATACCAACCAATCTACCATTGCTGGCCTGCAAATTGGGTAAGATCTGGTTCCCCCATGCTTGTTTATATGCTGCATCACTATGGTGTTTTCTATAAACAATTGAAGAGGTCCCAGAGGCCACAAATGGTTGAGAGAGCTGATAGCATTTATAAGACTTAACATCTCTGTTATGTTTTATCCCCACAGGCACTACTCCCAACCAAATCTTGAGGCACCTGTTCTGAATGATTGTGCTGGAGCAGTAAGAAAGAATGTATGATTTGGATTATGAGACATTTGGTATCTTCAGAACAAAATCTCACTTTTCACAAAACCCAAAACAAGAATTTGAAAAATTAGGGGATGTTGGTGATAGGAAATTGAGAGATTTCAGGTACCACTGAATTTTTCTCATATGGAGTCTAGCAAAAGGTATTATGAATATCATAGATGCCATGAGACCTAGAATCCTGAGGAATTCATTTTCTAAGGTGAAAGTCTGAGATGAAAAATTGAGGAAGGCACTAAATACAAATCTATTTTTCCTGTGGAGGAAACACTCTTTGAATTGAGGTGTCTGGGGGACACCCCAGGAAAACAATCCAGTGAGATGGAGTCAGATAAGACTACTGTATGTTCTCTTGGAATCGTAGCCTGTGTAGGAGAGCCCTTATGCAAATCAGAGATCCCTGATACTTTGCAAAAGGTCCTGCAAAGATAAACAAGTCATGTAAAGATGTAAGCATGTGAAAAATTTTTTGTAGGCTATCACAGGAGGCTGACAATGTGAACACTCTTGGAGCAGTACATAGAATAAAGAGTAATACAGATAACTGATAATGTCATCCAGACAGAGAAAACCTTAATAAATATCTGAAATCTGGATGTGCAGGAATGTGATGATATGCATCTTTTAAATCTGAAGTCACTACTAGACTCAAATGAGGAATAAGGGGGCAACACATTGTGGAAAAATAGCATTTTGAACTTTGGAATATCACAAACTGAATCAGAAAAGGAAGATCAAGAAATGGTCACCAAATATCTTCTTTCACTTGCACCAGGGATGTACTGGAATAAAACCCTAAGGAGGAGGGACAGAGTCTATCACCTCCAAGCCAATATATGCTAAATGACAGGAGGGAAAAATTCTGGAATATTGGATGAAGAGGAATCCCCAAAAGGGAGAGAGACAATATGGTTATGGCAAGATGGGAGGAGACTAGTTCGTTTAAGTCCCATCTGAAACAATTTATTTCTTTCTATATGCGTTTTATGGATGTCCTGTTCATGGTATGGACAGGTACAGTCAATGACCTTGAAATGTTACTTGATTATATGAATTCTACTACTACTTTTTTAAGGTTTACCCATGTTTGCTTGCCCTTACAGGTAAATTTTCTTGAAGTTAGAGTTATTGGGGATGTTAAGGGGACTGTACTATAGAGACCTTTAGGAAGGATTGCCACTGGAACACATATTTGCACAGAAGGAGCATGCACCCTGTGCATGTATTTAACAATATAGTGAAAGGCCAAACTTTAAGGGCATCTAGATTAAATGTTGTAGATACTCAGTTTTTAAATGAATTAAACATCTTAAGTGAGAAATTTATTGAAAGGTGTTAAAATGCTAGACATGTGAATAGTAGCCTATCAAAGGTCCCCATATTAAGGGAGAATGAAGGGAAACCTTATTTCTCAGACAGAGTGGTTGAAATGGCCAATGTTGTTAGCAAGAAGAAGATTAAGTCAAGGGCTAAGCTTTATATGGCCTTGTTTTATTCAAGTAATGTTAAACAAATAACATATCTATAAGAAATACTGGCATATATTAACTACAGATGACAATATTAGGGAGATAGTAGACAATATGCCTGGTTTCACATATAATAATAAAAAGAACTTTAAGAGGCTTTTATGTTATCCTAAACTTGACATGCCTCCACACATACCTAACAGGGACTCTGGTTTGATACCCTGTGGTAAGTGTAATTATTGTGAATTACTTGACCTATCTGGGATATTTGTACATCCTGATTTAATGTTGGAGCTGTTTGTGATACCTGTCATCTAGTCTATTTGGCTTATTGTATGGAGTGCCAATCATTTTATGTTGGAAAAACTGATAGGCACCTTAAGGATAGGCTAAGGAAATATGTCTATTTTATCAGAAATAGTATTTGCACTAATGCCTTGGCCAAGCATGTTGCCCTTCATAGACCTTCACATTATTTCAAATTTATGGCGATACAGCTTATTAGTCCTATTGAGCAAAGGGGTAATTTGGTGAATAGCACTGAGACATCACAAAGTAAATGGATTATTAGGCTAAGGGCAAACTGTGCAAGGGGCTTAATGATAAATTTCCCCGAAACCAATTTTAGCTGCTAGGAGTTTGAAGTAAATTATCTATGTGTATAACAGTGTAAGTTTTTATCTCCCTATTCTGTCATGTTTTATTTCATTTGTTTTTGTTTTTTTTACTGGTTGCTTCTTTTTAAATAATTGTATGGATATCTTACATTGACTGTTTCTTTAAAAGTTACCCACTTGATTGTAATGTAATGTTGATGTTTTAATGACTGAAGTTTTTATTGGACCATACATTTTAATTGGACCTATAAAAATGTTGGTTTTATTGAGTGTTTTATAGTCTGAAGAAGCAGTGTTATGGTACTGTGAAAGCACTTACTTCAATAAAGTGTCTGTTGATCTAGTCATTCAGCTTCGTTTTGGTCTCACCTTTGACATATTTTACTATTTAAATATTAAAACTATAAAATCCCAACTATATAAACTATGCATCGTGTTTACAAAGTATGCCTGTCTCATAATGATTATACTACAAAAAAGTTAACAGATAATACTTAAACAAAGTACCAGAAACAATGTCATATGGTAACTTTATTATGTTTCTCCAAAAATCAAGCCAATTTAGGCATCAAGCTATAGTATGCATTAGAATCGTTAGTTAATGTTAGCTTACAGTACTAATTTCTTTCTCATAAACTATAGCGGTTACATAAATTCAGAAAATGAATACATTTTTTCTGTTTCCTTGTTATTGTCTTTTGCAAAAGGTAAACTCTAAAGTAAGGGTCTCTGAACCTTTTAATGCAACATTTAATGCATCCTCCATTACTTGAAAATGATCTAAACATAAAAATGGATCAAATGTCTGGAATATGACTCAGAATTTGAATACTATGCAACATTCACAGGATATATGTTGCCAGTCTACTTTCACCATATTGTTACACCTCCAGATATTCTTATATTTATTCATTACTCTTCCAATGCTGTGTGGAGTATAAAAACTCTCAAGTAAATACTTCCCAAAAATGGAGATGAGGCTGTTTTATTTATGGATTTCAGCTTTTGTTTTGTCAGTATGAGACAGATTTAGATAATTTACTTTAAATAATTCCAGTACAACTCATGAATTAAAGTATATAGTTCATAATAGTTTTTAAGAGATCCAAAAAAAACATTTGTATGGTTTTCTTGTCAAATGAAATCATGGATTAGTCTTCATAAAATATGGATAATTGTGCAGCTTGTGCAAAGTATCCGCATATGTTTGAATCACTATCCCATTCCCGGCTTCTAAATTACATTCCCCCAAAGTAAACTTTTTACTGGTAACAATGCTATATTCCCAAGATAATTATGCCAAAGCAAAACATTCTTTATATTCTACTATAACATTTTATCACTATTAGTGCCTTCTCAAAAAAAAAAGGAATATAGGGAATAATCTTTAAGAGCACTGAACTAAAAGGGGTTAAGTTTTTCTAAATCTCAGTATCATATTTATATAATCAAAATTTACAAGATTAGAAATAGAGGAATGGAAATAGTTCACTATCAATAATATTTCCTAATATTAAATAAACTGTGAATATCCTTCCATTTTACTGCATATAACATATCAATCCTATGGCTTGCTACTTTCAAGAAAGAAGTTAAAGCATACAGTTCTATATTAGGTAACCCTTTTCTACTATTATTTCATGTTCTAATGTGATTTTTAGTGTTATTCTCATCCTATTTAGATAGCCTAAGAAATTTAAGAAAAATCTGTTTAATAGCAAGATGATTTTTGTTTGGATGTAAGTAGGTACTATATAAGTACAAAATATTTAAGCAATAACCCATGGCTGGGTGTATGAAATGTTGGATATACCCACAGTTGGTGTGGTTTGATGGTGAAGGCAAAGCTTGAGTGAACAAAGACAACTGTGGGGAAATCCAGCATTACCCTTGGGTGTGGGATATTGCTACTATACAGTTACATTATTTAAGAAAGAAATTGCTCACCTTTCTTAATTTTTTTTAGTATGAGGCAAAAATATGGACATTCTCTGAAAATCCTGACAGTTCAGAGTTACTAGAGTTTGACAAGACTGCACAGAAATACAAGGAAAATCAGGTACATTTCTGTTTCTTAAGTTTTGCAGAATGTACCTGATTTTTCTTGAATTTGGTCTGCTGTTGTAGTATATATCAAAAGAAAAGTCTGGCCATTCAATAGTGCTTCAGCAGCCAGAATTTTTTCTCTTGGCATATGTTCGATTTACAACAGGCACACAGGTTGGGCTGATCAATCAGTGTACACTTTTTTTAATAGTAATGAGAAGTCATTGTATAATTGGCAATAGTGTCATATTAAGTATGTGAGATCCGTTTATAGTAAGAAAGTGTATTCCTACATACAATCAATTTTTCATACTATTGTCAGTTAATTTGCATGATAAATTCCAAATTGTTTGCCAAAAAGATATTTGATTATTTAATGTTTGTAATTCCATCTATATTTATAAGCCTTGTCTAAAGAAAAGCTTGACATTTTGTTTACTAAGAATGTGCATGTCATTCTTTCATTAAATTGAAGACTTGAGATTCATTCAAAATTTTTAAAAATTTGGCAGAAAACGATTATTTGTTATAGTAATATAGCATCTGCAAACAAAATTTTCAATGTAAACTGTCTTCAAAAACTTCAAAAAAATATAAGTAATTATGATTTCCTACTGAATTTGCCAAACGTTTCATTACTATGGCAAAATAAAGAGTTGAAAGAAGACAGGCATGTTTAGTTCCTTTATTTATTTTTTACTGATTGTGATAAATAAACTCCTACCTTAATATCAGATTCCTGAGTTATTATACTGTATATCTGATAAATATATATAAACATTACAAATTTCAAAACTTTCCAACATTTTAAACAAATATTTCCAGCTGAATGAAAAAAAATCTCAGTAGCTATACTTAAAATAAAGAATTCCTTTGAGTTATTTTCAAAAACATTAGTATTCATTTAATGTTATCTTGTATTTTCCTACTGATTACAGAATCTGATAATCTGATCATAATGTTCGAGAAATGTCAATATTAATTTCAATTTATCTGATAATATAGATGTAAATGTTTTGTAACTGACAGTTGATAAAGATATTGGCCTCTAAGGTAACATATCAGCAGTTCCCTAAGAATAAAGAGGTGATAAGCTGGTAAGCAATCAATTCTGTGTAGGCATCTAATCCAAACTGTTCTCTGTTATTACTGTTCCTTTGCCAAGCAAAATGAACAAGTGATATGAATATATTTCCCCACTATATGCAGTTAAAAGTCTGAGAATAAAAAAAAACATTTTTCTAAATTCAGAAGTATAGAATTTGACAGAAAGTAAAGCAAGTACACTAAGAATTCTTGGCAATAAAGATTTACATTAATTAACAGTAAATTGTGACTACAAAGACCAAAGTAGCTGTCTCAGTTTTATTTTCTTTGGCCTAGAGCTCCCAAAATAGTCATCATAAATTTTCCCTTGTTGAAAGGAATCATGAAAATTAAAGTAAAGCAATTTATTTATGACACTCATTTTAGTAGAATTCTTCTATCTCCCCTAAAGATAAGCTTGTCATTTGGCCACATATATCTCTTTCCTGTCTCTCTCTCTCTCTCTTTCTGTCTTTTTTTCTTCTTAAGCTTTTCATCTGCCACTAACATCACTTGATACAGGGGATTTGGCATTATGAAGAATGCATCTGCAATCACAAAGACAAACTGGAAAACACATTCTTGCCAACTATGGTAATCGATTTCATGTACAAGTGCCACCCTGTTGGTTTTTAATACAAACATTTTAAAATACAAAACAGAAGAAAGAGAGGCATTTAAGTCTGTTCAACATTATTGCTACCAGCAATTATCAGGCTACTCTCAGACTTTGCTGGCTTACATTTTTTGTCATACTCTCTTAAATGTTCATTTTATTTTACAATATAGGCAGGCAATTTTTATATCGGGTCCAATATTCATTTATACAAATATTCCTTCCTGGTATCGCAATTTTTATATCGAATCCAATATTCATTTATACAAATATTCCTTCCTGGTATTGTAGTGTTTCATTTACAAAATGTCTCTTGTACTTGTTGTTGTTGTTTCACTTCCTTTATCTATCTATATGTATAGGTTTATATCTAGATAGGGTTATAAAGCTATATAGATAAAATGTAGATACGTAAATATACAGCTATACATATGGACATATTTAAATTCAGTACTATCGACCTGCATAAGGCATGGTGAAAAGCTACTACTCATCAGCTGAGAATGAATATCAGCACATACAAAAACTTTTAAACAACAAAACAAAATAAAGCACTGTTTTTTGTAGGGAGGCAGTCCTGCATGTAACCCGCACACTCTCTTTTAATTATATATACTAAATCCAGGCTGGGAAAGGGTAAATTCACCAACCTTGGGAGCAAGAAATCTGGACAAAGCCATAAATAATGGGAGAACAAAGTCAGACAAATAGACACAATTTTAAAATGTTTCTCTTACAAACTAAAGGAATGGATCAAACATAAAAGGCAGAATTCTGGACACATCACAGGTAAGGTCTCATTCCACTACATTTATCAAAAGATGTCAACCAAAGCACTATTTAGCACAAGTAGTAGTACCCATAAGTATCTATATCTATACACCTACATAGCTATATGTCTATATTTATCTCTCTCTGTATATATCTCTATATATGTACATATATATATATATATATATATATATATATATATATATATATACATATATATATATATATATGTATGTGTGTGTATATATATATATATATATATATATATATATATATATGTATGTATATATATATATGTATATATATATATATGTATATATATATATGTATGTATATATGTATGTATATATATATATATATATATATATATATATATATATATATATATATATATATATATATATATATATATATATATATATATATATATATTTTTTTTTATATATAGGCATATAACAATGTATATAAACATATAGACATAAATGCAGATATATATGGAAGCATAACCTTCCATCTCAGTGGAAAGTAGTTGATCCAAAATTGATCGACTGCTGGTGGGTTTGTCATAATGGTCAAGATCTTCACCTTATAGGCATAAGGTACGAGGTTTGATTTTGGTCTTGAGTTATTGGCTAGGCTTAGAATATCCCTTCAGGGCAGTTAGCCTAGTATTCATCTATGAACCTATGCGCATTCCATCATAAACATTGATCCACAATGGATAGAAAATAAAAAAGCTATGTACTCACCATAACATTTCATCTGTGTTGTCCATTTTCATTCTTCTTCAACCTACGGATTCGGATCTGACTCAGCCACTTTCCATAGCTCTAGGATCCAATTCTCAAGCTCCTCCCTTACTCATAATGCCTCATTCCCCAGGAATACCTCAGATCAAGTTTGCTGCCAACATATTTACAGTATATCTACATTTATATACATGTACTGCGGTGGTGGTGCTGTGGTAGCATTGTCACCTCACAGTTAGACGTTGCCCATTCGGTTCTCAGTTAGAGCGTCTTCTGTGTGGCGACATGCGTGAACAGGCATTCCTTCATTGAAGGTTGTGCATTAGGCCTGGCAAGCCAGCATGTAAAACTCTACTGCCAATCATTAGCGGACCGGAGTTCCGCTGTGGTGACCCCTAACCGTGAAAAGCCGAAAGACACAAACAAACAATCTACATTTATATACATATTATGAACAACTGATAGAAAGCCATGGCATAAAGGTTAGGAGCTCAAATGTTCCCATGGTTCCTACAGACATATCCATCAGGTCTCTCAATCATGAACAGGGGAAGGAAGGGGAGAAGGTTGAGGAAGATTGAAAATGGAAAACACAGATGGAACATTATGGGGAGTACATAACTTTTTTATCTGATGTCATTTTCATTCATTCAGCTACAATAACCTCGGGAGGCCTTCACAGAAGGATACTCCAGAGCATTAAAGAACCAAAAGTAGCTATATTTCTAGAAATAATATCCAGTTTGTAATATGCAATAAAGGTATGGGAGTTTGACCAAGAATCAGCTGCATAAATGTCACCAATAGAAACTCTGGTCCAGAAGGCCTGAGATGTAGACATTGATCTGGTAGAATGAGCTTTCACATGTTTAGACACCTTTGGAAGAATATACATAGGAAATGCAAGGTGTTATCCATTTAGCCAGTGTGATCCTGGAAAATGGCCTTTCCATTCTAACATTAGAGAAGGAAACAAAAAACTAGTTGGATTTTCTGAAAGATTTTGTCCTAGCCAGATAAAAATGCAATTGTCTATGAACATCTAGAAGATGAATGGTATATTCACCTTGTTTGGAAATTTGGAAAGAATACTGGTAGGTTGATGACTTGATTGATATTGTTTTCTAACAACTTTGAGTAAAAAGGAAGGATTGGTATGGAAGGTCACCCAATCTTTATGAAAAATCAAGTATGGAGGTTTGGATGACAGTACTTGCAAATTCAGATACTCTTATAGCTGAAGTAATAGCTAACAAAAATGCAGTTTTTCAAGAAAGGTATTTTAAATCAACTTTGGCTGACATTTCATCAGGGGGATGAACAAGAGCTTGTAAAGATCATGGTTAAGTCCCAAGGAGGAGTGGGATCCTTTATACGAGGTCTAAGTAAGAAGGTACCCCTAAGAAAGGCAGTTTTCTCCATTGTGATAATTCAAGATGGCTGCCAGTTGCACATTAACAGTAGAAAAACTTATTCCATTATAGAAAATTGAAGCAAGAAAACCTAAAACTGCTGGAATAGTAGCTACAAAGGGATCTATGTGTTTTTGCTGAGCCCATATAGAGAACCTTTTCCATTTGCTCTTATAATTTTTTTTTGGTAGAAGCTTTATGTGAGAATATCAAAGTCTTCTGGACTGGGAATAAAAGCCTAGTATTTCTAGGAATCATCAGAATTGAAGAAATAATGCAGTTAGTTTTAGGTCTGGAAAATCCAGGTGAATCTGCCCTGATGGATAGGGCTGGAGATCTGGATGTGGATCCAATGTCCAGGAGGGCATATTAGATAAGTAAGGGAAACCAGACCTGTCAAGGCCAAAATGGCAGCAATAAGGATCTTTGCTCTTCAACCTATGTGATTTCTGGAGGAACTTGGGGATGAGAGGAAGGGGTGGGTAAGCATGAAGACCGCAGGGCCAAACACGGACTAGAGCATCTCTCAGGGATTGTCTCTCAGGAGGGATCATGGCAAAAACCTGCTGCACTTGTTATTGGCATGGGATGCAAAGAGGTCACAGCAAGGTTGACCCCCATTTGTGGAAAATCATATTTGCCACTAATTGATTTAGAGGCAGCAGGATAATTTGGCTGAGACTGTCTGCTAAAAAGTGGGATTTCCCCAGGATGTGTGTTGCGATTAGGAAGTGGTTGGAAGAAATCATCCACTGCCAAACCCTCATTGCTTCTTGATACAGTGGGTAAGATCTAGTTCCTCTCTGCTTGTTGATTTACCAAACTACTGACATGTTGTCCGTTTGTATTGCAACAGTCCCTAGAGGGAGAAAGCACTGAAGGGCTTGCAGTGCTAGAAGCACCTCTCTCATCTCTAGAACACTGATATGCAAACTGGCCTCCTGTGCGATTGCCTTGAACTGTCCTTCCCAGGTCATGCCCACCCACCCCAACTGGTAGGTGTCAGTGGTCAACAAGGGACTGGTGGGGGAGGAAGAACAAAGAGATGGCCTTCTTCTATTTCTTTTCAATGAAGCCACCATAGAAGAGTGTCCTTCCACACTCAGGATAACTTTATGACATGATTCAGCGGGCTTCACCATAGTCCACTGTTGAATTCTCATGTGTAATCGTGCTGTTGGGATCAATGTTATTGTGGCAGTCATCAAACCTAATGCTCTGAAGATGAGATTTGCTGGAGGTGTTGGGGTCACCAGAATTTGTCTGATATGGGAGCTTAATGTGAAAATCCTGTCTGGAGGTAGGTAGGCTAGACAGCTGGCTGTGTCTAGATGTGCACCTATGAAGTGCATCATCCGTATGGGCTGTAGATAAATTTTTACATGTTGGTTGTGATACCCAGAGTGCAGAGCTAGATATAGCAGATAATTTCTGGCTTGTATTAATAAATGCCTGGTTGATGCAGTCATGAGCCAGTTGTCCAGATAAGGAAACACATTGAATCCATGCAGTCTTAAGTGAGCTGCTACTACTGCCAAACATTTTGTGAACACTCTGGATGCTGTGGTGAGACCAAAGGGGAGTACTCTGAATTGATAATGACTGGCTCCCAGCCAGAAGAGGAGAAACTTTCTGGAGCATCTGTTCATTTTGATATAATAGTACATGTCTTGAAGATCGACTGAGTTCATCCAATCATCCTTTTGTAGTAGTGTTAATATGGACTGGACCATGACCATCCGAAATTTTGAGTTCTTTACTGACTTGTTCAAGAATGTTAGGCCCAAAATTGGCTTCAGGTCCCCTGTCTTTTTTGGCACTAAAAAGAACTTTATGTAAATTCTGGATCCAATTTAGTCTGGTGGGACCTTCTGGATGAATCTTTTTTTAGCAGCTTTGAAATTTCTTTTGCCGCTGCTACCCTCTGATTGGGTGGGACATCAGGGAGATTTTTCTTTGGTTTGGGAAGTTGTAAAAATGGGATGAAATATTCTCTGGATGTGATCCTTTGCACTCAAAGATCATTTGTGATGGCTGACCAGGCATCTGGGTACAAGGATAAGCACCCGACCCTGACTGCCTGCAGAGAAGGACAGTCAAGCAACTTTTCAGGGGTGCTGGAAAGACCTCTTCAAAAATGAATCTTGAGATCCTTGATTTTGCAGCCCCCCCTTTGCCTCGTGGGTGGCATCTACCATTGTTATTGTTTCCCCCCTCTGTCTCTGGGGGAAAATCTCCCTGTGATTCCTGAAAAGAACCTTGAGAATTTTTGAGCAACATCTTTTTACCACCACATTGGTTCTTGGAGAAAAACTCTTTGTGTGGTAGAAAAACAGACTCTGATGGCAGACAAGATATTTCAGTCTTTCTCACTACAGGAGAGAGCCTCTAAGTTTGGGGCTAAACAAAGATGATCCATCAAAAGGAGCATTGATGAGGGACACCTTGAAAGGTTCTACAAAGTCACAAAAATGCATCCACACATGGTGCCTTATATCAATGACAAAACCAGCAGTCCTTGAGGTACCCTCGCAGCATTTCAGATTAATCTCATGGATGCATTTGGTATAGATTGTAGGGTGGCCATTCTGGAGAAATATTTTTCTGTTCCTCAGTAGACATAAACCCTAACACCAAGCCAGAGGTTTCCTTGATTACTTCCATCTGTAGTCTGGTGAAGTGCACCAGGTAGTTCAGCGATCACAATGCAAAGGTCGCTGAAACATAAACCCACTTACCAAACCTGTCCAAACCCCTTGACTCCCTGACAGGGGGACAGACAGTGGAACTTTGCTCACCTAGCTCCTTCTTTGTGGCTGTCACAACAAACATGGCATCTATGGGGAAACCCTTAGTCCAATGTGGTCTGTTTGTCAGGGAGATTAGGATTGGGTTCCACAGCATCTGACTCTTTCCATGCCCTGCGAGAGACAAGATCAATAAGGTTCCATGGGGGTGGGACACACAAAATGTAGATGGGCCACACCCAAAAAATTCCAGAAACACTGATTCCTCCTGGTTAGGGTTGTGAGCTGACCAACCACCTCACTGGTGAATGATTTCAAGAATATTTCCAAATAAGACTTCTTCAGGTGGAGATCTTAAACACCCTTCATCGTCATCAAAATCAGTGTCCTCTGTGACACATTCCTGGGGAGAATTCAAGTGCTTCCTCTTTCACGTTCTCTTGTGAGGAACCTCCTCTGTGAGATGTTCTAGGGAGGTAACTGAAGACATAAGGAGTTCCAAAGGTGGAACAGATTGGAAGCTCTTCTGGGTTGGTTGTCCAGGAGGTGGTAGAGGAGAGGACTCAGGCACATGATCCAAAGGGGGTGGGACACAGATCCAAGGACATGAGAGTCGGGGCACTCCTATGCAGAAAGAGAACCCTCATCACCACCTCAAAGGTGGAAGGACCCAGGGACATAAAAGGCAATCCCTCCAGAGCTGAAGCTCTTGGAGCAGAAATCCCCTAAACCCCACGGCTCCCCCACTCCAAGGGGGGAGTAGGAACCAACCTCTCAAATATTGAAGCTCTGAGGGGAAGCAACAGCTCTGAAAGCACCCTGTAGTCAAAGTCAACCCTTCAGATCTGTTGTCAAGGCTTTGGCTCTCAGAACCGTCTCGCTGCTTTGAGGTCAGAGCCAAGCAGGTCAGGGTGATGGTCAGAGTCGAAGTAACAGGTACTGTCTGGTCTGCCGTCTCAACTCTTGGGACCTTGGGATACAAGGAATCCAAAGTAGTTGGTTGGATTGGAGAAGGAACAATTAGGACAAAGGCAGAATGGTGGCTCATGGATGTGGTGGTGGATGGAGCTGGCAAAATCCACATCTGGATCTGTGTCCTGACAAATTTCCTCATCATTCTATCAACATCAGCTTCTGAAAGACGATGAGAACATCTGATGGATGAGGAAGTACAAGGAGGTCTGGAAGACTTTTATGGAGATTGCTGGAGAAAGGGCAATCTGAGTCTCAGGGAGATCAGCTCCAGTGAAAATGTGGAGCACAGGGCTGTGAAGGAGATGTCTCTGAACAAGTAGGATCTTAAGACTTAGGATCCAATGGTCTGGGAACCTTTTTAGGGGGTTCTGCAGTTTGAGGAGATGCCTTGTCTGGGGAATGCTTTCTGTGGTCCCAGGACTTTGATTTTTTTGATGGGGGGGGGGGGGTCAAGTCCCTGAAGAAGTTCCTAAGGAAGAGGCAGAAGATGGTAAAAAAAAAACCTTCAAAATGAGTTTATTTCTCCTGGTGCTAATGGCACACTAGTAAAACCCAGCACAAATTGAGCAGGGTGATGCCAGGTGCACTGGGGCAAGACAGTAAATGCACTCCCTGTGGGCATCAGATTAAGGAATCTTATGCCCATGGGAAGTGCATTTTTTGAAACCAGCTGGTTTGTCAGTCATGCTGGCTAACTTAAACACACTACAAATATATATATATATATATATATATATATATATATATATATATATATATATATATATATATATATTTTTTTTTTTTTAGAAAAGAAGAAAAGAGTGGAAGGGAAGAGAGTAAAAGGAACAGAAAAAATAAACTGAATACATTCTGAAAAGCAAAGCTAGCGCTCACTAAACCCACAAGAAGCTCAAGAGACTCACAGTCCCAGTCTATTTTTGATGAATGGCAAATGAGATCTGAGGTATTCTGGGGGAATGAGGCATTGTGGGTAAGGGAGGAGCTTGAGAATTGGATCCTAGAGCTATGGAAAGCGGCCAAGTCAGATCTGAGGATCAGATCCATACCCACAGGTTGAGGAACAAATGAAAATGACAACATCAGATGAATGTTCTTTGCAGGGGACCAAGCCCACCCTGTACCCCCATGTGGAAGGCACTCCTATGACCACCAATCCCCCAGCTAATTATATATAACAACTCTGATACTGCACTACAGCAGAGGAAAGGACATGTACTCTGATCCCCAATGTACTGTGATCTAGTGGTGAAAAAGCCAGTACTTCTTGATCAGCTGATTTTCAATTCACTGTACTGTCTTTTTCACACATTAATGTAAAAGCCAATTCGATGTAAGGTTCAACACCTTATAGCTTTATATAAATATAGACAGACAGACACTTTTTTAGAACATCTTGTTTTCATTCATGTTACTATACAGTCTCAATGTTATCAATAACTTACAATGTAGACCATTTCCATTTAGTCACAGTTACATCCTATAGATATCTCTACAATTGAGGCAAACTGTTATAAGGGCTTTACATGAATAGACCCCATCTGTCTAGGCAGAATTAGTCACAAAGCTAATTCAAGCTTTTGTGCATCAAGAAGTGGATCAAGCAAGCAAAGGTTCATCATACTTTATTTGAGGTAGGGCAAACCATTTTGCTATAAGCAACACAGCCAGCTAAAGTACTGGATTGCGTTATATCTGCTTGTTTTATTTGCATGGGATATTGTCATAGCATCTTTGCCATTATGGTGATGAGCATCCTAATAAGCCCTATCTATATACTTTGGCCAGCAGATACTGTTCCCCTGTTTTCCCCACTATCTGCCAAGTGTAGTCAGTGATGAGCCTCTCACAACAAACCCTTTCCCTCTCTCCCCCTGATAAAGATGGGGTCCAAATGGAGAGATGAAATCAGCAAGAAAGGGAAAGTACAGTTGTTTAAATAAACTTACAATAACAGTATATGTTTGAGAGATCACTGCTACAGTAGACTTAGCTATATGGGTTATATCCTGCCAAGGATACAACAGCTGGCCAGGCCAGCTTCCGTAGCTTCAGGGCACCTTCCACTTGTCAAAACTATCAGGCAGTTCAAGTGAAGCTGACTAAAAGATACATCTGGGTGTCAAGCCCTTCAAAGATTTCTTAAAAACAGAAACAAAAGCTGAGCCTGGAAATGCAATGCTAGGAAAAACAAACAATAATGTCTACACCACAGCATACAAAAACACACCAAAAAACAAGGGGAATGGAGGGAGTGGCTACTGCAGCAGTGATCATTCGAACACCTACTGATCTGATGTTGTCCACTTTATTCCATTAACCTGTGAGAATATGGTTCTGAGGCTCAGAACCAACTAGCTGCCTTCTTCCAGCTCGAGACTTCTGACTTGAGCTCCACTTCCCTACCCATAATGCACTGTGGTTTATGTCTTTTCAAAAAAAAAAAAAAAGTTTTCACCTTTCTGTCTGCCTTTTCCTTTCTTTTCCACTTTCCTGATGGCTGATCAAAAGCCACTAGGTTTTAAAAAGTGTGGACGGAACAGCCCCTTATCTGATGCACACAGGGAGTGTGTGTATTGTTTAGGGACTCAGGATTTGGATGCCCCTTGTGATATTTGTAGGGCTTTTCATCCTTAGGCTCTGGCGGACAGGAGGAGCAAACTGATTTTAAATGAGTTTCTTCCTCCTTCAACCACTTCTGGGGTGTCTTCTACATCAAGGGCTCAACCCCCTCCTAAAAAGCCCAGGGAGTCCCAGGAGTCCAGGAGACCATCTCCTGCATGATCTTCCTTGGAACCACCCAGGAAAAAGCCAAAGCCTTTGAATCTGGCTTGCTCTGCTCTGAGCTCAGTGACCACTGCCTCTCCTTCACCCTGTTCATCTTCTGGTGCTATGGCACCAAGTGGTGCTTCCACATCATTGGCTCCTACAGTCTCAGTGCTGGTGTCAACTTTACCCATTTATGCAAGAAGGTCTCTGTCTTGTTCCTCATAGAGATCTTCCAGAACCCATTCCACTACTTTTTCCTGGGTCTTCCCAAAGTCTGACCTCCAAAGATATCTGTAAGCTCTTGAGGCAATTTCTTGAGACACAGATCCAGATGGGGCTTGTGTCCACTCCGTCCACATCTGGATCTGTGAAGAGTTTCCCCATTCCAACTGGTAGCTCCTTCTCCAATTCAACCCCTGGTTTCAGAGTTGTCAGTTCTGTTGGGTCCCAGTGCCTGACTTGCTCCCCAGCTTGCTCAGCTCCTGCTGCTTTGTTCTGAGCATGTCTCAGAGCCGTAGTGTTGAGGTCAGTTACAGGGGATTGACCTTGACTTTGAAACTTTCAGAGCTGTCTTCTCCTCAGTGCCTCGGCGTTCGACAGCTCAGCTCTGACTCCCCTCTCAGAGTGGGAGGCCTGTACTCTCCAGGAGGTGTCTACTCCAGTGGTGTTGGCCCTGGTGGGATATCTCCAGGTAGCTTGGAGTCAATCCACATTCGAGGACATGGAGAGGGTCCTCTCTGCTGCTACGAGATCCCTGGCACTTACCTCTACAGAACTCCCACACCTCATACTGGACCTATGCCTAAGGCCTTTAAGCTGCAGTGTGGACAGCCAATGCTGGAAAACCTCCACACTGTTCTATCAGGGGTCCCCAGGCTTCTTCTGACACCTCCCCAGAGTGCCCTCCTGAGGAGGTCCCTTGGAAGAGACCATGTAAAATGAGGCATGTGGATTCCCCTATGGAATCTCTCACTACAGATACTGGTTTCGAGGAAGTTGAAGGGTCTCCCAAATCACCATCCAATGAGGTCTCATTCAGATACATCCTTGAAATCTTTAACTAGATGGATGGTTGGCTCTTCCCCGGAGGACTTGGTATTGTGGGAGGCTTTCAGGTCTGGCCCATCTACTATCTGGATGTCCCCGCTGCCTGACCCACTCATCTAGCTGGCATCATCGAGGGCTTGGATGGAGCTGGATACAGTGGAACCAATCCACAAATGCACTGACAAAATTTTGAGTGCTGCAGTTGATAAGTCTTTCTGGACCATAGGAATCCCCATAGATGCCATGGTTGTGGCGGCAGCCAACAAGGAAGAGCTGGCTCAGGAAAGCTCCTCTGTCCACCCCCCAAATAGAGAATCCCGGACATTGGACAGATTTGTCAAAAGAGTCTAAGCCTCATCTACCTTTGTGCTTAGGGCATTGAACTATTTGTCGTATTTTACCCAGCTACAAAGGGACTTAGTCAAGGAACTTTCTAGCTTGGTCCCAGAATCCATGCCTACAGAGGAACAGGAGTCTTTTTCCTCTAGGCTGGCCACCCTACACTCCTTAATCAATGTATCCATGAGGCTTATCTCTCATGCTGCGGAGGGTACCTCAAGGGTGGCCAGCTCTAGCATTGCCATACCGGCACCATGCCTGGATGAGGCTGCATGATTTTTGCAGAGCCTTTCAAACAGTCCTTTATTAATGCCCCTTTGATGGCTTCACCTTGTTTGGGCCCACAGTACGTGACAATTTATCCCAGAGTGAGAAAGATGGTAAGACCCTGTCTGCCACTGGAATTTGTTTTTCAGCTCCACAACAGACATTCTCCAGGAACCAGCATGGAAGTAAGAAGACATGTTTTCGGAAGTTGCAGGGTCCTTTCCAGGACACTCAAGGAGACTTTTCACCCCTAAGCAGAGGGGGACATGGTCAGAATGGGAGATGCTGCCTACAAGGCCAAGGAGGTCTGCAAAATCAGGGTCCATGGGAAACTATCCCGGACAAACCTTTCTAGCAGTCCTGAACTGTTTCCCAAATGGTCTCCTCTGGAAGCAGTTGGGGGAGATTTCTCCTTGCACCCAGCTTCTGGGAGGCCATCACAAATGACAAATGGGTGCTAAGGATCATATCCAGAAGATACCTCATTCCCTTTTTGGACAGTCTCAAAACAAAACCTTTACCTCCCTGATGTTCTACCTAGTCAGAGGGAGGATGTGGCCCAGGAAATAAAGTTGCTGCTAAAAAGAGTCATCCAAAAGGTTCTCCCCGATCAAGTCAGATTGGGTGTTTACTCCAGATTCTTTTTACTACTCAAGAAAACAGGGGACTTGCGACCTATCGTGAATCTTACTTCTCTGAACAAGTTTGTGAAACACATAAGTTCAGAATGGTCACAATTCAATCCATTTTACATCTCCTAAAGCTGGGCAATTAGATGTGATCTATAGATCTCAAAAATACTTCCATATTAAAATGGAGAGGCACTCCAGGTGCTTGATGCATTTCAGGCTGGGAGCCAGTCACTACCAGCTCCTGGCTATTCTGTTTGGTCTCACCACAGCCGCCAGGGTGTTCACCAAATGTCTAGCAGTAGTTGCAGCTCATCTCTGACTGCAAGGTTGTCACATATTTCCAAATCTGGACAACTGGCTCCTGACCACTACAACCAGGCTTCTTCAGGCCAGGGATTACTTTCTCAGCTTAGACCCAATCATTGGGATAACCTTCAACATAAAGAAGTCACAGTTGAAACCAGCACAAGCCATAGATTTCAAAGGGTCCACCTAGACACAAGGACATCCTATGCTTACTTCACGATGGACAGGGTATCAAACTTAAAGTTTCACATTAGCTAGATCTTGACCGCTTCAAAACCCTTGGCCTCTCTAGTTCTCAGGGCATTAGGCTCCATGGCAGCAACCATAACTCTCCTCCATGACATGTTTTCACATGCAGATACAATGGACCTTAGCAGTACAATGGTCACTTCTCAGGAATCCTTTGAATCTTCCCTTCAGTCTGTCTCATGTGCATAAGGAGCATCTACTTTGGTGTCTTCACTCCACGGAAGTCACTCAAGAACACCCATTCATTCTTCCCTCCATAAATGCCACATTAGCCATAGACACCTCCAAGTTTGGGTTGGGGGGCATTGTCTGGGCTGGACAGACGAAGGCATGTGTACCTCACAGGAAACTAAATTTCATGTCAATGTACTTGAGATGAGAGTGGTTCTTCTGGCATTACAAGAACTAGACAGCTTTCTACGTTGGGAGACTACTGCAATCCAATTGGAAAATATGTCAGTGATTTGGTACATCAACAAACAGGGAGGGACCAGGTCTTACCCCTGCTCAGTGAGAGTGTGGCAGTGGGTGATTTCTACCAACCACTTTCTAGTAGCAATGCACATTCTGGGAGAGTCCAACATTTTAGCCGACAAGCTCAGCCGAGTGTTACTGATGCCTCACGATTGGTCCCTGAATCAGTCAATGGCTTTAGGCCAGTTATTTTACATTAAGAGGGTTCGTGGTCTGCACTCTTGTGGGAGGAGAGGCTGGACTCTGCCCTTCTGAGCTGGGAATTTCTGGTTAAAGTCTTATAGTGCCTGCATATTTGAACTGCTTCTTAGTGAAATTGGTACACCTTGTTTGCTGTAGCATAGACTAGATCCAGGCCTGCTGAATCTAGCTTTGTTTGTATAACTTGAGCACTAATCCAGGCATTCTTTAAAGTATTCAATTGTATTTATTACTGCTTGGTAGTAACTTGATTAAAGTGTAGCTATCATTCTAGGCCTTTTGGATTAAGCACTTGGGCTTCAGACCAGTTGTTTTACATTAGGAAGGTTTGTGGCCTGCACTGTGGTGGCAGGACAGGTAGCTCACATCCTTCTAAGTTGGGAACTGCTGATTGAGGGCTCAGTGTCTGTTATTCTAAAAGTGTATTAGTTCTGGTTTAAGCACTTGGGATTCAGGCCAGTTATTTTACATTAAGAAGGTTCGTGGTTTGCACTCTTGTGGGAGGAGAGGCTGGACTCTGCCCTTCTGAGCTGGGAATTTCTGGTTAAAGGCTTATAGTGCCTGCATATTTGAACTGTTTCTTACTGAAATTGGTACACCTTGTTTGCTGTAGCATAGACTAGATCCAGGCCTCTGAATCTAGTTTTGTTTATATGCTTGTTGTTTGTTTGCTTGTTATTTCCCGGAAACGCTAATTCCACCTAAAACACGGCTTTTCAGCGCTTCTGTGGATCCCTAGTGATATCTGCATTGCTTACTGTACTTATTTCCTTGTTTCACTTGAAAGAAAGTTACTGTTTGTCGTTTTTGCATTTAAGTTGCCTGTAGCACATTGCATTTAAGTTACCTGGCACTTGCTCACTAAAGCAATTATATAAGTCAGCACTAAAAAATTAAAAGCACTACACCCTCAGAAACTCCCCTTGAGTACCTTGTTCCCCATTGGCCCTTTTCTTCAATTATAAAGGAATTCCCAATACTATACTAGCATGTCCAAAGGTCAGTTGTCAATCTCCTCTCTGGTCCAGCTGGTGAATCTGGGAATCTTGAGGCAATGCTAAAACTGCCTCATGTACACAGACAACCCTCTCCTCCTCCCAACAAATTCCAACACATGAGAGATGCAACCATATAGCCAAACTGGAGGCTAGGCTCTCTCGACTCAGTACTGGCGTAACCAGTCAGGAGGAGAAGGAAACCATACTCACTACAATTCCAGTCTCACATAGACCTACCACGACAGCAAACCAAACACATAAACACACAAAAACATTCTCAGAGGCTCTAAATAAAAATCTGCCTAAGCAGCAGAGACCTCCAAAGCAGACACCCAAGCAACCGCTACCCCAAAACAAAACACGTGCAACACATAGCTCACAAAGCCAGTGTGTCGAACAGTCACAGCCCTTAAGGCTAAACAACACACCTGATACACTTGTAATAGGTGACTCTATAGTCAGTCACACTGACGTCCCGCTCACCAGGCTGAACAAGGAGAAGGTCACGGTGAGCTGCCTATCAGGCGCTAGGATCCGCCACATAACACAAGCACTCAGGTCACTCCAAGGCAAGTACAAATATGACTCAGTCATTGTCCATGCTGGTGTGAATGAACTGAGACGTATCTCCCTGGACTACATGAAAAGAGACATAGAGGAGCTCTCTGAGCATGTAGCCCAGGCCGGTATGACCCTGACCTTGAGTAGCATCTTACCCTCACCAAGAATGATGCCACAATATGAAGACAAGATAATCAATTTCAACAATTGGCTTAAGTATTGGTGTTATTCAAAGGGGATCCAATGCCTGTCAGCCTGGGATGACATGCTCGACAAGCCACGATGCTTCGCTAGGTACGGCTTGCACCTGCCACCCCTGGGCTTTCGGATATTGGCAAAGGCTCTTGCTACCCCCATAGTGCCTTTTATAGGCAAGGCTCAAAAGACAAACCCACCTCCATAGGTATCACAAGGGATAAGAAACTAAGAGTAATGCTACTCAATGCCAGAAGTCTAAACCTCAAAATGCACGCACTCGAAACTCTCCTTAGCATGGAGAACATCAATATCTGTGCAGTAACAGAAACCTGGTTCAAGGCTCCCGAGAGTACCCCAGCACTACCAGGTTATACCTCATACCATGCTTTCCTGCCCCAAAACTTGGACCGAACCACAAAAGGAGGGGGAGTATCAATATTCGTCAAAGATACCCACACCTCCAGATTGGTGGCACAGCACGAAGCATCAGAGACTATCCATGTGCAACTAACAGTGAGTAAAACTGCCTTCCAGTTTATAGCCTGCTACAGACCACCCTCCCAAACCCAGGAACCCCACTCAGCCTTTCTGGGAACACTGGAAAATATGAAGGTCTCTCCAAACACCATTATATTGGGCGACTTCAACTACCCAAACATAGACTTGGAGCATTACTCTAGCTCCAATGCCCTAGCCCAAAGGTTCCTAGAATTTATAACCTCAAATGCTATGGAACAACTTGTTACCACTCCCACAAGAGGGGAAAACATACTGGACCTGATCATCACCAACATGGGGACTCTATGCTCCAGACCAGAAGTGTATCCCTCACTGGTAAGATCAGACCATAAACTAATCTCACTGGATATTCACATCCTGACCCCACCCTCTGCCCAGAAAACCACAGTGAAAAACTTCTCTAAAGCTAATTTCACACTCCTCAAAACCGAGGTGGAATCCTTCAAAGCCCCCGGGCCTGTGGAAAATACGGCCCAGACCGCAGAATCCTTTATAATCGCATTCTATGAACACCTTCAGGAATGCATGGATCATGCAATCCCAAATAAAACCAAGACCCAGTCCCCCAAAGGCAGACGTCCTATCTGGTGGACCCCAGCCATAAACAAACTATACAATAGAAGGAGGAAGCTACTACATGATAGAGCAAAATCCCAAAAAGGGAAGGCATCTCTGATCAGTATTAGCAAAAAACTACGGGCACTCATAAAATCGTCTAAGGCCATCTTCGAGAGAAAAATTGCACAGGACACTAAGGATAATCACAAGGCTTTCTTTAGTTATGTTAGGAACCTGGGTGGGAATTCCCAGATATGCTCAGAATTAGTCCAAAATGACAAAAAATACACTGAACCCACAGACATTGCCAACATCCTAGCTGACAGGTTCAGCGCAAATGTCTCCCCCCCTCCCCACCAAAAGGGCAAATATCTATCCCAGCAGAGTGCTACCCCCCTTACATCTCAGATGCTGAGGTAAGAGCCGCCCTCTCCAAAGCAAAAAAACATAGCATCAATGGGACCAGACGGTGTCCCAGGCTGCGTCCTACATGAACTCCAAGAAGAGCTAAACCCAAACATAAAACTCCTGTTCAATCTCACTATAGGATATGTGCCCAAAGAGTGGCATACAGCAACAGTGGTCCCTCTCCACAAAGGTGATGCCTCAACGGATCCTGGAAACTATCACCCCATAAGCCTGACTAGCTTGGTCTGCAAAGCTATGGAAAGGATCATCATGGACCTCATAAATAAAGATATTGGGGACCTACAGACACTGGATCCTACCCAGTTTGGCTTTGTTAAGGGCAGATCCTGCCTCTTAAACCTGGTCGATTTCTTTGAAACAGTCACCAAGGCCATTGACGAGGGGAAGGTGGTCCACACTGCCTACCTGGACCTCGCAAATGCATTCGATACAATACCCCACTCGGGCATTATAGATAAGCTCACCAGCTTAAATATAAACCCCTATATCACTAGATGGCTTGCAAACTGGCTCAAGGACAGAACCCACATGGTTAGAATTGCTGGAGCCATGTCAGACTCCAAACCAGTTACAAGTGGCGTCCCACAAGGCTCAGTCCTGGGACCTCTCTTGTTCGGTATATATTTCTCGGAGGTACAGGCCAACACGGAAGGACTGTGGCTGACCAAGTTCGCAGATGACTGCAAACTGGGCACCATAATCAACTCTCCAGTCGACACAAGCATCCTCCAAAAGGGCCTCATAGAAACAGACAACTGGTGCCAGAGCCATGGCCTCAAGCTAAACGCCAAAAAGTATATAGTCATCCCCTTTGGCAAAAACAAAGTGCCCACAAATTACCACATAGGTGGTAATCCATTAAGTACAGAAGAAGTAATTAGGGACCTGGGGACCCAAGTTGATAGCAATCTCTCATTTGACAACCACATGGCCAAAGTGGTTAGAAAAACATTTTATATAGCCCACCTAATCATGAAGGGATTCACATCTAGATCAGGGGAGGTCATCATGCCTCTTTACTCACCCCTCATCAGGCCCATAATTGAGTACAATGCGCCTTTTGGGATGTACCTTTCCAGACACCTGCAGCAACTGGAAAGACCCCAAAAGTACCTCACCAAGAGGATCAAAGGGCTCAAACAGATGCCATATGCTGCCCGGTTAAAGAAACTCCAGCTCTACTCAGTGGCATACCGCCTGCTCAGAGGTGATCTGTGCCTGACGTATAAAGCCTTGTCCAACCCAGAATTAATGGACATGCTGCACCTCAGAAAATCCAAATCCCATCGAGCTACGCACGTGAGAGACTTTAACCTCATCACAGAAATAAATAGGACATGCTGGAGGGACAGATTCATAAACCAGTGGCTCCCTTCACTCTGGAATAAAATCCCAGTCCAGGTTAGGCAGAGTCCCTCACTGACTCTCTTCAAGAGGAATCTTGATGAGTGGATGGGAGATCGTAGGTTTACCCCGGGTATCACTTCTGTGTCACTGTTAGACAGAGGCACAGTATACTAACCCCGGAAAAGGGCATAGCAAAATTAATTTAAAATGGGTGGCGAAAGCCAAACACACTCTGGCTAGGCTTATAAATGCCCTAGGGCAGATAGCCTAGTATGAACCTATGAACCTATGATCTTCCAACAACAAATGCATCAGGTATTTTGCCTTGATCCCTCCTCAGAGACAGTCTCCCATGGATGCTTTTGTTCGTGCTTGACCCTCTGGTCTGCTCTATACATCTCCTCCTACAGAAAGCTCTCAGGTTGTGAAGCAAAGTAATCTTTATTGCCCCCATTTGGCCTTGACAAACCTCGTTCACCTTTCTTTGGTCTCACCTGGTTTGCTCCCTGATCATATATCCGAGTCCAGATCTGCTCTCTCATCCATCAGGGCATCCACATCCGGATATTCAGGGCATGACATTAACCTCATGATTTCTCCACTTCTGGTGATGGCTAGATCTCCCAGGCTATCTTCCCCCATTTGAGAAATACTGATTTCATCTCATAGGGCTTCCGCAAAGAGCAAATGGAAGAGATTTTCCTTTTGAGCTGAACAAAAACAGATAGATCCTTTTACAGACCTGGTAACAGTCGTGTTAGACGTTTTGGCTTCCCTTTTCAAGGATAATGCTACTTATCTCTTGCCTCTTCAAAACTGTGCAAAACCTTTCTCAGGGGAACCTTTCTGCTCTGACCACCAGTGAAAGATCCTGCTCCTCCATGGGATTTACCTGTGATTCTGAAAGCTTTAGTCCATCCTCCTTCAAACCCTCAGCCACTGTGGATTTGAAATTTCTTTCCTGGAAGACCCTATTTCTAGTAGCTACTACTTCAGCCAGGAGAGTGTCTGAACTCTATGCTCTTTCCGCAAAATTTCCATATTTGATTTTCCACAAAGACAGAGTGACCCTGCATACTAATCCTTCCTTTTTACCCAAGGTGGCTAAAGGCAGTAACATTAATCAGTCAATCAATCTTGCAGTCTTTTTTCCTGATTATCAAAATAAGGGGGAGTACACTTTGCATCTGCTTGATGTTCACAGGCAGCTTCATTTTTATATTCATAGGATCAAGCCCATCAGGAAGTGTGATCAGTTGTTTGTTTCCTTTTTGAACTCAAAGAAATTTAGAGCAGTTACCAGAGTTATTTCCTTTATTTACTCTTTCCAAGGTATTCCTTTACCAGAACCAGTAAGGGCCTATTCTACAAGGTACATGGCCAGATCTCAGGCTTTTTGGTCTAGAGTTTCTATTGAGGACATCTGTGCAGCTGTTACTTGGTCAAACCCCACACTTTTGTTATGCATTGCAAATTGGATATCATATCCAGGAATAGAAGTGCTTTTGGTTCTGCTGTACTCTGTAATATCCTTCCTTGATGGCCACCCTGGATTATAATAGCTGGGAACTCTGTCCAACAGGTTAATGGAATAAAGTGGATGACATCAGATAAAGAAGTTATGTTCTTGCCACAACATTCCATCTGCGTTGTCCATCTTCATTCCATTAACCTTCCTGCACCCCCTTCCTCCATGCAAGTCTTTGGGAAGCATGGTAGAATTTATAAGATATCTTCATTACTTTGGTTGAGTTCCTGATGTTTTCTTCCTTGTGTCATATATACACATTTGATATGCATGCTTTTGTAGAATAGTTCTAATGTTGGATAGTGGTTATGTTTTTTTCTTGGCAAACTTGATCTGAGGTACTTTGGGAGAGCATGGCATTATCGGTAGGGAGTAGGAGCTCAAGTCAGGAGTCTCAAGCTGGAAGAAGGCAGCCAGTCAGTTCCAATCCTTGGAACTGTATTCCCACAGGTTAATGGAATGAAGATTGACAATAGAGATGGAACGTTATGGTAAGAGCATAACAATTTTACACAACTGTACTATGATAATCATATTGTTCACTGCTGCAGTAGCCTTAGCTAAATGGGTAGATTACTACATTGGGGAGGTGGAAGGAGAAGAGTATAGGAACCCCTGAATAATGAACCTTGCAAAGTCTAATCTAGATTTAGAGAAGGAATCAAGCCTATATATGTTTGCAAGTATGCACAGAGGAACAAGTGGCAAATTCTAGAATACTTTTAGAATCCAACACTTTCCAAAAAGCTACAGATGAGGCTAAGGCCCTGGTATTCAGGGACGCCGGGAGGCATACTGACTGCACGCATTTCGGTACAGTTTATTTGGAGTGGGGGTAGAATCTGGCAGTTAGCAGCATGCATATCAATGGCTGCTGATTGGTCTCACTTTAGTTGCGAGAGAGAGAATGTGCGAGAGTAGACAGCCGTAGAGAGTACGTGTTTATCCATTTTATCATCACTCTAATGTTCATTCCACCTTCCACTAATCTGGCTCTGGCTCATCTTTATAAGTGTTGCTGTAATCAGAGATTGTATCTGAATGTGAGTATATTTTTTATCTTGTTTCCTAAAGAAAATGCTACTGGTCCAGTTGTTCACTACTTTGCTTGGTTATCATCTAAAAATGTTGCCGTTAATAATAATAATGGTGCATTTAATGGCACAGGCAGTTGATGCTAAAGAGCATTTGTTGATTTACTAGCATACGTACCACTCATGTTTCCCGAGTTGCATGCTGCTTTATCTATTCCTCGGTGAACATTATCTTGCTCTTTCTTTTTTTTTTTTTTTTATCCTATTTTAAGAGTACTTTAATCTCTATTTGAAGTGTGCCTGGCTGGTGATTGCAGACGAGCGAGATTAAGATGCATCACGCCACTCGGCACACCCCTCTCAACTGCCCGGTATGTGGTGTTTTCAAATTCCAACGGTAGTGACTGAATCAATGATGAGAGTTTAAAATGCACCACACAAGAACGATAGTCACTGCCATAATGTTAGTTAATGGGTGTGTGTATGTGTTTCATTGATGGGTTTTACTACTGCTGTAGTGATGAGATTTTAAATGTACCACACTACTTGGTTAATTTATTTTTTCATTGGATTTGGACTGTATTATTCCTTCAATCCAATCCAATCCAAATGCAATGAAAAATAATTTAACCGAGAAGTGGCATGTGGCACATTTAAAATCTCACTACAGCAGTAGTAAAACAACCCACCAACGAAACACATAGAAGTGTGTGTGTATGGTTTTATGTGGGGGAATCTGACTATGTTACGGACTAACGGCTGCTGTTACCAACTTTCAGAGAAGTGTGTGTGTGTGTGTGTGTGTGTGTGTGTGTGTGTGTGTGTGTGTGTGTGTGTGTGTGTGTGTGAAAGGCACCTCTCATCCATCCAGAATGACAAACGCTTGAGTTTCAAACTTCATATATCTGAAAAAATGTATGTTAATGCAATACCAGTTATTCTAAAAACTTTTTTGTTTATAAATGCAATATTTAAAACATGTCCCTCCCTGACTGTGTAAATGTACATTAAGTGTGCAGAATTGTATGCTTCTCTTTCATCAGGTGCACCAATAAGTTGCACAAAGGTAGTGACCAGGCATATGCAGTGGAAGCTAGGGCGCCAGCTGAGGAGTTTGGCTGCTTGGCAGGTTTGGAGTCATAGTGATGATGGTAAGGAGACTGATATTCCGATGTCTATACCGGCAGGTCTGGCACTTTAATTCTGACTCAGGTGTCAGTTTTATAGACTTGACACACATACTTTATTACTACTTTTCTTTGTTCACTGGAAAATGTGAAGAGGTGTTTTGTTGCTATAATACCTTACAGCTGAATTATTTGCTGCCTGTAGCTTTTGTCGCATTGGATTTGATGGTCTTTGGTGCCTCTCTTTAAGTGTAGCCTGTACCTTTCACTTTAGATGTAATTAAGGTATATGAGCTGATTAAGAAAAAAAAAAAACAGAAAACTTGACATTTTTAACATCACCAGGTTTTGAGTTTTAGGATAAACTGTGAATCTGTTACTTTTCTTAAGGTACTGTTTGCAGAGTTAACAAACAAAAGACAGAATGTACTTTATAAACTATAATTTTTGTATGAAGTAGCCTCAGTAGCATTGAAATATGCAGCAATCACCAGGAGTGCCAAAAATCTGTAAAAGTTTGCATATGTTAATGGTACTTTTTTTGCTCTGTTACTTTGGTTACTTTTGAATGCTATCCTTGCATACTTCTTAATCTCTCAGAGCAAGAACTAATGATGGGACAAAGGCACAAATATAGGGAGAGACTAAATATTGTTCCTGTAAACTCAGATAGTTGCTAGAATAACATGTTTTGCATTATTATGTATTTTAATGAGGGATATAAAGTCTGAAATTCAAATACCTTTCATTATTTATTATTATTTAAGGACTTCATTCTTCATGCTGGCATCCCACAATTCCACTGGAGTCGGTCGGGTTACATGATTATGTACTCACATTTTATGTTAATCAGTGTCTCGATTTTTGGCCAGTAGTACCTACTTTTCATGGGCCTTTGTCCAGATTTTTGATGATTCCAGGTTGAGAGGTATGAGACAGGTCAAACAGTGGTGTGCAAACTGCAGTTAGGTGTCTGTGCGCTATGTTTGACATTGCATGCATACTGGAGTGGGTGAAGATCCTTTACAGAATTTGTTTCCACTTCATGCTGGGTAACCCTGAAATGGATAATGAGGCTACTGAAAATGATGGAGGGATGGATGGTTAAATCACTGAACAACTTGGAAGTCATAAAACAAGCTTCAGAATAGCACTTGACAGAAAAATAGGAGGTGGCAAATATAGCTGACAGCAAAAATGACTTCTAAAAGAAATTTTACAGTACTCTTGCCTGTATTACATGCGCATAAATTATATACTGCTGTATTACACAACTGACTGAATCCGTTTCCTGTAATGTTGATGCAGTCTGCAGCTGTACTAAGTTGTTTCACAGATAAATTGCACTTTTTTCTGTACTATACATTTAAATATTTTCTTCAGTAATTATTTTCTAACTAGTTTTTTTTTTAAACCAGTACTGCAGTCCATATATTACTAAAAAGCTTTACAATCTGCTGTTCCACTATATAAAAATATGCCTGACTACTGTATGTAGAGAATTAGCTGTTTTTTGCAGAATTCTTTATATTCTTAATAAGCAGAGCATCACAGATTAAACTACTGTCTGCATTCCTGGTTATAAAACTGTTTTAAAAGATTATGATAATTTGGCATTTCTTTTTCTTTTTATTTCTATGGAAGAAGCTATTTTCCTGCACACTTTTCTTGCATAACAATGAGAGTAAAAATGGAGCATCAAATAGCTTAAACCAGGATATGTATTCTTTGTTTATTAAACTGTTTTTCTGAGATTGCTAACTGGATCATTTTTCCACTGTTTATCCAGTTGCTAGGTATGTAGCCTTTTTTATTGCAAATGTTTTCATTTGCTAAACATATTAGTGCCCCAAAAGCCACGGTGGTGCACCCGGTTAGCGTTGCAGCCTCACAGCAAGAGGTTCTCCGGTTCGATCCTCGGCTGGAGTGCCTTCTGTGCAGAGTCTGCATGTCCTCCCTGTGGTCGCGTGGGTTTCCTCCGGGTGCTCTGGTTTCCACCCACATCCCAAAGACATGCTGTAGTTGGATTGGACACTCTAAATTGGCCCTAGGTGTGAGTGCGTGCATGTGTGTGCCTTCTGCGGAAGGTTGGGTGCCGGGCTGGCAACTCGACACTGTAAAACTCCACTGCCAATCATGAGCGGACAGGCGATCCGCTGTGGCGACCCCTAACCGGGAAAAAGCCGAAAGAAGAAGAAGATTGGTGCACCAAAAGCAGAGCACAAGACAGATTAAAACAGGTTTGTCATAGATGGCAGCAGTTATGTTCATCTTCAACAGAAGTTTTTTTTTTTTACTGGAAAGTAGCTGCTTATTCCACTAATTGACTTTTTATTATTCCTACATTAACTGTTAATTCAATTTGCATAGCTGTTATTTTGCTTGCGACCATTGATAATCCAATTTGCCTAGCAGTTAGCCTTTTTTCTTCTGTTTGGTGAAGTGCATGCAGGAATGAAGTCTGCAAAATTTTAAATGGGAAGGTATTTTATTTTTTGACCCATGAAGATATGAAATGCTCAGGTTCCTTCGTCATGCAAGTAATTACCATCCTGGCATACAGTTAACAATGATCATTCAGTGAGTAGCATTGTGAAAGGGGCATGGCCTGGTCAGCAGTTTAAGGAAGTGCGCGGACAGCAATGTGTAGATGTGGGTGTGGCTTGTTGGGGGGCAGCAGTCTAAAAGCTTTGAGTACAAATCTGAAAATCCTGCCTACACCCCTGCTGGTATATTAACCATTTTTCTGTCTGGAATAGTTTTGCTGTGTTGAGACTAACAAAAGGTAGTAGCCTTAGACAACCATTTGGAAATAGTTCATTTTGACCCAGGTTGTCACCTTCATTTTGCCTTCACAAGAAATTAACAACTTATCTGAAAGATTTAGTATTGTCAAGAGAGTGCCTGAGTTATCTATTGACATCCAAGATATGGAATAGGCTTTCTCATTCATTTTCAGGTTCAGGGTAAAAAAATTGTGGGATGGATAGTTTGGCTTCAAGTAAACTAAGATGCCATTTTAGGTATAAAAGAAGGATTGGTCCTTACAGAAACCCTGTCCTTGTGGGAAATGAAATAGAGTTGACTCACAATAAGAGCTTGCAGCTTAGATACTCTTCTTGAAGGGTCAGATCAATCAGTAAAAATGTCCTCCATTTTAAGAACCTCATATCAGCAAGGTTAGCTGGTTCAAATGGAGCAAGTGTTAGCTTCATTAACACAAAAGTAAGATCCCAGAGTGGGATCACTGGTTTACTTGGAGGCCTATTGTGCAAAACCACTTTCAAAAATATTGATATGAAACTGCGTTGAAAGAGGAGAATCCATAGAAAGACATGCTGAAATGGCCAATAAATGAACCTTAGACAGAGAATTAAGAAAGGCCATAGGATAGTAACTCACGAAATATTGTAAAGCCAGAGAACCACTAGTCCTGGGTGCAGGTTATGTTGTTGGCAACTTTACCAGTTGCTAATATATGATTTTCTAGTAATAGGCGTACCTCCATTAGTATCGGCTGCATTTCCTCAGTAAACAGGTACCTAAAATGAATAAAGCCCTTATCATCCAGACAGTCAACTGAAGTTGATTGATATCAAGGTGTTTCAAACACCCCTATTCTTGTGTGAGTAGATTCAGTCTGTGAGGAAGCTGGTGTTAATTTCTCCTGGAAATTTCCAAAAGAAGGGAGAACCATGTTTGCCTGAGTCAGAAGGGGGGGAGGGGCACTACAATAATCTTGGGGATTCCTTCTGAATCTTTATAAGTACCCTGGCTATTAGTGGAAAGGGTTGAAAAGCATACAGGAACAATCCTGTCCACAGAAAAGAAAAGGCATCTGTCTTCCAGACTATTTTGTATGGAGTCCTGCAACAGAAAATTATCAGTTGCTTGTTCAGAAAGGAGGAAAAGAGGTCTTTTAGAGACACTCCCCACAGATGGCTCAAATCTTTGAAGACCACTGATCTACTTTCCATTTGTGAAGGTCTGCCCTGGTCCTGCTCATCTTGTCTGCCACACAATTTTAATCTGACAGATTGTAGGATGCCTACAGAGAGAGACTGTGCTGTGAAGTTAGAGCCCAAGCTACATGTCAAGTCTGCAAAGGGGTTATGATCTGGTTCCACTATGCTAGCTGATGTACCACACGAGTGTTGCATTGTCTGTAACAACTTGAAGAGGTCCCAAGGACCAAAGATGATTCAGAGAGTGGAATGCCTTCATCAGGGCAAATATCTCTTTAATATTTATATGCTTGCATCTGTCCTTGGTGTCTCACACACCCTATGCATTTATTCTTTCTGAAACCGCTCCCCAAGCAAAGTCCAAGATGTCTGTGGTGACTGACTGCTATGGAATAGCGAGGGAGAAGTGGAGACCTGGATTTAAGGATATGTGCTGTCTCCACCAAATGATTTCTCTTCTGACAAACCCCAGTGTTGGAATTTGGAAAGACAAAAGGTAATGGTGATGAGGCCAAAGAGAATTTATATACCACTATATCTTTCTCATGTGTATTCTTGCCAGGGGTATCATAAGAATCATAGAAGCCATGAGTCCCCACATCCAGAAGTATCCCCTCGCAGAGACCAAAGTTTGAGTGGAAACCCTTATAAACAGATCCAGATACAGATCTGTTTCTTGTGAAAGAAATGATCTTTGAACTGAGGTGCCTAGCTGTCTTCCAGGAAGACAATCCTGTATGAAGGAGTCAAGAAAGACTTTTGAATGCTTTCTTGGAATCCCAGCTTGTGTAAAGAGATTTCTCTCCTAAGAGAGTGATTCTTGACACTTTGAAAAAGACTCTGAATAGATAAACAAATAATCTCAATAAGAAAAAATGTGGATACCCTGTAGCCTGCACTGAGTTATGATTGGAGCTAGACATTTTGTGAACACTCTTGGTGCAGTGGATAGTCCAAAGGATAAAGGAGAGAACTGACAATGTGATCAATACACAAAAAAAAAAAAACATTAAAAAATGTCTGATGTCTGGACAAACAGGGATGTTATGATAACCATCTTTTAAGTCTAGTCTTACTAGGAAACTTGAAAGAAGAAGAAGAAAAGGTAACAGGTTGTGAATTATCATTTCGAAATTGGGCACTTTCAAAAACAGGTTTAGGAAAGAAAGACCTGGAGCTTGTCTCCAACTATTTTCTTTCTTTGTCTCTAAGAACATCCATGTGTAAAACCCTTCCCTACCTGTGAAGGAAAAAGCGGTTCTATCACTCCATGGGACAACATGTGATGAAGGACTGGTGGAAACAAAAGAGTATGATCTGGCGGATGAGGAATGACCCCAGGAAAGGAGGAATTTCCTCCCACTGCCATCTGAAACCTTGATGAATGTTCTTCAGAACCCATTTGTCTGAAACTGTCTGCTTCCAAAGAGAGAAACGGAGATTCAGTTCTGGAAGAAAATAGAGGCCAGGGTGGGAAGGAGTCACAACGTCTCTTGAATGTTTTTGGACTGTCCTTGGTTCTGGGAGGCTCGGGGCTGCTCTTTTGGAATACATTTGCCATTTCTTCTTAAATAATGCAAAAAACACACTGTAAACTCAGAACTGAAACAAAAACAGTTCACAGACTCCACTGGCAGCAAGCTAGGTTAAGGAACAAACCTAGAAGGTTGAATAAAGGATTTTATGTGACAATTCAAGATTATTTATTCTGCTTTCTGCCAAAATTGCATGGGGACTTTGAGAATCCCTTGGACAAGTTGGAAAAGGAAAGCTAAAAACAATTTGGAAGAGATTCCCTCAATCAGCGTACTCCTTTCATCACACTTTTTGATCACTTCTTCAGCAGGGGCCAGATAAATCTCTATTCATTTTTAGCATCACCTGGGAGATTCTGAGGCTGCATCCATGCAAACCTCCTCAAAACAGCACCAGTGACCATAGCTTTGGAAGTATATAAAGAGTCACACACACAGACACACACACACACACACACACACACACACACACACACACACACACACACACACACACACACACACACACACACACACACACACACACACACACACACACACACACACACACACACTGTAAACAATCAGTAGTGATCTCTGCAATAGAAAAAACTAAATTATTTAAATATTATTCCACACAAGAAGAAACTGCAGATAAACCATTAATCACATTTTTACACTTTCTCAGAACAAACTTTAACATATGAGCTTGACAGTCCAAAATTCTGAAAATCAAAGTTGCATAAGTATACACATACTTATCAATAATTTCTATTCCTTATCAGAAAGAGTAGGATTGGAATTAAAGATAAGTTATGTACTCACCATAACGTTCCATCTGTGTTGTCCATTTTAATTCTTCCTCAATTGATGGGTTCAGACCCAGTCCCTCAGATCCGACTCAGCTGTTGCTAAAGCTTGTGGCAACCAAAAACTATCCAGCTTCTCCCTTACCCACAATGCACCATCCCCAATTACCTTAGGTCTTGTTTGCTGCCTTGGTAGAAAGTAAAAGATGGAAATTATCATGGAGAAACTATATCTGGAGTTTATGTAAAAAAATAAGGACATACAAGTCCACTAAACACTCATTCTTCCAGAAGTCTTAAGGATGGGGGTTGGTGGGAGAGGAGTTGAAGAAGAATGAAAATGGACAACATAGATGGAATGTTATGGTAATTACATAACTTTTTTGTCTGATGTTGTCAACTTTTATTCTGTCCTCAACTGATGTGACAGAGTCTCCATAGGTTCATAGGTTCACAGGTTCATACTAGGCTATCTGCCCTAGGGCATTTACAAGCCTAGCCAGAGTGTGTTTGGCTTTTGCCACCCATTTTAAAATGAATTTTGGTATGCCCTTTTTCGAGGTTAGTATACTGTGCATCTGCCTAAGAGTGACACAGAAGTGATACCTGGAGTAAATCTACGATCTCCCATCCACTCATCAAGATTTCTCTTGAAGAGAGTCAATGAGGGACTCTGCCTAACCTGGACTGGGATTTTATTCCGGAGTGAAGGGAGACTCTGGGTTATGAATCTGTCCCTCCAGCATGTCCTATTTATTTCAGTGCTGAGGTTCAAGTCTCTCGAGCGCGTAGCTCGATGGGATTTGGATTTTCTGAGGTGCAGCATGTCCATTAATTCCGGGTTAGATATGGCTTTATACGTCAGGCACAGATCGCCTCTGAGCAGGCGGTATGCCACTGAGTAGAGCTGGAGTTTCTTTAACCAGGCAGCATATGGCATCTGTTTGAGCCCTTTCATCCTCTTGGTGAGGTACTTTTGGGGTCTTTCCAGTTGCTGCAGGTGTCTGGTAAGGTACATCCCAAAAGGGGCACTGTACTCAATTATGGGCCTGATGAGGGATGAGTAAAGAGGCACGATGACCTCCCCTGATCTAGATATGAATCCCTTCATGATTAGATGGGCTATATAAAATGATTTTCTAACCACTTTGGCCACGTGGTTGTCGAATGAGAGATTGCTATCAACTTGGGTCCCCAGGTCCCTAATTACTTCTTCCGTACTTAATGGATTACCATCTATGTGGTAATTTGTGGGCACTTTGATTTTGCTGAAGGGGATGACTATACACTTTTTTGCGTTTAGCTTGAAGCCATGGCTCTGGCACCAGTTGTCTGTTTCTATGAGGCCCTTTTGGAGGATGCTTGTGTCAGCTGGCGAGTCGATTATGGTGCCCAGTTTTCAGTCATCTGCAAACTTGGTCAGCCACAGTCCTTCCATGTTGGCCTGTACCTCCGAGAAATATATATCGAACAAGAGAGGTCCCAGGACTGAGCCTTGTGGGACGCCACTTGTAACTGGTTTGGAGTCTGACATGGCTCCAGCAATTCTAACCATGTGGGTTCTGTCCTTGAGCCAGTTTGCAACCCATCTAGTGACATAGGGGTTTATGTTTAAGCTGGTGAGCTTATCTATAATGCCCGAGTGGGATATTGTATTGAAGGCTTTTATGAGGTCCAGGTAGGCTATGTGGACCATCTTCCCCTCATCAATGGCCTTGGTGACTGTTTCAAAGAAATCAACCAGGTTTAAGAGGCAGGATCTGCCCTTAACAAAGCCGAACTGGGTAGGATCCAGTGTCTGTAGGTCCCCAATATCTTTATTTATGAGGTCCATGATGATCCTTTCCATAGCTTTGCAGACCAAGCTAGTCAGGCTTATGGGGCGATAGTTTCCAGGATCCGTTGAGGCACCACCTTTGTGGAGAGGGACCACTGTTGCTGTACGCCACTCTTTGGGTAAATATCCTGTGGTAAGGCTGAGATTGAACAGTAGTTTTATGTTTGGGTTTAATTCTTCTTGGAGTTCATGTAGGACGCAGCCCGGGACACCATCTGGTCCCATTGATGCTGTGTTTTTTGCTTTGGAGAGGGTGGCTCTTACCTGAGCATCTGAGATGTCAGGAGGGCAGCACTCTGCTGGGATAGATATTTGCCCTTTTGGTGGGGAAGGGGGGAGAGAAGTTTGCACTGAACCTGTCAGCTAGGATGTTGGCAATGTCTGTGGGTTTGGTGTATTTTTTGTCATTTTGGACTAATTCTGAGCATATCTGGGAATTCCCACCCAGGTTTCTAACATAACTAAAGAAAGCCTTGTAATTATCCTTAGTGTCCTGTGCAATTTTTCTCTCAAAGCTGGCCTTAGACAATTTTATGAATGCCCGTAGTTTTTTGCTAATACTGATCAGAGATGCCTTCCCTTTTTGGAATTTTGCTCTATCATGTAGAAGCTTCCTCCTTCTATTGTATAGTTTGTTTATGGCTGGGGTCCACCAGACAGGACGCCTGCGTTTGGAGGATTGGGTCTTGGTTTTGTTTGGGACTGCATGATCCATGCATTCCTGAAGGTATTCATAGAATGCGTTTATAAAGGATTCTGCGGTCTAGGCCGTATTTTTCACAGGCCCAGGGGCTTTGAAGGATTCCACCTCGGTTTTGAGGAGTGTGAAATTTGCTTTAGAGAAGTTTTTCACTGTGGTTTTCTGGGCAGGAGCTGAGGTCGGGATGTGAATATCTAGTGAGATTAGTTTATGGTCTGATCTTACCAGTGAGGGATACACTTCTGGTCTGGAGCATAGAGTCCCCATGTTGGTGATGATCAGGTCCAGTATGTTTTCCCCTCTTGTGGGAGAGGTAACAAGCTGTTCCATAGCATTTGAGTTTATAAATTCTAGGAACCTTTGGGCTAGGGTGTTAGAGCTAGAGTAATGCTCCCAGTCTATATTTGGGTAGTTGAAGTTGCCCAATATAATGGTGTTTGGAGAGACCTCCATATTTTCCAGTGTTCTCAGGAAGGCCGAGTGGGGTTCCTGGGTTTGGGAGGGTGGTCCGTAGCAGGCTATAAACTGGAAGGCAGTTTTACCCGCTGTTAGTTGCACATGGATAGTCTCTGATGCTTCATGCTGTGCCACCAACCTGCAGGTGTGGGTATCTTTGACGAATGTTGATACTCCCCCTCCTTTTGTGGTTCGGTCCAAGTTTTGGGGCCAAAAAACATGGTATGAGGTATAACCTGGTAGTGCTGGGGTGCTCTCGGGAGCCTTGAACCAGGTTTCTGTTACTGCACAGATATCGATGTTCTCCATGATAAGGAGAGTTTCGAGTGCATGCATCTTGAGGTTTAAACTTCTGGCATCGAGTAGCATTACTCTTAGTTTCTTATCCCTTGTAATACCTATGGAGGTGGGTTTGTCTTTTGAGCCTTGCCTAAAAAAGTCACTATGGGGGTGGCAAGAGCCTTTGCCAATATCCAAAAGCCCAGGCACGACAGGTGCAAGCCATCCCTAGCGAAGCATCGTGGCTTGTTGAGCATGTCATCCCAGGCTGACAGGCATTGGATCCCCTTTGAATGACACCAATACTTAAGCCAATTGTTGAAATTGATCATCTTGTTTTCATATTGTGGCATCATTCTTGGTGAGGGTAAGATGCTACTCAAGGTCAGGGTCATACTGGCCTGGGCTACATGCTCAGAGAGCTCCTCTATGTCTCTTTTCATGTAGTCCAGGGAGGTACGTCTCAGGTCATTCACACCAGCATGGACAACGACTGAGTCATATTTGTACTTGCCTTGGAGTGACCTGAGTGCTTGTGTTATGTGGAAGATCCTAGCGCCCAACAGACAGCTCACCATGACCTTCTCCTTGTTCAGCCTGGTGAGCGGGACGTCAGTGTGCCTGACGATAGAGTCACCTATTACAAATGTATCAGGTGTGTTGTTTAGCCTTAAGGGCTGTGACTGTTCAGCACACTGGCTTTGTGAGCTATGTGTTGCACGTGTTTTGTTTTGGGGTAGTGGTTGCTTTGGTGTCTGCTTTGGAGGTCTCTGTTGCTTAGGCAGATTTTTATTTAGAGCCTCCGAGTATGTTTTTGTGTGTTTATGTGTTTCGTTTGCTTTCGTGGTAGGTCTATGTGAGACTGGAATTGTAGTGAGTGTGGTTCCCTCTCCTCCTGACTGGTTATGCCAATACTGAGCTGAGACAGCTTAGCCTCCAGTTTGGCTATATGGTTGCATCTCTCACATATGTTGGAATTTGTTGGGAGGAGGAGAGGGTTGTCTGTGTACATGAGGCAGTTGTAACATTGCCTCAAGATTCCTGGATTCACCAGCTGGACAGGAGAGGAGATTGACAACTGACCTTTGGACATGCTAGAATAGTATTGGGAATTCCTTTATAATTGAAAAAAGGGCCAATGGGGAACAAGGTACTCAAGGGGAGTTTGTGAGGGTGTAGTGCTTTTAATTTTTTAGTGCTGACTTATATAATTGCTTTAGTGAGCAAGTGCCAGGCTTTAGAGTAGGAATAGGGTGTTTATTATGAGAACTAGATCAGTTCCAAGGGAAAAAGTGAAGAGCAGACTTTGTGGAGCCGAGAATGGTTTAAACCCAATTAAGCGGCGTTGCCCGATGCTGCGCTATGCGCAAAATCGCGCAAAGCCGCTCTAAAGTGGGTTTTATACAGGGGGGACTTGAAAGAGCTAGAAATTGGCCCAAAACGGCCAATAGACTACCAGATTTTTGTGCTGGGAACACTCCTCCAGGGATAGATAGGCTGCTCTAAGCTCCCCACTGCCACTGGTGAACAAAGAAGCCTCCCTTTATCCAAGTAAGGAAATGGGCAACACAGGACCTTTCCAAAAGTCCAGAATACAGCAAAGCCGGTATTTGGACTACTCTAGGTCAGGAAAGACGGGAAACAAGGATATTTTTTTTTGTTTTGTTTTTTTTTTTTCTTTTTTGCAACAAACAGCAGGAAAATGCAATAAATATGTAACACAGGCTAGCGCACTTGAGTGTGTAGCCTCAACAGGTAAATGCAACAAACAGGGCAAACTTTAAAAGTGCAGATGCAAAAACAATTTTAAACAGTTTAAAACAGTTCAAGAAGCAGAAATACTTGCAGTTTAGCTAGATCGGGCAGTCGCCCAGGTAGTAGCAGCAAAAAAAAAACACTTTTATCAGGTTAGCAGTCACTCTTTTAGCCTCTCTGCTGCTAGCACCACTCTGCAGGACCACGAGGAGCTTGGCTGAGTAGTAACAAGCGCAAAAACTGCGCCAAAGCAGGCTTTATACAGGGGGACTTGAAAGAGCTAGAAATTGGCCCACAACGGCCAATAGACTACCAGATTCTTGTGCTGGGAACACTCCTCCAGGGATAGATAGGCTGCTCTAAGCTCCCCACTGCCACTGGAGAACAAAGAAGCCTCCCTTTATCCAAGAAAGGAAATGGGCAACACAGGAACTTTCCAAAAGTCTAGAATACAGCAAAGCCTGTATTTGGACTACTCTAGGTCAGGAAAGACGGGAAACAAGGATATTTTTTTTGTTTTGTTTTTTTTTTCTTTTTTGCAGCAAACAGCAGGAAAATGCAATAAATATGTAACACAGGCTAGCGCACTTGAGTGTGTAGCCTCAACAGGTAAATGCAACAAACAGGACAAACTTTAAATTACAAGCGCAAAAGCACGCTAAAGCTGGCTTTAAAGCAGGGGGTTAGAAAGAGATAGGAAATGGCCCAAAATGGCCAATAAGCTACAAGTTACTGAGCTGGAACCACTCCTCAAGGGACAGATAGGCTGCTCAGAGCTCCCCACTCTCACTGGTGAACAAAGAATCTTCATCCTATCCAAATAAGGATATGGGCAACACAGGAACTATGACACAGCCCAGAGATCAGCAATACCTGAATACTGGACTATTCTAGTTCAGTAAAGGCAGGAAACAAGGATATTTATTTATTTATTTATTTATTTTTTTTTTTATTTTATTAAGTAGCAGAAATTAGGTACAGAAACACAGTAAATGCTTTAATTTGGCTAGCGCACTTGAGTGTGTAGCCTACCAGTTGCCTGTATCACTCTGCAGGACAACACGAGGAGCTGTGCGGAGTTGTATACAATAACAAACTTTTTAAATCACAGATTCACTAAGAAGAAAAAAAACTGGCGTTTTAGACAGAATTAGTTAAGACAGCAAGAAAAGCAGAAAACTGATACTTAATCACTCCAAAGTCACTCTTTTGTCTCTCTGCTGCTGTAGACTCTGCAGAACACCTGGAAGGCACTTGCTGAGCAGAATACAAGCGTAAAAACGGTGCAAATGAGGTTTTTATAGCAGGGAAGTGAAAGAGATAGAAATTATCCCAAAATGGCCAATAAATTACTAACTTCTGGGCTGAAACCACTCCTCCAGGGACAGATAGGCTACACAAAGCTCCCCTCTCTCACAGGTGAACAGAGAAACTTCCTTCTATCCAATTAAGGTAATGGCAACACAGAAACTTGTAACACAGCCCTGGATTCAGCAATAACCTGAAAACTGGACTATACTAATTCAGAAAGGTGGGAAACAAGTATATCATTTCTTTTCAGAAAATAGAGCAGATACAATCAAAATTAGCCCAAAAAGGCCAATAAACTACCAACTTCTGGGCTGAAACCACTCCTCCAGGGACAGATAGCCTGCTCAAAGCTCCCCTCTCTCACAGGTGAACAGAGAAACTTCCTTCTATCCAAGTAAGGTATGGCAACACAGAAACTTGTAACACAACTCTGGATTCAGCAATAACATGAAAACTGGACTATACTAGTTCAGAAAGGCGAGAAAGAAGTATATATATATATTTTTTCCAGAAACTAGAGCAGATACAATCAAAGCAACACTTTACCCAATTGACCAGTTAAAAAGCTTAAAACTGAGCTCTGTTCCAGCAGTCTTCAATCATACAAGTTCTAACTGCACAGTCCTGCCACTAGGGTACAGAGAAACCTACTCCAAAAAGGATGGCCTGGGTCAGTGCATAATTCATACAAACAAAGCTAGATCCAGCCGGCCTGAATCTAGTCTATGCTACAGCAAACAAGGCGTACCGATTTCAGAAAGAAACAATTCAAGTAAGCATGCGCAATAAGCCTTTAACCAGAAATTCCCAGCTCAGAAGGGCAAAATCTAGCCTCTCCTCCCACAAGAGTGCAGACCACAAACCTTCTTAATGTAAAATAACTGGCCTGAAGCCCAAGTCCTTAACCTAGAACTAATACACTTTAGAATAACAGACACTGAGCCTTCAATCAGCAGTTCCCAACTTAGAAGGATGTACGCTACCTGTCCTGCCACAACAGTGCAGACCACTAACCTTCCTAATGTAAAACAACTGGTTTGAAGCCCAAGTGCTTAAACCAAGGGCCTTAGAATAACAGTTACAATTTAATCAGGCTACTAACAAGCAGTAATAAAGGCATCAGAATAAATTTAATTGAGTAATTTTAAAAGAGGCAAAAGCAAAATAAGGTAATAAAGTAGGAAGAAACACAAATACAGTAAGGCAGTTATAGTGCAAAAAAATGTATTTTTTTTTGTTTGAGATGGAGGAAACAGAGCAGATTAAGATACTATAGGGGAATGCCCTTCCCAAGTGCTCTCTCTGTACACTGCAGAGGAGATGGGACTGGTAAGAGTATCCAAAATCAAAATATGATCTCACTGTACTCAGTTGAGGGAGCGAATGAGATGGGTCCAGGAAGAGTGTGCAAAAAGAGATTTACAGCAGGGGCGGGCAATTCCAAAGCCACCAAGATTAACACCACAACAAGAAACAGGGAGGGTGGGTGAGGAACTACTGCAGAGATTCAGAGACACACACAATATTTACTGAATCCAAGACGCACAATATTTACTCACTCAAATCTTAAATAAGTGCAGAAAATATACTTAAATCAGCTTATGTCCAGTTGATATATGCAGACAAGTCTCAGTAGCCAGCAACTCGATTTCTGGGGCGGACTCAAGGAAAGATAATCCTGAGCACCATAGAACCAAAAGATGCCCTTCTTTTGGAGACCAGATCTAATTTGTAATGAGTAATGAAGGTATGGGTAGTAGCCCAAATATCGGCTGCACAGATATCATCCATGGACACTCTGGATTGAAAAACTGAGGAAGTTGCCATGGATCTGGTGAAATGGGCTTGAACAGGTTTTGTCAGGGCAATGTCCAATTTGTTATACACAAAGTAAATGCAATTTATTATCCATCTTGACAGAGTAACTTTGGTAACTGGATTACCCAGTGTTGATTCTGAATAAGAAACAAACAATTGGTCAGAATTTCTGATGTTTTTAGTCTTATGTAATTAAAAACACAACTGTCTATGAACATCTAATAAATGTAATACATATTCTCCCTTTGACAGAAAATGTGGGAAAAAATACTGGCAAATTAATAGATTGATTTATATTACATTCTGACACCACCTTTGGAAGAAATGATGGACTGATACGCAAGGTAACCCTGTAGTTATGTAAAATCAAATATGGAGGTTTTGAGCACAATGCATAGATCTCAGAAATTCTTCTGGCTGAAGTAGTGACTACTATGAAAATTGTCTTCCATGAAAGATATTTGAGTTCACATGTAGCTGAGGGTCCAAAGGCAAACTGTGTAAGAGACTGCAGCACAAGGTGTAGGTCCCAAGGGGAGAGTAAGATCTTTAAAGGGAGGCCTTAAGAGCAGAGTACCTTTCAAAAATGCATTCCTCAACTTATGGTACTCTGCAGATGAGCCATTTATTCCAACATGAACATCTGAAATCGCCACTAATTGCACTTTTAACAGAAGAAAAACTAGCTCCTTCTTCAAAAAAAGGATGCACTAGAAATTTCAGGATATTATGAATGGGTGCTGTGAAAGGCTCAATATTACATCTTTGAGCCCAAAAATAATCTGTTCCATTTGCTGGAGTATAGTTTCCTGGTGGAATGTTTATGGTAGGTCAAAAGAATATGATGAATAGGAGAAGAGCGCATAGGTTGTCTGGCTATTAATGGAACTTTAGGAACCAGGCAGCCAGCCTGAGATTTATTATGTCTGAATGTATAATGCCCGCTGGATGAGACAGGAGGTCCCAAGCTGGATCCAGAAACCAAGGTGGTTGAATCAGGTGAGGCCAAAGCAAGAGAAACCAAATTTTTCGAGGCCACTAAGGGCAATGACGATGACCTTGCTCTTCAGTCTTGAAGCTTTCTGAAGAAATTTGGGAATTAATGGAGTGGGAAGATATGCATAAAGGAAACCAAGGGGCCAATCATGAAGGAGATTATTCCTCTGGGATTCCCCCTGTGGGGGGATTAGGGCAAAGATGTTGCTGCATTTCTTGTTCAGGGGGATGCATATAGATTGCAGCAAGGCTGTCTGCATTGTCAGAAGTTTGTGTTTGCAATGTTTTTGTTGATGGACCATTCATGAGGTAGAACATTGCACCTGCTCAATTTGTTTGCTATCACATAGAACGTCCCTGGAATGTGAATTGGCAAATGAAAGCAGTTGGAAGAGATCACCTGCTGCCACACTCTGAGAGCTTCTTGACACAATGGGTAGCATTTGGCTCATCCCTGTTTGCTGATGTACCAGATGACTGAAATGTTGCCTGACTGTACTGCAATAGTCCCCAAAGGGAGAGTATTCTTAAATGCTTGCAACGCTAAAGCACTACTCTCATCTCTAGGACATTCATATGCAAATTGGCCTCCTCAGGGGACCAGGTGCCTTGGACTGTCTTCCCCAGATAATGCCGCCCCACCCTAGCTGGGAAGCATGCGTGATCACTATGGCCTTGGACTGAGGGGGAATGAACAAATAACCTTGTAGATCCTGGTCTGAATGAATCCACCACTTGAGATCTCTCTTGTAGATGTGAGTGATTCTTATCTCAAAATGCACTCTCTCGAGGCACTCCTAAAAATGGAGAACATCGATATCTGTGCAGTAACTGAGACCTGGTTTAAGGCTCCAGAGAGCACCCCTGCAATACCAGGCTACAACTCTTACCACACATTTTGGCCACCAAACCAGGACCGAAACACTAAAGGTGGAGGAGTGTCAATATTCACCAAGGATATTCACACCACCAGGCTAATTGGCCAACACAATGTGTCTGAAATTCTCCAAGTGCAACTAACACTAGGTAAGACTGCAATCCAAATTGTAGCTTGCTACAGATCCCCCACCATACCCAAAGATTCTCACTACACCTTTCTAAACATACTGGAAAATATTAAGATAGAACCAAACACCCTAATACTGGGTGATTTTAACTACCCTGCCATTAACTGGGAAAACTACTCATGTCCCAGCACCTTTGCGCAACGGTTCTTGGAATTCATAAATTTCAACGCCCTGGATCAACTAATCCATAGTCCCACCAGGGGGTTCAATATCCTAGACCTGGTCATTACCTACATGGGAAATCAATGCTCCATACCTATGGTCACCCCCTCGTTAGTCAGGTCTGACCATAAGCTAATCACCCTTAACATCCACATCCCACCCCCACCCCCCAGTAAAGAAACCACCATAAAAAACTTCTCCAAAGCCAACTTCATGCTACTCAAGTCAGAAGTGACAAACTTCATGACACCCATGCAGACGGGAACTGAACGTTCAACTGCTGAATCCTACACTAAGGCACTGTATGAGCACATCCACTCATGCATGAATCATGCCATCCCAAATAGAACCAAAATGCTCTCATCCAAAAAGGAAGCCAATCTGGTGGTCCCCTGCCATAAACAAACTTTACAACAAAAGGAAGAAACTTTTGCAGAAAAGAGGAAAATCCCAGGATGCAAAAAACTCCCTTACTAGCCTCAGTAAGAAACTGAGATGCCTCATAAAATCCTCCAAAGCTAGTTACGAAAATAAAATTGCCAAAGATTCCAAAAACAACCACAAAGCATTCTATAACTATGTCAAGAATCTAAATGGCAATGCTCAGATCTGCTCTGAGCTAAAACAGAATGGCATTAAATATACTGATCCGAAGGATATTGCCAATATCCTGGCAGATCGATTCAGTGCCAACTTCACCCCCCTCTCACCCCCTAAATAGCCCATCTCAATAACGGAAGATTGCCAAATTCTAGTAATAATGGCCACACAGGTACAAAACGCACTCTCTAAAGCCAAGAATACAGCATCCATGGGACCAGATGACATCCCGGGCTGTGTACTACATGAACTACAATATGAACTGGCACCTCACCTAAGTGTCATGTTTAATCATAGCCTCACCTCAGGTTTCATGCCCACTGAGTGGCGCAGAGCTACAGTTATCCCAATCCACAAGGGGGGATCCACCTTGGATCCCAGAAACTACCGTCTCATCAGTCTGACAAGCCTTATGTGCAAGGCCATGGAACGTATTATCATGGAACCTATAAACAAAGACATTGGCAACCTTCAAACACTGGACCCCACCCAGTTTGGGTTTGTGAAGAGCTGATCTTGTCTCCTGAACCTGACTGACTTCTTTGAATCAGTCTCCAGAGCCATGGACAAGGGTAAGGTGGTCCACACAGCCTATCTAGACCTTGCCAAGGCCTTTGACACCATCCCCCACTCTGGAATCATAGATAAACTTACTAAGTTGGGCATTAATCCCTATGTCACCCAATGGGTTGCTAAATGGCTTACTGATAGAACCCACACTGTAAAAGTAGCCGACTCCAAATCCAGCTCCAGACAAGTGACAAGTGGAGTACCTCAGGGTTCAGTCCTGGGGCCGCTCTTGTTTGGCATCTACTTCTCTGAAGTACAGGTCAACACTAAGGGACTCTGGCTAACAAAGTTTGCAGATGACTGCAAACTGGGAGCCATTATTGAATCCCAAATGATGTGGATACTCTACAAAAGGGCCTTACAGAAACAGATGCTTGGTGCCAGAGCCATGGGCTCAAGCTCAATGCCAAGAAATGTATTGTTATCCCTTTGGGAAAAACATGTATCCATGAATTACCATATAGGTGGCAGTACACTAAACACAGAAAGTGTGATAAGAGACTTAGGGACACAGGTGGACAGTGGTCTCACCTTCGATAACCACATCGCCACAACAGTCAGGAAATCCTTCTATGTGGCACACCTCATCATGAAGGGCTTTTCATCCAGAAAAAAGGAGGTCATTGTCCCACTGTACTCATCCCTCATTAGACCCATTATAGAATACAACGCCCCATTTGGTATGTACCTCTCAAGACATCTGCAACAACTGGAAAGGCCTCAGAAATACCTCACTAAAAGAATCACAGGCCTAAAGCAGATGCCCTACGCTGACCATCTTAAAAAACTCCAGCTATACTCTGTCGCATATCGTCTACTCAGAGGCGATCTCTGCTTAACATACAAGGCCATGTCAAACCCAGAGCTGTTGGACATGCTACACTTAAAAAAAATCCCAATCCCTCAGAGCTACACGCTCCAGGGATCTAAACCTTGTCATCACAATAAACAAAACATGCTGGAGAGATAGGTTCCTGACCCACAGACTCCACAGACTCTGGAATAGATTGCCCATACATGTCAAGCAGAGTGCCTCTTTGGACCTCTTCAAGAGGAACCTTGATGATTGGATGGGAGAAAGGAAATTCACCCCAGGGATCACGTCAGTCGCCCTGCTAGATAGGGGTCCAGGAAAGTAAATAATGTGGGAAGAAAAAGCCAGGGAATTGTTATGGCTAGGCTTGTATAGGCCCTAGGGCTGATAGCCTAGTACCAACCTATGAACCTATGAACCTAAGATAGGCTGATAAAGAATCAACCATTGAACCGCTATCATACACTGAAGAACTCTCATATAAAACCTGGTAAGTGGTACTATCATTATTACTGCTGACATTGATCCCAGAGCCTGAAGGACCAGTTGGGCTGAAATTGTGTGCTGCAGATTATCTTTTTGTCTTGGATTCTTATAGTCTGAACTCTCAATAATGGAAGGGAAGCAATGGTTTTCTTTGTATTGAGAATTGCTCCTATAAACTCTAAACTCTGAGTTGGTTGCAGATGAGATTTGCCTTCGTTTATGGTTATCCCCAGAAGAGAGCAAGTCTGCGGAACCTGGTCTCTTGCACATATGAGATGATGCCTGGTTGGAGCTGTAATGAACTAGTCATCTATATATGGAAACACTTGAAATCCTTGCAGCCTCAGGTGAGCTGCTACTACTGCCATGCACTTGGTAAATATCCTGGGGGCTGTGGTGAGTCCAAAGAGCAGTACTCGTAAATGAAATGACTGGCTCCCAGCTGGAAGCATAAGTACCTTCTGGATCATATGTTCATCATTATATGATAGTAGTCATCCTGAAGGTCTATAGAGCACATCCAGTCATACTTGCCTAGAAAGGGCAGAATGGACTGAACCATGACCATCTGAAACTTGGTTCTGTAAACTTTCTTGTTTAGTTTGGAGAGATTCAAAACTGATCTCTATGCCACTGTTTTCTTTGACACCAAAAATAGCCTCGAGTAAGTTCTGGATTCTATCTGGTGTGGCTGGACCTCTTAGATGACTCTTTTTTTCTAGCAGCTTTTGTATTTAAATTGCTGCTTGTTCCCTTTGAATGGGTAGAACATTGGGGATTTTTCTTGAGATTGGGTGTGAAAGAAAAAAGGGTGTTATATATCCTCTGAAAATAATCCTCTGCACCCAAGTATCTTTTCCAGGCTAAATACCACCAAAGTGAAAAGCCACGGCAAAGGAAGTCCAGGAAAAAGGTTTATTAAAACACTTCCAGGAGTACAGAAAGGAGGCGCTAGAGTGTTTTAATAAACCTTTTTCCTGGACTCCTTTTGCCATGGTCTTTCACTTTGGTGGTATTTGAACTAGTTTTTTTGTCTTCTTTGTCATTTTATATCTTTCCTGACTCTCTGGTGCAGGGATAATCATCCCCTGACTCTCTCCAGAGGTGGACAATGAGGCCTCCTTTCAGTAGTGCTAGTAGGGTTTGTCAAAGAACTGTTCTCCAGAACCCTGGTTCTGTGGGCCACCTCTGCCATGGGGGCACCTTCATCGATTAGAGTTCCCTCCTTTGCCACAGGGGGAACCCCCTCAATGTGCATCTTGAAAAGGACCACAAGACTTCCTGAACCACATTTTTGATCACCTCTTGATTCCTAGAAAAGTTTTTTTGAGGATTCAAAAAATGCATGCCCACAGCAGACAGGGTCTTTCCATCTTTTTCAAAACTGGACAGAGTTTCTTTTACTTTGGGGCCAAATAAGGACGTTCCATCAAAAGGACCATTGACAAAAGAAGACTTGAAATGCTCTGCAAACTCACAGAGGTGCTTACAGGCGTGTCACCTTATGGAAACGCCTGAACCTGCTGCTCTTGAGGTTCCCTCTGCTACAACCTCATGGATGAAATGGATATGAACTGTAGAGTCATCAGCTGGGAAGTAACAGACACCTAAACTTCATCAGAAACAGCACCCAAGAGGGTATTTGATAACTCCTTCATCAAATCCCTTTGTAGCCTAGTAAAGTGTGCCAAATAGTTCAGAGATCTCATAACAAGGTCACTGAAGCATAGACATGCTTCCCAAATCTGTCTATTGTCCATGACTCCCTGTTGGGGGGATAGACAGTGGACATTTTCTAAGCTAGTTCCTTCTTGGCTGCCACCACACAGCCCATGGCATCAACAGGAACTCCCTTCCCCCAAAACTGCCTATCTTCAGGTGGTGCCATTATCCTATCTGGTCTGCAAGGAATGGGTTCAATGGTGTCGGGTCCTTCCATGCCAGCCATTAGAGTCAAGTCAATGAGCTCATCAGTGGGAAGAGTCACCCAGGAGGTAGAGTGTCCAGTACCAAAAGCCTCCAGGAGAACAGAATCCTCAGACGTAAGGTTGCTGGACATCCAGCCACCTCTCTGTTTAAGGATTTCTAAGCTGTCTCGAAAGGAGACATTTTCAGGAGATGATTGTGAGGACCCTTCACCTTCATTGAAATCTGTGTCTTCAGTAACTGACTCCTCCATGGAGTCTAAGTGTTTCCCCTTACACATGCTCTTCTTAGAGGCCTCCCCAGTGGGGTGTTCTGGGGAGGTATCAGAAGAGGTGGTAACAATTCCCTGGGTGGGAGCCTGGGGTTTTGGTACTGGCAGTCCCTGTGGGAAGAGATGGTGAAGCTCTGAGACATCATGACAGAAGACTTAGGATCTAAGGGGGATGGATACATCAGAACTGTTGAAGCAGAAAATACTCTCTTCACAGCCTCAAAGGCAGAGCAGGTCAGAAAGAGAGAGGACATCAGATCCAAGAAGACAAGCTTCTGAATCGTAGGCCTCCTCTGCTCCAAGGGCAAAACCACAGCCAAGCTAACCAGTGCCTAGGCTCTGAGCTACAGAGAAGGCTCTGAAAGCTTTGAAGTCAAATGCAGCACCTCAGATCCCATGGGCAGACTATAACTCCAGGAGCTCTTCAGATCCAATGGGACCAAAGGCCTCAGAGAATATGTCAGATCCATGGGTAAAGTTATTCTAGGATCTAAGCCAGATGGATCTGGATGACTCCAATCCAAAAACTCTGAAGCTACAGGAGTCAAAGAAGGAATCTGTAAAAAGGGAGTAGAAGATATATGGATCTCCTGACCCAGAGAGGTAGGAGCCGAAGGAAGACAAATCTAGTTCCGCATCAAGAGCATCTTCTTCACCAGTCTCTCCACATCTTCTTCTCTAAGGCTTCCAGAAGAACAACTGGAGTATATGGACAGCGACCTGGGTCTTTCCTAAGAAAGGAGAAGGTAGCCTGTCAGGAACTGGATCCAATGATGGGAAATACCTTGTTCTGGGTAGTAATTTGACTGTCTGAAAGTCAGATTTGGATTGCACTGGATCCAAAGATATTGGATCCAAGAGCCTTGACTTCGTCAGATCAGACTTAGAAAGCATAGGATCTGATAATTTCTACTTGGCAGGATCTTGAATTTTTACCTTTTTTGGATCTGGGGTTGAGACCAGGTCCTTATGAGACATCTTTCTTGAGGAATCTGAAGCTGAGAAGGAGAAGGAAGATGGCTTCAGAGAAGAGGATTATGTAGTTCTTGTTTTAGATTAAGAACCCTCCAATATAGCTTCTCCAAAAGAGGAAGGACGACCTTTAAGTATCAGCTTGTTTTTGCATTCTACTAATGTGCAAGAATTAAAGTGATTACATATTAAGCAATCCTCTTGTAAATGGAGAGAACTTAAACAATAGATGGAGTATCTCTAACAAAGTGTGTCCAGGGAATTGTGTCCGAGAATATTGCGCCCCAGGGGATTACATCACCACGTTCCGATGCAGAAAGTGGGAGCTCTGACGACATACCGAATGGGCAGGGGGCAATGGAGACCAAACCTACACAGATGAACGGAACCTCTTATGGGAACGGAACCTCCAGTAATAAGTCAAGACAGTTTAATCTATCTACAGTGTCAGGTGACATTTCGGAGAATGTTTATCTCCTCTCGGGAGCTAAACCTAAGCGTGTACAACCCACAAGGACTTATTCCACATCAGTGGGTTCGAATGTGGCGATACAAAATGAGATAGGACAGAACAGTAGACGCCAGCTATCGGACTATGGTAATGTTACATCTAACAATAATGCATACGATCTGGACAATTTTTTAAAAATGCCATATGATTTTCGTACTGTTGACAATAGTAAGGAACAATGTAAAGTTAACAATCATAACAACTCCTTGAAGGACATGATTTATAGTTTTGGGAAAAAGCTTAATAATATCAAAGCTTTACAGATGGACAATTAGTATTTGTGGAAATGTATAGACAGTGGTATCATACCAATGGGTCTACGTTTTTTCAAACAGCCCATTGGTGTGGACCTTAATGAAACTAATATACGGATATGTAACAAAATGTTTGACAGTTTTGGTATACAATTTATGGAATTCATTATATCATGCAATGATAGTAAGTTGAGTTTGTTGTTGAAGGATGTTGAAGAATTTAACATATCTACAACTAATGATTTAGTGTACCCACAATGGGAAAAATTACATGTAAAACAATTTCAATATGCAGAAAGTAGTTGTAAAAAGATGTTTGATAGAAAATGTAAGAAGTTTTTAAGAGATACGAGGCAATATCAGAATCAAACAGCGTTCAAATGGAATAAAAAAGTATACAAGAGATCTAATTACAGCAAGATGGATAGGGATAGAGATGTAGGGGAAACTCACAGTGAACACTTCAGAGGGGCTACATACGGTGAAGCTTTTTTAGAGAAAGAGCAAAATGGAAGGGGGAACCGCAGATGGGAAACGCAATGATGGAGACAAGGGGAAAGAGGAAAATGGGATTCCTACAGAAATCAATAACACATGAGAGTGAAAATAATGAGAAAATGGTTACTGACGGGGTAGTGCACAGTGTAGGAGATTTCAAGATATATAACTATACACAACACCCAGTCGATTTTGAATTTTTTTCATTATTTTCAAAAGGAATGAAATACATACCAAGGAGGAAATTTGACGTAGTAGACACCTTGGTAGAATTGAAATTGTATATGAGAAAGCTAAATCTGGGGATATTTTTTCATAATTCTGCTATAGTGAATATCAATACTAGTAGTTTGAGGAAGAAAAGTAATTTTACTCCACCCATGCATAACACCTTAATTACATTTGAGAAAGTAGTTAGTAGGAAAATATACGAATTACATAATTATGTGCAGAAAGATAGAATTAATAGTAATTGGAGTCCTGCAGATGATAAAGCCTTAAATATACTTTGTGATACTTACAATATTAGAATTATGACACCTGACAAGGGGGTGGAGTAGTTTTGTATGATATGGACATCTACATACAAAAAATATTTGATATTTTAAATACATCTGAACAATATGAGGTATCTTCCTTAAACCAAATCAATATTGCACATAGAAGGATTGATTTATATCTGGAGGAATTCTTATTGAATGAAGGTATCAATCAATATTTGTACAATTTTTTGAAAGTGGAACATCCTATTTTAGCAACCATCGTGGGGATACCCAAAGTACATAAAAACATAAGCGACCCCCCCATTTAGACCCATCATCTCTGGAAGTCGAAGTAAGGTCTTTCCTTTTGGTAAGGTTATAGACCAATGGTTAAAACATATTTATTCCAAGATACCACATTTAATCAAGGACTCCTGGGAATTTTTTGGGAAGTTCAAACAAGAATTATGGGACATGAATCTGTTGTTTGTAACAATTGATATAAAGGAATTGTTTTCATGTATACCATAACCTGAAGGTGTGACCAGATTTATTAACAGTTTAAACAAACATAGTCATCTAGAATGGGACAAGATTGACCTCCTATCCGAATTTATTAATATAGTACTTGACAACAATTATATTTTTTTCGAAGAAGAGTACTACAAACAGATATCAGGTGTAGCTATGGGGGCGGCTTGTGCCCCCATATATGCCAATTTGGTATTATTGGATTGGGAGGAAGAATTTATCTTACATACCCCATGGATGGAACAAATAGTTTGTTATGTGAGATATCTGGATGATTTGTTCATTTTATGGAAAGGAAATGAGGAAATGTTGGAACAATTTATGGAATATATCAATGGAAGTACCCCTTATTTGCAATTTACATATAACACCAGTAGGATAGGAATCAATTACTTAGATACATTCATTTTCAGTGATGGAAAAACATTTCAATCTAAGATACATAGGAAAGACACATTTTGTAATGCCTATTTGGAATTTTTAAGCAATCACCCTTATACACAGAAATAAAATATTTTGAAAGGGCAGTGTATAAGGGCAGCTAGAATGACATCCAAAAGGGAAGATATGACAGAAGAAATGAAATTTATTGGCAATTTATTTAGCCAGAGGGGATACCCAGGGTATATGGTTATGGATGTCACTGAATATGTGACTAAAGAATGGGGAAACAAATACCCACCACTCCTGGGAAGAGAATTTATGCCGTATAATGAGCCTAAACAACAGGGGATAGGTATAAAAGGGCATGTATACTTGAATATGGACAACATGTGGGGGAAGTTAGGAACATCCTTGACAAAAACTGGAATATACTCACTAGTGATGAAGGGATTTGTGAGAAAATAGGAGATAGACCTACCTTTGTTTACAAAACAGGGATGAATCTTAAAAGAATGATTGAAATTAGGACCAATAATAGACATAACTATGGGAATAAGGGTATGACAGGGACCAAACAATGTGGACACTGCAATCAATGTTCATTTATTTTGCAGGCAGAAAACATATGTTTGGGCAATAATATTAAAAGTAGAATATTTTTTAAAAGAGGAAACTGTCAGACCCAAGATGTAGTATACTTGGGGAAATGTACATCTTGCCCTAGTTTTTATGTTGGAAAAATGGATAGAAGGTTACGAAATAGAATATATGACCACTTATATTGTATTAAGAAGAAAGATAAGAACAATGCACTGTACAGGCATTTGGAAGACAGTGAAGGTTGTGATTCATTCAGATTTGCTATTCTTGAAGTAGTCAACAGTAATCCCAGGGGATGTGATATTAAAGCTGTTCTGAGGGAAAAGGAGATTAAATGGCTGATTAGACTGAATGCGGCTAGCCCCCCAGGTATTAATGAATACATCCCCACTAAGCCCCTCATAAGAAACTAATAGTAGTATGTACATGGAGTTAAGGGCATATATATTTTCTTTCAAGTCCACATCAAAATAACTATCATTGTAGTGTATTAAAATAAAACCAGGTATTTTAATAGATATATTTTATATACTACAAATATGTATTAATATGGACTTTAGGTATTGATCTATATTTTATTTGTTTTATTTAATATGGAATTTTATAATAGTTATGATTCAGTTTGAACAGTAGCATTGTGAATGTCTTATATGAAGTGCTTAGGCACATTATTATACATATTTCTATTACTGCATATCAAGTGTGGGTTTACATGTATTACAACGAAGAGAATGTAGCAATGTTCATATGCTTTTAAAACTTAATTGACTGTATAATTGATCAGGTGGTTCACAGGGCGGGTATTTTAAAGTATTTAAAATGAAGGAATGGAATTATCAAGTGTTCCAATGAAATCTACATTGTGTAGATGAAAGCGCTCAGTTTTTTAGTGTTTCAATAAACTAAGAAAATTTGGAACTTGTTGGACCGTGGTTTTTATCCTGGGGAATTCTTTTTGGTTATGAATAGAAAGAGTGTGTAGGCATCGGGAAGTGGCAACTTATGCCTACACTTCATCAATTTTTTAAAGCCTGTCAGTTTATCGGCCAATGCCAATCAAATAAAAAACATTAACAATATAAACAGTCACAAAAAGCTTTTTTGTTGTTGTTTTGTTTTTTGTTTTTTTTGATAGGGAAATAAGAGAAAAAAGGGAAAAGAGATGGAAATACCAACAATGGTAAATAAGCTATGACAGTGTCACGGAGGGAAAGAAGATACTAACAATAGTTTCTAAGAGGTACTAAAAATGTACAAAAGATAGAAGAAAATGTTAGAAATTTTCAAATGAGGTAAGAGATAGTAGTATATATATATATATATATATATATATATATATATATATATTTTTTTTTTTTTTTTTTAAGTAAGGAATTGAAAGATTATGACACTTATCTGACAAATGCTCAAGAGAGATGGTAGACCACGTCTTGTTTGAAGCAGCAAACAAGATCTGAGGTAATTGGGATTGGTGCATTGCAGGTAAGGGAGAAGCTTGAGAGTTTTTGATTACCACAAGCTTTAGCAACAGTTAAGTTGGATCCGAGGGATCGGATCTCAACCCATCAGTTGAGGACAGAATGAAAATTGACAGCATTAGAGCTAAGTGTTTAGAAGCAGTGGGATCAACTAAATCTATACTACTGGGTAAAGTTTTGAAATGGTGTATAAAACCTTAAAAGACTGAGGAAGTATACATATCATGTCTGTCTCTTTAGAGGCAGCTGGCTGAATATCAGGAAAATTGAAATCAGTAACACACACATCCTCTAAACCAAATAGAATAGAGAAATGGGTATAGGTTCTGGAAATTCCTTCTGTAACAACTCATAGTATTTTCTGAGGGACTGAGAAATCTCATTGTTCTCCCACTGAAAACACTGGCATATTTTACCAATAATCTCAGACAGAAAAACTCCCACATGGACAATCAGAAACTGAACTCTCCTCTGAGTCTCAGTCAGAAATCTGAGGAGAAACCCTGCAATTTGTCCCTTTATCTACCTATTCAGACTCAGAACCTTGAATATCTTCAAGAAAAGAGGTATTCCTCTTTCACCTTTTTCTCAAGAAGGATCAATAGCCTTAATTAAACCCTCAGCCAGACCCAGTAAATTACTTCTGTTTAAAAAACTTTGAGGAGGAGTATGCACACTTAGATTTCTGTTTCTTTTCCACAGGAAAAATGTGGCCACCCAACGTACTAATGGCAGCAGCAGCTTCCCTAGGGATGGGCACAGAATTCTGGCAAAACAGGGACTGTTCCCTCTCCTAGGACCAAAAAGACTGTCTCTCTCTTACCCACTGAGGGGACCCAACAGTTGCAGAGGATGTTGCCAACCTCCGGCCATAGTGGCTATAGGTGCTACATCAGAGGGATCCTGGGTAAAAGTTGAGTGGTCTGAGGTACAACAAATAGCCACAGCAGAGACCCATCTGTGTCTGAGACAAATTAATAACCTGCAGTGGTAGCAAAGGCTGTTTAATGTACTTTTAGTGGCTGGAAGAAGGACCAACCATAGAACTAGTAGTTTGTTCTATGCTCAAACTGAAAATAGTGCCGCTTTCCCAGGAAGACAAGCAAGAAATGCTGGTAAAAATTACAAGCATTTAAAAGTAATTTTTTCTACAGAAAAACACAGTAAAAGCACTTTAAAACATCTTGCTAGCCCCAAAAAGTAAAATAAATAGAATTCCTCCACAGGAAAAAAAAGTTTGTTAGTTATTTTGCATAACGTTTATACTGATAGGAAGACAAAATTGTTCTTGGTTAAAGTATGATACAGTCTAATGACAGTCTGTTAAAATGTTCTTGGTTAAAGTATGATACAGTCTAATGACAGTCTGTTAAAACACAAAACTACATTTAAAATAACGTTACTGATAAAGAAAGTGATAAAACACAGACAATATTTAGAAAATGGAAAGTTTTTCCCCAAAAGGAACATATCTGCAAAGCAAAGGAACAGCACCAAGCTGACTATCAATCCTTGAATTCCTTAGAGGAGAGTACTCTTCTTTGACAGTAAAGCTCTGAAAGACTTGGATCCCAAACCTTTTACTTGGCTTATCTCAAGAAGCCTGACAGTTTGGACCCATGGAAAGTGCCCTGAAGCTTTGGAAACTGGCCAGACGTTATATTCTTGGCAGGATATAACCCCATATAGCCAAGGATACTGCAGCAGTGATCAACACAGTGAACACAGTACTATTGCTGGAACTGAATTCTTCCTCATGTTTTGGTAAGTACCTTTATGTGATGGACCCTGTTTTCACAAAATCTCATCAAGACAACACTGATATACAGACTGTATTATATATAGCATGCATCATGATGGAGAAAAGTAGGCTAAAAAAAAAAAAAAAGACAGATTGTAATACGTTTCTGCATAACTCTAGAATCAAACGCAGTACAAATGTTACAATTTGCCTGTAAATCAGCAACACCTAAGTAGTACAAACTTAGGAAGTGTGGATCTTGGAGAAGGATCTTGTGTTCACAAGCTGAACATTTTTTAAAACCTGACAGTTTGTCTGACATCAGAAGACTTATCAATAACTCATACTATTAGCAGCACAGCAATTCAAATACACAAATCCATGAAACCTATCAAAAATCCTATTATCAATAACTCATACTAATACTACACTATCTTAATTATGTTAATAAGAAAATTAAAGCTCTATCTAAAAATACACCAGGTATTAAATCCTTAAATACTACAGTAGCCTAACCCTAACAGGTAACACTTTACTATCGTATGCTACAAAACTTAAAGAGAAGAGTCACAAGAAGAATACTGAAATTCTTTCACTTATGAATGATTTGCAAGAGCTCTCAGACACACATCTGGACAGAACAGGTGGTAAATGAGATCGGAGTTAAATCTGGAAGGAGGGAATTATGTGTAATGGAGGAGTTAGAGCCTCAGAAGCAAAGCTCTGGAAGAAGGTGCTGAGGTCAGAACCGATCAGATATGACAACCCAGCCGCTGGATCTTACAGACTCCCTGGATAAGCTTGATTCTTTCATCAGACTTTTTGATCAACTGTGTAGCAGAAGGGCCAAAAACTAAACCTCTATCGAAGGGAGAATTTAAAAATTCCTTTTTAACATCATTTGGGAGGTTCTAAGAATGCAACCATGCAAACCTCCTCAAAACCATAACAGTGGCCATAGCCCTGGAAGAAGTACAGAGTCATACACACAATGCAAACAATGAATATTAACCTGTACAATAGAAGAAACTAAGCTATTTAAAGAAGATTTGTCTTCACAAGCAGAAACTGCTGATAAAACATCTCTCATGCATTCACAATTTGTCACTGTCAGAACAAACTTTAACATATGAGCCTGACGATTCAAAATTCTGAAAATCAAAGTTGCAGAAATATACACTTTTTTCCATAGCTATCAATCATTTTTACATTCTTAACAAAAAGAGTAGAATTGGAATTAACTATGTGTTTAGCAGCAGTGGGGTCAAACTAAAGCTATATCTGATGGGACAGGCTTGTGAATAGTATACAAAAATTTAAAAGACTGAGAATCTTTATAAATTCCATCTGCCTATTTACAGGCAGCTGGCTGACTATCAGGAAAATTGCAGGCAGTAACACATCCATCCTCTAAAACTGAACAGGAGAAATGGGTGAAGGCTCTGGAAAATCCATCTATAACAACTCATAGTATTTTCTGAGGGATTGAGAAACCTCATTGTCCTCCCATTGAAAAAAATGGCACATTCTAGCAATGATCTCACAGAAAGAGAAACCACCACAGGAAGAATCAGAAACTGAGCTCTCCTCTGAGGCTGAATCAAAAATCTGAGGAAAACACTATCTGTCCCTTTATCTTCCTGTTCAAGAGATATAAAATATTTTCAGGAAAAGAGGAATCCCTTTTTCTTTTACCAGAAAATACTTTATAAGAAGGATCAATTACCTGAAATAAACCTTGTGCCAGACCAAGTAAACTACTCCAATCCAGTGAAACTTGAGGAAAAGTAGATAAATGCTTGATTTCCCTTTCTTTTTGACAGGAAAATGGGGCCTACCATGTTACTAATGGCAGTAGCTGCTTCCTCAGAGATGGGCACAGCATTCTGACACAACAGGGAAACTCTCCTTGTTCCCTCTACCAGGACTGACAAGAGTGGCTCTCCTTGGCCACTGAGCAGACTCCAACAGCCACATACGATGTGGTTAACCCCCTGCCCATAGTGACTGTGGGTGCTACACCAAGGGGATCCAGGGTACTGAGGTACAACAAATGGCCACAACAGAGTCACCCACTTGTGGCTGAGGCAAATTGCTAGGCTGCTATGCTGACAAAGGCTGTTTATGACAAAGGCTGTTTACTTATGTTTTCTTTTTGTGGCTGGAAGGAGGACTGACCAGGGGACCAGTAGTCTGTTCCATGCTGAAGGCAAAAATAGTGCCTCTTTTTGGGAGACAAGCAGCAATTACAAGTAAATACTTCCAGTTCACAAAAGTAACTTTTTTGACAAAAAAAAAATAAAAATACAGTATAATAACTTTAAAACACTACACCAGTCCCACAAAAGAAAAATGAACACAATTTTCTACTGAAATAGTGTTTTTTAGTTACTTTATAGTACTTTTAAGCTGACCAAAAAAAAAAATAATGTTTCCTTTAAAAGCACATTACAGTCTCCAGAGAATTCTTTAAAACAAAACATTCCTAGCTTTAAAATAACTTTTGTGAACTGAGAAGTAGTAAAACATTAAAAATGAGAAAATGGAAGGTTTCTTTCCCCAAAGGGAACTTATCTACCCAGCAAAGGAAAGCACAAGTTGACCATCAACCCTTGAAAGCCTCAGAGGAGCATAGTCTTTGGAGATTGTAAAGATCTGAAGGGCTTTGCATGCAAAGTTATCTTTCTGTCTGCTCTGCTTGATTTGCTTGATAGTCTGTATATGTGGAAGGTGCCCTGAAGCTTTGAAACCTGGTCTGCTTTTATATCCTTGGAAGTATATAATCCATATAGCTAAGGCTACTGCAGCAGTGATGTTTCTGATGAACATCTATGAACCTTGCTATAAAATGGCATTGTGTTCCAATTTCAAAGTGTGCTCCAGCCATTACATATAAATTGCATATCCATGTTTATATCTGTTCCACTACAAATACTTGTATATGATATAATTCGGTAAAATGGAATGTATTTGTACCAGTTCAATATGCTTCCTTTTATAATTTTCTAATACTGCACTACCAAATATGGCAATAACGTTTAATTTGTCTTTGTTAATTTACATTGTATCTTTTGTTATATTATACCATGGAGCTTTTCTCCCCACTTCTCTGCATCAAAGGGGTTCTACACTAAGAAAGACTTACCTGGTCAACAAATGAATATAAATAAATATATTGTGTATGTATCTGTCTCTCTCTGTCATATATATATATATATATATATATATATATATATATATTACACACACAACCACATACATACACACATGCATATATACACACGGGGTCCCCTTCGAATGGTCGACATTTCAGAATGTCGACATTCATATGGCCGAGACCATATGATCGACATTTATAATGTTGATTATGGGGAACCGGCATCTCCCTACAGTGTGGAATGGAAAGATTTCCACTTCCGCACTGTAGTGCGATCTCGGAGTTGGTATATTTAAGTTCCGGGGGGTCTGGGGGTTGGAGCCCCCCAGCAGGGTGCAGGGGGGCAAAGCTCCCCTGCTAGCAGCATTAAGGTAAGTTTTTTGTTTGTTTTTTATGTTCTACATGTATGGTCAACATTTCAAATGTCGATAATATGGTCTCGGCAATATGAATTTCAACATTGTGAAATGTCAACCATATCAAGTAGACCTATGCACGGACACATACACACACATCCCTGTGACCTTGGTCATGCCTTGCAAGAATCCACTAACTCAGTTAATAAATCATTTAAATTTACTGTTTGCCAATGGTGTATTTATGTTTTGTGAACAGTTGCTTTAGTATTTAATTTTGAAGTGACTATGTTAATTTTAATGACGTGGCCTAATTCTAATTCTAAGAAAAAAAAATGGTGTTGAAGCAATCATGGTCAGAATGGATTTTTCCAAACCTTTGTCATGAAGTCTGAAGTTTGTTAAACATTTGAATAGAAAGCCTACCATATCTAGAATTTAAAAAAATGCTGTTTTTCTTCTTTTTACTTCTTGTTCAATAAGTTAATAAATTAATAGCTCTCCCCTCTTCCTAAATGTAAAGTCATAACTAATTCATTATAGAAAACTACTATGGATCATAGATGCAAAAAAAGTAAAATAAAATAAGCAATAACATCATCACCAATCACCACATGATAACATTTAGAAATTATGCAATTGTTTAGATAGCATGGGTGTTGTGACAGTGCAGAGGTTAATGTTGGTACTTCACATGCTTTTCTGGTTTGTCTCCTAGCTGGAGTGCTTTTTCTGCAGAGTTTGTATGTCTCCCTTGTCTCTGCAAAACCTTTCACCAGGCAGTTCTGTTCCCCCCATTCCAATGGCCACAATACTTGCAGCAGTTTACATTGGTGATCCCACTGATTGCTAGGATAGGTTTGGCTCCTTATGGCCCAGTGGAAGATAAAGGTGATGTTAAAGAATGAGTGAATGAATGATTGACTGGGTACAGTTAGTTTCTATCATTTCACCTCTCACTAGCATCATAATTACTTTCTTTCTATTCCACTTTACTAGGCCCGTGGTTGCAGTCTCATTGTCTCAATGAAACAAAAGCAAACGCACAGCCATTTAGTACATCTGAAATAATCTGTTTTCTGTTTCTGACTAGTATTAGTTTAAGTATTCATCTCCATTTGCCCCCCACCCCCCAACCAAAACTGACTGTGTGCTGAATAAAGTACTCACAGGTATTCTCATTTGGATGACTGCATCGTTGTCTTGTGCCATGCATTCTCTTGTAGGTTTACTCAACCCTGTATATCACTTGTAGTTCCTTCCATAAATATTATTTGCTATATATTCTTTTTTCTACATGTGAATATGCTGGACTGGACTGGCACAGACAAATAAGACTGAATGTTTGAAGGTCTGAACTGCTAGAATGCTAGCTTATATGGAGCAGAGTTCAAGCACAGCCCATATCAAATATAATGAATTTTTATTTCAATGGGTAAAAGTGGAACTCTAACATATTTCCTTGCAGGAAAATGTATTGCTTTTCTGACAAAACATACAGATATATAAGGAATGTTCCTTCCTTATATCATTATTGTATGTCATGATGTACCATTAATACAAGACATTTCAAGGCTTAAACCTGGAGTAAACCATGTGTGATTTTAACAAATAATATTAACAAGAAATTACATATATGCTGTTTCTGTAATATTTTAATAAATTGCTAATCAGCAATACCAGTGTTGTGTGTTTAAAGAAAATTATATGTCCACTAAAAAAGTAACATTGAGCTGTGCCAGCCACCACTCAGATGCTGAGTGAGCTGAAGATCTCATATCTCTCTTGAGACTTTATAGCTCAAGCATATGCCTCTGATGATTCTTCTACATTCAGCTTCAACCTTATTATAGGGCTTATTATTTAAGCTGTTTATAAGAAAGGAGGCAAATATATAGAATTAAAATAAAACAGAATTACAATACTGAAAATATGAAATGTTATTCATTATGCAATAACAGTAAACAAAACAAGCATAATTCATAAAATTAAAATGCCACAAAATATTAGTAAATATGCTCGCCAGGTGTTGGTTGGAACAAACAGCAACATCATACTCTTACGACAACAGCAAATCTTGAAAAATACTCAACAGTCCATCTGTTTTTAAACTTGCAAGCCAACAGCTTATAAAACATGCAGGTTCTATCTAGCAATGAATGGAACACTAGACTAGTCAACAAGTGTAATAACAAACGTGTCCCAGTAATTATATGCTCCAGGCCTGAATAAAACCTGCATGAAAGATTCATGATTATTCAAGGAGGAGTCCATGACTACTACTTCACAAAATTAAACTCAATGGAATAAATGACCACATAAAATACTTTTAGCTAGTTGAGCAGGAATCACTGATTATTCCATCAAGGTCCACTTGATGAATAACTAAAGTTAGAATAAAAAGCAACAGCATTTCTCAAGAGTGTAGTATCAAACAAGATTCTAGAAAGTCCCCAGTAAACATCCAGAGAGATGGTGCCCACTCTGTGACAACAGCATCCACTCCAAACAATCTTCACCATGTGTCAATACTGCCAATAGAATATGCTACTCCACACTCCTCAATATTTCACAGTCATTAAAAAAAATGTATATTCGGACTGAAAGCAAATAAAAGAGCCAAAATTGAAATCAAGGGCCAGCAAAAGCCACCTACTACCATTTTTGGACATGCTCAAGAATTATGACTCTTTATTTACATTTAACCAAATCACACTACAATCATCAAATAACTGGATTTGAAAGCAGTAGGTAAAGACTAAGAAGCACTGACATAAATGCAGATAAATTTGCTGATCCTGCATATTCACTCAGCACTATATTTTCCTAAAATACTTTAATAGTGTATACTTTTTTCAAGGTGAAGAGAGTGTCCAAAATCCTTTCTTTTGCTTTACAACCTAATGGTCTTGACTACTATTGTCACAGTCCTCACAAATAAGAAGCAGCCATGGCAACATTACAGTTATTTGTTTATCTGGCATGTTTGCTTAAGGTACAGCAGAAATAATATACAAAGTTCAAATAGTGTGTTATGATAAATATGTCATCTCTGAAATAATTCCCTGTCATCATACCTGCACAGCAACCTGCCAACTAATTAGCTCGAGAAAGGGACTTTCTGATCAGTTTAATACTACTATAAGCCTAGTTGGGAAATCAGCACATATTTCTTAATTATTTAAACCTGTAATGAATAGCTTTCTTTTTGTAAAGAAAATTGAAGAAAATATTTTAAGTACTCAAATTTTGGTGGAACCTGAGCGTGTTTGAACTAAGTACACTGACAGAGATGTCAGTAATAGTGATACAAAAAGGTTTTGAATGTGGCCGAAGTGGTGAGATTTGCATAAACTCATTACATCCGTCCAGGCATCCACACATGCTCAAAGAATTGCATGTGTTTTATTGAAGTTGCAAAAGTATTTTTTAAAATAGATGTGTTACAGTACCAAGTCTGTGCGTGTGTTTGTGTATGTCTGGGTGAAGGGAAATGGAAAACAAGCAGGGAAATCTTAGTCCAGCTCACCCTGGGGTAGTCAATCTTAGGATACATACAATGATAAGGAGAAGGTAGCAGAAAATACAGGGAGAGTAGAGTATACTGGAACACAGTAAAACCTTGAATGAAAATGAAATGTTAAATGTTGATATTCACAGTCTAAACAAAAAGCTATCTAAACTGGAGGCATTGACTGAAAAGGAATGTCTTCCCATCTAAGATAGTAAATAACAAAAATGTGATACTTTGAAGCCTATGGCTGGATCAACATAAACTATACAATACATTTAAAGTACAGTGAAGACAAAGCAGTTAGAAATACAAATCTGAACTAAAACAGAACTGATCAAAAGTACAGGGAACAATAAATTAAAAATAATTACTTAAAAGTAAGCAAGGAGACAAAAATGCATTATGGGTCATCCAGGAAAAAGTCAACTGCAGTATTATGTACTCTGTGGAGTTTTTACACCTGCATCATATGGAAAGAAATGGATGACAAATAATAGGTAAGCTATGCAGAACTAAAAAGTAATATAATTAATGGAATATATCACTATGATAGATATTAAGTATAATTATTTGATTGCGGTGACAAGAGCAAGCTCATGCTTGATGTTTCCAGTGGGTCAAATATCAGACAGCTACAGATGGAAACTCCTCAGAAGAAAGCATATACAGACCTTGCATTCACAAATGGGTATAGAGTACATGATTATAAAGAATGAGCCATCCAATTTGCAAATAATGTCGAATTTTGCACATTTGGTTTCACAAGAAGACAACTTCAGTTCCAATTCCATGTATTGCTCCCAAACTGGCCAAGCACAATGAACAACATGGATTCTACTGATAAAAGTAGGGTGAAACTGTTTTTCTTTTACATCTTTGTTAATTGTTTTGCGTGTCAGCAAATAATGGAGGAACATATCAGGATTCTATGCATCATACAACAGTAACATAAAAGTATCTTGACTACAAAAGATGAAACAGAATGATTCAGCCAGACAGCTATAGTCTGTACCATCTCAATTAGAAGAGTTTTCTGTGTTCATTGTTAGGTGATAAGTGGGCATATGGAGTGCTCTTGCTGCCTGTGTCTTGTAGTGGCACTTGATGTGCCATAATGATTGCAGGACAAAAGAAGAAGAAACATTTCTCAGTGTCAAGTTTAGACCTGTCCTGGAGATAAGATCCTGCATTATGATACAATAGAGCATAAGAAGAGAGATGGTCAGCTATGAGGCAAAAGAAAGACTGTGTGAAAATCCCTTCCTTGATTTCTTTTTGCTCTGCCTCCATCCCACTCTCTTCCTGACTATCTTCATCCTTCATTTCCAGCCTGTCCCTATTCTCCATCATTGGCTGATGACAAAGCAGGGAAACAGGCCAAACTGGCCTCGGGCAGTATTTGGAGCAACTCAAGGAGTCAATTCTGTATTACTACCCTAATGATGTCACTGACCTCCTAATTGATTTTAGTCTTAAACAACTTGCACCACAACTTACCTGTCCAAATCTGAATACCAATAATCACTTACTGCTAAATCTAGTGATCGCTTACAATCCCTGACTAATCTCGAACATCAAAATCCACCCTCCAGCCTTTGGTGACTGCTGTTCAATTATCTTTCTATCAAACTCCCTATACAAAATATTCCTGCAAAATCATCTCTTTCAGAGTCAGATCACTATCCAACATTAATAAACTGAAATCAATTTCTGAGGACTAGGTATTAGTTTTAAATTCCACTGATGCAAATCAAGAAGAATAATTTGTCAGAATACCAACTACAAGACATGTTTCCCCCAATTTCTAGATTATATAAATCAATAAAAGCAATTAACTTCTTCTGAATTTAAATCACTCTTAAAACTGAGATGAAACTTGGCGCCATCTGGAAAGCAAATACTTGTACAATGGCGAAGGGTCAGAAAAATGTGCAACACAACAAACCAGTTCAGCTGATAACTATTTCAGGGAAAGGTTTGGAAAAAAACATGATGAAAAGGATGGTTGTCTTTTATAGGACAACAGTCAATATGGAATCATTGCTAAAATGAACTGAACCTGAGCAAAGTTTACTAATGGGTTACAGACAATTTAGTGGTGAAGTACTAGCATAAGGGAGCTTCCTAAACTTCAATGAGGCATTTTATTCAGTCTCTCTCATGTAGCTTCTCTTTAATTTCCAGTGTTTGGTGACAGAACTGAGACTGAGAAGCTTCACTTTGGTGAGGTTGAAGACATGGAAACAGAAGGTTATGGTGAAAGGCATACCGCTGGATTGGTCTTTGGTCCTATAGCTTCAATGTATTTATTGTGGACATACCAGAGACACCAGAGACCCAGATCACTGTTCATATCTACAAGTACATTTTCTTCTGCTACCAGCATGGATTCATAAAATGATAAAGGGCTCAAACTGCTCCTCTCAATCATATTTTCAATAATTACTAAGACCAGCTAAGGTAACCTAAATGGTGCTTGATTCATAGACTTCACTAAAGTTTTCAAGAGCATCAGTCACAAATTCCTACTTCACTCCCAACTTTCTATCAGGTCTGGGTGCACTGCAAAAAATTATTGTTCTTATTTTTATCCAAAAGGGACTTCGTTAGACCTAACACTTTTTTAATCCATCTAAAAGATATCAGCTGAGGTACTTTTAGGATTTGCATTAGGCCTCATTCTACTCACCATTTTTGTCAACAGGTTACCAATTGATCTTAAGGGATCCAGTCTTATACTCTGCGCATATAATTTAATATTCTTTGTGTGATACTTTAAACATACTATAATTTTAGATCATCTTTAAAATCATACTTAATAAACATTAAGACTGGTTACTTAATAAACAGAGTATACATAATGATAAAGCTAAAACTCTGTTCCTTGGCTCACAACCAGAACTCCAAAAGCATACCTATTATCATTATGCTTCTTACCTTCAAGAAGCAAGAATAAAACATGCATCCCCTTTCATATATCAATGATCTACTCTGGATCCTATCTAAATATGACAATCCACATCAATGATATAAAAAGAAAAATCAACACAGCTATCTACAGATGCCACAAAATATCCAATTTCTTCACCATAAGGTCACAGTAGGTATAGATAAAAATATTTTGCAAAGGAAGCTAGAATATTATTTACATGTATTTTCCTGTGCTTCAGACTAAAATTTTAACTAATTATAAAATCTATTCAAAAGACTCTGCCTTTCTTCCAGATGGATTATTTATCCTAGTTAAAGGAAAACTCCACCTTCTCCTACAGTTTAACTCAACTCTTAGGTTGCTTTTCTCCCTATAATATGATTCCAGTACTGTGTAGGTCCCAGAAACATGCTTGTACTTTATAAAACTTTAATTTCCTCACTTTAGTATCAAAGGAAGGGAAAGACCATCCACTTTTTTAAGCTCAACTTCTCACATAAATTGCAGTGGAATTTGTCTACACATGCATGACATACCACACACACAGAAAAAATTGTAGTTATGAGCTCAGGTTGCTGTAAACAAGACAGAGAGGTGTGAAACTGCTTTCCATTTTCTTTATTGCAGAGAGGAAGAGAATTTACACTGATTCACAGCTGCTTATAATGTAGCCATGCCATTCATAGCAAAACAGAGCAATTAGATCAGTCAATGGTTCAAAGGCAGTTGCCACCTCTTTTGTCAAATTTACATCAGTAGCATCACAGTATTGAAATGCTAAGCTTTAAATATGTGTTTGTTATACTACTTTACATTTTAAGATGACTTGAATGCAGTATCAAAGATGGGGGGGGGGGATGTCAATTTGTCTCCAGTTTCCCAAACAAAATTACTTGGAGAGGTCATTGGCCATAATATAAAATTTATCATGCACATATCACAGACCATAAAAAAGTTCACAAAAAAAAAACTAGGAACCCTGGAGAGAAATCAATACTTTCTAAATAAATCTTCAAAGGCTACTATAGCAAGAATCCATTGTATCTCGACATTGCTATATGCCTCACAAATTCTTACAAGCATTAGGAAATCTAACCTAGCAAAACTCAAAACTTTCTATAATAAAATTGCAAAGTTTGCCACAGTAACAAATTTCAGATCCCATCATTGTTTGGCTTTAAAACAACTATCATGGCTCGAGCTATCAAATCTACTTGCTTATAATCAACTCACCTTTGCCCATTGAATACTAAATCAGCCAGAAAAAAATACATGTATTTCCAAGTCTACTAATATACTGCTAATATACTACTCCAACAACAGGGTATTGCATTCCAGTAACAAATCTTTCCTAAATATATCCAAACCTAACAATGCAGCTGGAGTTTCCCTTTACTCCAACTGCATAGCTAAAATTTGAAATTCCCCGCCATCAAATATCAGAATGATGACTAACATTTCCAGCTTTAAAAAAACTTCTGAAATCACAGCTATCAGAATCATGGACATGCTCTTGCACAAACCCTGGTTAGGAAATAGACGTCTTAAGGCAGCTAAAGGAACACGACCTGTTATTTTTGTATTTGAATAATATACCCATACTAAGCATATGTAGACTTAACTGACACTAAAACTACTTAAAACTCTTGCAGAAGGATGTTAAATGTGAATACTTCAGACACTCCACAGTAATATAGTCCTACCTATCCAAGTTCCCTAATAGTTCACTTATAATACTTTATAAAGACTTAAAAATAAATACTCTCTCACCCAGTGCAAGTACTGCATTCACAAATTTTGCATCTATTTTGTTAAAAACATATACTCTGGTCTGTACTCTGTCATGTGTACAAGCATAATTTGACAAGCAAACTTCTTTTGTCAGCTTGCATATGCAATAATGCTCCCTAACACAGCTGACCTTCCAATATTCTATATTTTATTGGATCTGCTTAATGTCATGTCTGTACATGTAGTACAGTATTTGTTTCTCATATCTGTCAAAATTTAGATCTATTTACAGCAACTATGTCTTTTCTGGACAATCCCTGAAATGGGTCTGTTTGGAATAGTCCATTACCCTGGCTAACATGCTTAATAAATAACAAAAATCAGAGATATATCAGAGGAGAATCGGAAGAGGATGAATGATTCTGAAAGTTTATCCAAATGACCATAAAAATAACAGTAGAGATTCAGTGGAGATAAAACAGAAATGAAAAGGGATGTGGAAAGATTATCGTACTTCAGATGGACCAACAGAAGCGCCAGAACTGCAGTAAATCAAAAGTCAAGGTTTATTCTTAGGGAGCTAGTTAACAGAAGCAAGAAAGAAATGCTCCCGCTTTTCTGATTCTTTTTTTTTCAAACATCTTTAATGAATTATCACTTCTTGGTCAAGTCACACTATAACTACTGCATGCAGTTTCTGAGGACATACAAGGACAGAGTCAAAATGTGTAAAATGGAGAGGAAGCAGTATGATCAGGGATTAAAAGATCTTTGACTCTTCTCATTAGGGTCTAATTGGGACTATGGCACAAAAATTGGTGCAAAAGATCACATTTGGATGACATGAAGGGGTCACTGAAAATGAAAGAAGGGAGGGTGAACTGGAAACTGATCCTAAGAACTGAGCTTTATTCAGTCTATAAAAATAGTTCACATAGGTTGTAGACTCACTAAATAAACTATCACAGTGGGTGGCTGGGAAGGAAGGTATATGGGTATTTAAGAGAGCATAGTTCAGGTTGAAAATGTAGATGATAGAAGAAAGGCATTAGAATGTTAAGTGTAATTAAACCAAAGATTGGCTATACTATTTGTTTGCACTGTACAAGCAAATACAAGTCTTTCTGCTGTAACAGTGATGTATGTTTACTTGTTACACAAAATAAAATTCTTTATTTTTAAAGAGTTTTTGTGTGAGGTTGAGAGTACAATGAAATTTATACGTAGTTACTAAATTACACACATATCTCTGACATTCACATTCTAAACTACTGTCTACTAGCTTAAACAATGGGGAGCACTTGAAGAGTAAGAGGTACAGATATTTTATAAAAATACATAAAAAGCCCCTTTCAGACTCATTTGAATTTTGCAAAAGTATCTTAAATACAATGCTTTTTTCAATTTATTGACTAGCTTCAATGAGAAGAATTGTGAAAGAGTTTGACAAATTATCCATTCTTCCACACTGGTTGTCGTGCATCCTGCAGCTGCTGAACTAAGATCAAAACAAAGTACGCACCTAAAACCATGTTTCCAGAGCCATCAAATATCGCAGCTCTATAAAAGCTTTATTTTTACTGCAGGCAAATTTGCACCATTAAGGGATCACCAATTTTGCACAGAATAAAGACTCAAAGTGATTTATGAGGATGCAGCAACACAATTACACATATTTAGATTCTTCCATGAAAAGGTTTACAAAGTTAAATTCTACCAAGGAAACCAAGGTCACAATAACCACAATGTGAAATGGAAATCAGAACTGTAGAACAATTAATTTCGACATGACTGTTTCTTTCCTTTCCTTTTATTGACATTTCTTCTGTACTTTCCTTCAGAAACCAGTGACTCAGTTGCCTTAGTTGCTGCTAGCTTAGGTGGACATAAAAGATGCCATGCTACTTATCAAAAAAAGGGTATTGCTTATTTATTTAAACAATCAAAGTATAGCCAAATAAAACTTAAAATCAAAACCCTTTTCTTAAAATACAAACATTTTTCAACATCTCCTCTTCCCTTTTTGCATAAATTTATAGAAACATACACTATCAAACACAAATTTCATAGTACTATTTATTTATTATCCTCCCTATCTTTTCATCCATAGCCACTTTTCTATCTTTCTTCTTAATTCATACTCCTCTCATTTTTTTTATTTTAATAATCTTCATTGCATCTAGTCCACCAAATATTCCAAATACATGAAAGCAATTCTTTATCCTTTATATCCCACTTAACCTTTTCAACTCTTTTATTAAAAAAACATATAAAATCGTTTATATATTAATGTTTTCAGTACTCATTTTATCTTCCTTTCTTGTCTAGAATTTTTTTATTCTTCCTCACTTAAAAAGCATGGTCAACCCTGTCTTCCTTGTTAAACATATAACACAGCCTTCCAGATAACTGCTTGTACTTAATGGTTGACTTTACTGGAATTTTATTAATTGCCAGTCTCCACAAAACAAAAACAAAAAAATCTTTAATATACCCAGATCTTTTCCTACTTACAACTACTTCTTTAATTTCAATTTCTGTTCCCTGCCATGTTTCAATTCTGTATCATTTTTTATTATTATATTCAATAGCTTCTCCTTCAATTTTTTTATTTAATTTCTGTTTCCTGGATTTTATCAATTTGAAAATGTGTTCATATTTGCACTAAACATTTTAGTACCAAACTCTTTTTTCATTTTTTAGTATAATATTCAGTAACCAAAATAAATGCAATGAGCCAAAAATGGGCTTATTAAACCCAATCCCCTCTATATTTTGTATTACATACTATTTATTCTAGAGCCCTAAATTGCATGAAAAACTACTTCTAAAAATATCCTTTCAAGACTTCCTGGAAGCATAAAAACTCTACCTAATTAACCTAACTTGTCTAATATTACCAAATGAATTAAGAAAACTATTTCTAAAAAGTGAAGTCATATTGAAACATAGTAACAAACTAGGCAAGTAATCACAGGGTGACTATCAGTATACACCTTTAAGCAAACAAACATATTAAATCATTCTTTTGCTATAAAATGATGAACATTTCTCAATCATGCCTAATAATATATCACCAGTTTTATTTCTACAAATCCTTTATTTTTTCCTCTACTTAAATGTAATCGAGCTATCCACAGAACAAACACAAACTATTCATAAACTATGGTTGTGTAACTAAACTTACCATAACAATAGACATTTGAATGATCACTGCTGCAGTAGTCTTAGCTATATAGGTTATTTCCTGCCAATGATAGAACAACCAGCTAAGAGCTTAGCTGCCCCTTCAATGCTCCCAAGCCATTAACCAGCTTGAGCAGAGCTTAGGTAAAGGTGTGGTTGGGTGCCAAGCCATTAACAGCTTTCACATCAACTGAGAAAGGGAGGCTAGAGCCCAGAAAAAGTAAATGATAAGAAAATAAACATAAAGGTAATTACCCTGAGAACAAAAATCATATAAAAATTAAGGTAACAGAAGGAGGGAGCAGTTATTGCCACACTGATCATTCTACGGTTATGGCAAGTTTATGTACACATCTGTACTATGTTCATCATTGCTTCAGTAGACATCGTATTTTTTAGCAAATTATCCTGGCTTAAACCGAGTGGAAATGAGGAAGAATGAGGGTCCATTAACCCTTACAGAATGTTCCTAGGAAAACCTGCCCTACACCTGGAGAAGGACTCTGGTTTGAAATGTTTGTAAAGTTGTGTTCAGAAGTCCAAGTCACTGCTTTTAGAATACTTTGAATATCAGCCAAGGTCTTGGTAAAATGAGCCACAGGCCCTGCCTGACATTGTCTTGCTGTGGTGGGTATAACAAAAGGTAATGGCATGAGACAATCATTAGGAAATAGTCTTTTCACAGGCTACTCTTTCTTCTTACCTTTACATGAAATGAACAACTGATCAGAGTTCATGAAAGTTTTAGTTCTGTCAAAATAATATCCAAGTTGGGGGAACACTTCACATAATCGAATGACTGAAATCTTGAATTTCATATGGTTGAGACCATATGATCGAGATTTTAGTAAATCGAATGTGTGTAGTGTTCAGAAATAAGACTTTACTTACCTTAATACATTACGTACACACAGAGCATACAACAACACTTGTCTCTGTGTGCATGTAATGTTTTATTTGTTTTGCGGTGTTGGCAGGAAATGAGAAATCACCCGTTTTGCGCTTCCGCATATAGCGCAAGATGGGAGATTTCCCATCTCCCCACTGTAGCGCGATCTTGAAGTTGGTATATTTAAGTAGGGGGGTGTGGGGGGTGCAGGGGGGCTTCGAAGTTTGTGTTTTTTTTTTTGATGGTTTCACTTCAGAAGTTCGAGTTTCCGAAACTCGAGCTTTTGGTTTCGGTTATTTGCAGTTCGAGATTTTGGCAATTCGATCTTCTGAAGTGAATCCCCAAGTTGGCTATGGGTATCAAGATAATATCCAAGTTGGCTATGGGTATCCACAACATGGAGTATCCTTACTCCCTCATTTTTACATTCAGAAAAGAACACAGAGATATCAGCAGACACTAGCCTGAAGACCTAGAGGTTGACTGGACAGAAAGCACTACAGTTCAAGAACATACTCAGGGCTGTATACCTCAGAAAGAAGAGGAAAATAGTGGAGTTGAAGAAGAATGGTAGTACCTCAGGAAAAACATGTTTGAGGATTATAGAACAGATATGTGCCTGACCGAAGTATGGAAAATAATGTATATAAGGAAAGCTGGTGGTGGATTGCAGAGGGTTCAGACAGTCATTAAAAGAAAAAAAAGGAGTGCATGAAAAAGTGGGAGCTAGAAATGATGAACATGGGTAAGAATGGATATGGTTGGCTAACAGACTAAGAGAACAGTGGCAATAGCAAAGGACAAGGCATCAGCTTCTGGAAACTGACTCAGCAGATGGCACAGAGAAACTCCATCAGATTGCAAGGGAAAGATAGAAAGATAAAGATGATAGTCATCACATACCCTTCATAAGGGATGCCAGCAGCAACCAGCTCACCATTTCACAGTACAATAAAGCTAGATAGAAGGACTACTTTCAGCAGCATCTGAATAAAGAAAACATCACAGAAGCTCTACGGTCCCAGACACAGCCTACAATGAAAGAAGAGGAGTCCACCCTAGAAGAAGTAAGAGCAGACATAATCAAGATGTTGAGTAAGTTAGAGGAGAAATGGCTCCTGAAGGTACTCACTTCAGAATGGAGAGAAATATATATCCCAGATGACTGAAGAATAAGAATACCAGTGACAGTGTAAAATAATAGATGGGACATGCACAACTGTGGGCAGTATAGAGGTATGAAACTCCTGACACACTGCATGAAACCTCTGGACAGGGTGACTGATAAATGAATACCCAAACTAGGTGAAAGTGTGATGATGTGAGGTATTTCCAGCTATGCCAGGATAAAGGCTCTGATGATGTCACAGCAGACTAATCAAGATGTTGAGTAAGTTAGAGGAGAAATGGCTCCTGAAGGTACTCACTGCAGAATGAAGAGAAAAATATATCCTAGATGACTGAAGAATAAGAATACAAGTGACAGTGTAAAATAATAGATGGGATATGCACAACTGTGGGCAGTATAGAGGTATCAAACTCCTGACACACAGCATGAAACCTCTGGAGAGGGTGACTGATAAATGAATACCCAAACTAGTTGAAAGTATGATGATGTGAGGTATTTCCAGCTATGCCAGGATAAGTAGGGCAGTGGATGTGTAACATTTGCAGCACAGCTAGCTGGAATTTAGTAAGGAATTGGATGTTATTTGAATATCAAAAGTGATTGGTACAGATGCTTGTGTTGAAAATGGATTTGTAAAGTTGTTTGTGTTAAAAATGTACCAACAGTAGATCCTAACTGTATTGTAACTGAATTAAATATATATATATATATATATATATATATATATACACACACACACACACACACACACACACATACATATATATATGTATGTATGCTGATATTAATATTAACACAAATGGTAATACTGACCAAACAGCTAGGCTTAAGGAGTGGCCACAGTGTCACCAATATATATATATATATATATATATATATATATATATATATATATATATATATATATATATATATATAAATACTCTCAAAGGTTAAAATATTTTCTAAAGGAAGAGTCACAATGAAAAGTTTAAATATATTTAATAATAAATAATACAAGAACATGAAAATCAGAAATATCTATTTAGAATAAACACTAGAGTTTCAGACAAAGGAAATATTATAAAGAACACAGCTAGAAAGATTCACACAGTTACAGAAAAACAATACTATTCTCACTATATTTTCCTGAGTGATCTAGAGAATTAATGTTTCTACTTACTTAATAGAGCAAGGCAAAATGAAGTAGATGAGGGATCCTTCTATGTCAGGTTTCAAAAAACAGACTGCCCCGAGACTTCTGTCTCACCTAATATTAAAACATTATTTCTGCAGAAAATGACATCACATACATATGTTCATCTGAGTCTGGTTCCCATGCAGCCCTCCATTGCTAGAAAATACCAGGATTTAGCACCTACACATCAGTAACACACACACACGAGCATTGTTCAGATCTAGTGCAGCTTGTGGAAGTCATAAAACAATTATAAACTTCTACTCCTCTTACAGAGACTAACAAACCATGCTTCTTACAGACATTGTGTCTCTGGCTTCATTCAAAACCATAAGATAACATTGTTATGGCCTAGGCCCAGTAATTTAATTTCTTACTATTTTCCAATGGTAGCTGGAGCTGAGCTTAACCTTTTCTCTTCCAGTATCATGCATATATGTTTATATTCATACACACACACACACACACACACATTACATATATATATATATATATATATATATATATATATATATATATACACACACACACACACACACACATTATATATTTAATTCAATTACAATACACATTTTAACACAAGCAACTTTACAAATCCATTTTCAACACAAGTGTCTGTACAAATAAGTTTGATATTCAAATAACATATAATTCTTTACTAAATTCCAGCTAGATATACTATATCTACTGCCCTACTTCTCCTGACATAGCTAGCAAACCTCAGATCGCCACACAGTGCATACTCTGTACCTTGAGCTGGCTAATGCATTTGATAAAATATCCCATTCAGACATTGTTGACAAGTTATCTGAGCTAGGTGTAAACCCTTACATAGCTCACAAGACTGCAGACTGGCTCATAGACCAGACCCAAGAGGTCAGGATCAGTGGGACCACCTCCATCGGGAGATGAGTCACCACTGGAGTACCCCAGGGCTCTATGCTGGGCCCACACCTGTTTGGAATCTGTTTTTTTTTTTTTTTTTTTGAGGTGAAAGCTAATGTTCAAGGCCTCTGGCTCAGCAAGTTCACAAATGACTGCAAATTGGGAGTTATTATAGACTCCCCCAAGACACCATCTTGCAAGTGGGTGTAACACAAACAAATGACTGTTGCCATGGCTTAAAATGCAATTCCAAAAAAATGCATTATAATGCCCTTTGGGAAACTGTCAAGCCAAGTTAATTACTCCATTGATAAAACACCCCTAATTGTTGATCCAATAGCAAGGGGTCTGGGAACATATGAAGACAGCAATTTGGCATTTCACCAACATATAGCTAAGATAATTCTTTGTTACCCAAATTATAGGTAAGAGTATGGCATCCAGGACCATAGACATTGCATACCACTCTACTCAGCCCTTATCAGACCTACCAATGAATATATTGCCCCCACTGACATGTTTCTAACCAGACACTTGCAACAGTTGCAATGCCCTTAAAAGGTTTCTCACCACTAGAATTCATGGCATGAATACCCTGTCCTATACTTATCACCTAAAAGCTCTGTCTCTGGATTTAGCCTCCTGCAGGTTGCTAGAAGGGAATATTTGCCTGGATTACAGGACATCTTCACATGCAGCCCTGATGGATCTGTTGCACATGTGCAAAACAAACAGCACAAAAAACATTAGATCCAGGGATATGAACTTCAGTTATGACAAACATAACATGCTGGAGAGAGAGAAATGTGTCCCAAAGGATCCCCACACTATGGGATAGGCTCCCCATCTATGTAAAACAGAGCTCATCCCTGATGCTACTCACATGAAACCTTGACAGTTGGATGAGAAATTGTAAATTTTCTCTGGTATGGCCCCATGTCCCTTATGGACAGAGGCCATCAGTAAGAAAAGTATTATCTTAACTAACACCCTCAGCCTAGTAACAACCCATGAACCTATGAATCTATGATCTAGATCCAAGGATTTCAATTTTGCTTATGATACAAATAAGACATGCTTGCAAGACAGGCATGTGTCTCAGAGGATCCCCTTGCTCTGGAATAGGCTCTCCATCCATGTGAAGCACAGTCCATCCCTAACATTATTTATGTGAAACCTTGACCAATAATTGGGAAATCAGAACTTCACCGTAGTCTGGTCCCAATGTCTCTGATAGACAGAGGCAGACAGTAATGCCCAAATTAACATCACTTCTACATAACGTCTAGAAACTTGCTAACTTGCATACCCCCTTCCTAATAAATGCCCACACAATTGGATTGGATTGCATTGCTAGGCTTATAAAGGCCTTGGTAGTCATTGGGTTCATAGATATATACTTTGCTATGAACCCAAGAGCTTGAAACTAAGGTCTTGCAAAGGTCAGAGCAATCAGTAAATCCGTTTTCCATAATAAGAACCCCAAGTCAGCCAGATTAGTTAGTTCAAATGCAGCAAGTGTTAGCTTCTCTAACATAAAATTAAGATCCCAAGGATCAAGTTTTCTGTGAGGCTTCTTATGTAGCTCCTTTTTCGAAAACATGAGAATGCATTGAGAGATGGGGATCCATGGACAGTCATGCTGAAATTGCATGCCAAATGAACCTTGACAGAGGAGTAAGGCAACTCACACAAATACTGTAAAACCAAAGAAACACTAGACCTGAATGGGTGCTTCTTGTTTTATTGGCACAGACTAGAAAACATATTTTACTTGTTTATATAGGATTTTCTAATTGTAGATTTTCTTGCCTTTGTGAATACCTGCTACACGTCTTCAGAAAACAGATGCTTAAAAGGGATTAAGATGCTATCATCCAGGCAGTCAGTTGTAGCAGTTTAGGGCTGGGATGTTTCAAACACCTCTGTTCTTGTGTGAGTAGATCCATTCTGTGAGGAAACTTATGGTAATTGCCCCTGGCCAGTTCCAGATAAAGGAAACACCACTATTGTCTGAGCCAGAAATAAGTCACCTCAATGATCTTTGGGGAGTCCTAATGAATCTTCAGAAATACCCTGGATATCAGTGGAAAGGGTGGAAAAGAATACATGAATTTCATGCCCATATAAAATATAAAGGCATCTGTCTTCAAGGCTTTCTTGCATGGAGTTCTGCAACATAATTTTGCCAGGTGATTGTTCAGAGAGGAGGCAAAAAGGTCTACCTGAGGAATTTCCCAAAGCTGGATTAAATCTTGGAAGACCCCCCTGATTCAGTTTCCACTCTTTAGGGTCTGCCTTAGTTTTGCTTAGCTTGTCTGCCACACAAACATTCTCTGATGAATGTAAGATGGCTGTAGAGTGAGATTGTGCTATAAAGCTATATCCCATGCTAACATGGCTAATCTGCATAGAGGGTAACAGAACACTCCACAGAAAGTCCCCAACTTCAAAGAAATCTTCAAACGTTTACCTTCTTTGCTTTATTGCATTTCTAACATCATCTGACATATCACTCCATGGATAAATAAGGAAAAAATCTTGCATAATTTTTTCATACCATTCATTCCTTCTGTCACTACACTCATCAATTTCTAATTTCAATAATTTTATCTTACCGGCATGTTCCTTTCTTTTGATTACTTATTTTTACTTTTTTCCATGACTGCTGGTACCTCCCAAATAACACTTTTCTTACTATCTTATTTTCACTGTTTTTCATGCTATTAACAACCCAAAACAGGTGCACTGATATTAAAATATAGAATTTTCATACCTAACCCCTTCTTCTTTTTAACTGTATATCACTTCTAGCAATTTATTTTTCATTTTTTCTGTAAACAAAAAAGTCCCCAATATATGCAAGTTTTCCCAAAATATATGTATTTAACATATACATCATTTTATTACATGATAAATTAGATTTTTTTCCACCATGTGAGCAATTTGTTTTAGACAAGGAAGAATTATGTCTTGGAATGAAAATTCTATTATCAGACCCAAGACAAGTGGGCAAAAACTCCTGCACCTCTCCCTCCCATTAGAGTGGTAAGTATAATATATGCTGGAGTAATAATACCCTGAACCACTAAGACTAATTTAAGAAAAAAAAAAAAAAAAAAGAAATGAAATCAGGATCATTGAAAAAGAATTGCTAAATTTGTGTCCTCATTGCATTCCCTTTTTTTTCTTTTCAATTTCACACAAAATGAAAAAGTGTAAAAAACTGACCAAAGAAGGAAAGGCAGTGGTTTATTGTAGGAACAACTTCCTAATGCAGTTGTTAGTCATGATGGATGCACAGTAAAGGGATTATGTGGAGCTTGTGTAGGATCAAAGCAGGAAAATCCAGCAGAACAGAAATGGAAAAGAAAAGTAAAAAATGAGATTAATTATAATAATTTGACTTAGAACTGCAATGTCTCTGAAAACTTCTTAGTGTTTCTTTACAGTGAAATGAATAAATGTAGTGATTGTTAAAAACATAATTAGCAACTAATATAAAAAGGCAAGACAGAGCAATTGCCACCTCCTTCTTCTACTCCCCACACAGCAGTCATTGTGAACAACTGCAGGGTAGAACAGTAGGAGCACTGTAGTATAGGCAGTTTTAAATTGAAAATAAAAGAAAAAGTGATTAATCAGAGTGTTTTATTGTAGAACTTCTGTGTCAGTGCTCAGCATAGTGCAGGCAATTCTTCCTTGCTTTTCACAAAGGAACTGAAAATGTAAGGTGGCAGTAAAGAGAACAGCAATCTATATGCAGGCTAGAGTCTGCAGCACCCATCCCCAGTGCAGTGGTCATTTACTGTAATGTTCCAAAGGGGAACTATCCTCTGTCTATAAACATTTCAATAGAAAGACTGAAATTAAATTAAATGGCAAATTATTTGAGTTTCTGACACACTAAAGGAAAAATAACACATGCTGTACAAAATAGAAATTTCCTGTAAACGGGCATAGCAGAAATACTTTATTACCCCCATACACACACACACACACACACACACACACACACACACACTTTATGAGCATGGTGAATATGATATACTGGGATCATCATACCCAAGTAGCATAACTGAATTAAAAAAACTGTGTAAGGTACAGTGAATAATTTAAGCCTTTCACACAGAACTGCTTGTCTGCTCACTATGTGATATATTTCCTTTAAACAATCAGTGAAACAGTTACCATAATAGTTAAGGTCTTTGTCTCCAATGCTCAAGGTACATGGTTCAGGCCTGACCTCTGGCCAATGCCTGTTTGGAGTTTGCATGTTCTTACTGTGTCTTTGTGGGGGTTCTTCCCACCTCCAAAAAACATGCTGAGTGTTTCCATCTCAAACTCGCCAGTGAATGGAGCTGTGAGCAGCACAGATTCTACATAATGCCCTATACGGGGTAGAATTGTATAGACAAACCACTTTGGGCATCTACTGTGGTACACAGTGTCCTCAAGATAGGTGACCACAGATCACAGAATGTGTGCCATGGCAGGACTAGCCACATGATGGTGTAAAATATGGCTCTAGATGATTCGGCCATTTTGACTAATGTCGCCAAAATAAGCATTGGCATTTGCTGGTGATAAGTGGGTCAGGGACCCATGTTAATGGTGGGAGGGGTGTATGTGCCTCTATTAGCCAGTGTGTGTCTGCCATAAAGTCCAGCAGCCATGGGTCAATAAACTACTGTCTGGCCATTGTCCAGTCGTCCAGCCTGGATTAACTGGTATAGTTCTGTTGACTGAAAGCTAGGCGTAAAACCAGTCAACCTGCCAAACATGAACTAAGTGTCCATGTTGTGATTACTTGTACTATTACAATTATTTATATTACATTTGTTCTTCATGTACTCTGTTACTGTTTTTTGTGTGGAGCTTTTCTCCCCAGGCCTCCACTGAAAAAGGACCTGTGTCCAGTCGGAACTTCCCGGTAAACAAATGTAAATAAATAAGAAGAATTGCTATACTTAATGTAGGTTCACTGACAGCTTGAAAGTGGATGGCATGATGGTATGGAGTGGCCTGGACATCCTATGTATCCAAAAGACAAGATGGAAGGACAATGCAGCAAAGACACTTGGCTTGGGATCCAGTGTCTACTACTCAAGAGGAGAACAGGCTAGAAATGTTGTGGGAATTGTGATAAGAGAGAGGCCCATGGCATAAACCACTTGTTGCCACAATAAGCTGCAAGCAATGGTTAGAGAGGTCTGTAAGGTCAACAGAGACCTGGCTATAGACCTGGAAGTTGACTGGAGAGAAAGTACAACAGTTCAAGGAATTACTCAGGGCTCTAGCACCCCAAGAAGAGGTGGCAATAGGTGGAGTGGGAGATGAATTGCAGTGCCTCAAAACAGCATATGAGAGAACTACAGAACAGATATGAGGCCAAACCAGGTACAGAAATAAAGTAGGTAAGGAAAGCTGGTGGTTGAATGAAATGAATAAATGGTGGAAAGAAAGAGTGCAGGAAAAAGTGGGAGATAGAAAAGATGGACCAGGCTAGGATGGAATACTGGTTAGCTAAGAAAGGAGTCACAGTAGCAAAGAAAAGGGCATCTGAGGAACTCTACCAGCTTCTAGAAAGTGCTCAGTAGGTGGCACAAAGAAACTATATCAGGTTACAAGACAAAGGCAGAAAGATAAAGAACATAGTCAGACACCCTTCATAAGGGATGCCAGCAACATGTTGCTCACCAGTCCACAGGACATCAAAGGCAAATGGATGGAGAACTTCTAGCAGTTACTGAATGAAGAAAACCCCTCAGCAGCTGGCCTGCCCTAGACACAGCCTATGATGAAAGAATAAGTAGAGCTCACCATAGAAGAAGTAAGAATTGCTCTTAGGAAACCGAAGACATGGAAAGCAGCAGGCTTAGATGAGGTTACAGCAGATATGATGGGCAAGATGCTGGGTGAGATATGACAGAAATGGCTCCTGAGGGTACTCATATCAATGTGGACAGAGAGAGGTATACCACAGATGACTGGAGAATAAGCATACTCTTGACAGTGTACAAGAACAAAGGGGAAATCTACAAATGTAGGCAGTACAGAAGTATCAAACTCCTGTCACATTGCATGAAAGTTCTGGTCAGAGTGTTTGATAAACAGATATGCAGAGCAGTAGAAAGTAAGATGGGAGATGAGAAGTTTGGATTCAAATTAGGATGCAGCATAAATGACCCAATATTTGCAGTAAGACAGATATTTAAGAAGAAGCTAGAGATGAGGAAGGAGCCCAACTGGGCATTCCTAGACTTGGAAAAAACATATGACAAAGTCCCACAAAAGCTGGATTGGATAGTGCTGTCCCAGAAACATTGGTAAATTAAGTGCAGGCTACATACAAGGACCCAATGACTCAAGCATGAATAATGTTCAGTCTCAGAGAAGGATTCCCACTGGAAGTGGGTGTGCACCAGGGTTCATCTCTGAGCCCACTACTGCTCATACTGGTGATAGGCTACATAAGCAAACGTGTTGGAGGAGACAGATCAACAAGGTTGCTGTATGCAGATGATGTGGCATTACAGGTATACTCTGAGCAAGAACTTTAGCAAAGGGCAGGGGAATGGAATGCAAAACTGAAGACATATGGGATAAAACTAAGTACAGATAAGACAGTGGTAATGGCAGAAAATTGGGGAAATCAGAACAAGATGAGATGAAGCAGAAGGGAAGATAGTGGAAAAGGTTAATAGCTTCAAGTATCTGGAAGGGGTGGTTGACAAGAAAGCAAGTCTGAATGAAGAGATCAAAGCTAGAATCAGAGGGGATGCAGCCAACAGACAGAGAGTGTCAGGTGTAGTATATGACAGAAGAATGCCAAAGAAGAAACCAGCACTACTGTTTGGTACCGATACTGGGGCAGTAAAGTTATGTACTCATCATAAAGATGCATCTGTGTTATATGTTTTTGTCCATCCTTAACCGATGGGTCTCGTAACTGACCTCAGATCCAACGTACGTCACTTGTAAAGACTTGGCTCCACAGCTTGAGCTCCTCTCTTACCCATAATCCCCCCTGTTTAGTTTGAATTACCTCAGACTGAGTCTGCCCTCTGTTCAGTTTATATTACTGCACACAGCATGATAGAAAGTAATGATACAGTATAATTACCAATAAAATTCCAGTTAGTCTGCAAAGAAAGAAAGAAAGAATAAAAAACTGGAGCTCATAAAAAGGCAGGTAATATGACACACCTCAGGTTGAACTAGGAGACCAGAAAGTAAAATCTTCCAAACTGGAAGGGTGTTGGAGGACAGGAGGTTGAGGAAGGATGAAAATAGGCAACACAGATGCATTGTTATGGTGAGTACATACATTTTGCATTTGTTGTTGTCTTTTTCATCCATTCTTCAACCAATGGGGCAGAGTCCCCAGCTAGAGAAACCCCAGGGTGGTCCTCAAGGAAGGATATTCCAGAGTACAGTGAAGCCAAACACTGCCCTGTTTCTAGATAAGATGCCCAATCTGTAGTCGGCAATAAAGGTATTAGACCATGTAGCAGTTGCACAAATGTTATCAATGGAAGCGCTAGACCAAAAATGGAGGATGTGGTCACAGATTTGGTGGAATCAGCCTTAGGGAGTATCAGTCACTTCTTGTTATAGACAAAGGAAATGCAATCAGTAAACCATATGGCTAAAGTTACCTTTGAAACTGATTGCCCAATTTGGCTTTGGAAAAGGAAACAAATAGCTGGACTGATTTTTAAAATATTTGTTCAGTGAAGACATAATCTAAGTTGTCTATGAATTGATGAAGTTCTGGGATTGATAAAAAGGAAAAAAGCACTCATTTTTAAATCTTACTATTGGCTGGTGTATGATTTTGAGTTTTTCTTTTTTCTTTGTTTGCAGTATGGTATACTTTGTTTTATTCTGTCTTTGAACTACCAAAAGGTGCAGCATGTATTCTCCTTTGTTGGAAAGCTGATAGACTGACTTATAGCTCTTTCTAAAGCCACCTTACGTATAAAGGAAGAACTGATGCAGAGAGATACTTTGTCTTTGAGAAAGATCAGATATGGTGGCTTAAATGACAGAGTCTGGAGTTCTGATACTATCTAGATGATGTGATCGCAACCAAAAAAACAGTTTTCCAAGACAAAAACTTCAAGTCCACCTTGGCAGGTGGTTCAAAGGGTTGCGTCAGGGAGAAGTATTGTTAAATCCCATGGAGGAGTAGGACACTATAGGGTCAGACTAAAAAGGTAACTGAGAAACGCATTGTATAATTTTGATGATGAACAACAGCACAGAAAAACTGGTAACCGAATGGGCCAGAAGTTCCAAACAGAAAAACAATAAAAGAACAAAGGAACTTCAAAGTAAACTGTGTAAAAAAGCAAGTAATTTAATTACAGCAAGCTTTTGAGACTTACTCTTCTTCACTGCTTTAATCTTTACTTTTACTTGCCTTTTATTTTTTACCCAGTTTACTTTGAAGTTCCTTTTGTTGTTTTATAATCCAGATGATGATGCCAAGGATGAATGATCATCTACATAAAAATTCAAGATGGCTGCAACCTGGATTTTTATATTAGAATAACTAGCTACATTGTTGAAAATGGAAGCAAGAAAGTCTAGGATAGCTGGAACAAGTGCCATAAATTAGTCTAATTGCCTCTTGACAGCCTAATGAGAGAAGCTTTTTAATTTGCTTTTATACAAGTTCTTAGTAGAAGTCCTACTGAAGGGATGTGAGGATGTGCGAACCGTGGAGGAAAACATAGAATATCAAACATCCAGATGAGACATTCCTAATGGATGAGAGAGGAAATCATGGGTTGGATCCAACACCCAAGAGGGGGTACACTAGGTGTAAACATAGGAAGGGAAATCATACCTGCCAAGGCCAGAATGGGGCAATGAGCATTACTTTTCTCTTCTAGTGAGATGCTTTCTGCAGGAATTGGGGAATTAGAGGGCCAGTTGTGAATTAAAGTCTCTCAGGAACTCCCCCTCTGGGGGGGGGGGGGGGGAGAAACAGTGAAGTACCACAATATACTCTTTTGGCCAGCAGGGGTTTTTTTTTTCTCTGTAACTGCTGCTTTCCTCTGGCTGGGTGGAACATTGGGATTTTTTGTAGATTGACTGGAGGATGAAGGGAAAAGGGTATGTAATAACATCTGGATACGATCCTCTACACCCAAGTATTTTTGGTAATGGCTGTCCAGGTTTCCAGATGCAGGAATAAGTGCCCTTGAATGCTTCCAGAGTGCAGCAGTTAAATAGCTTTTCAGGAGCACTGGAAGGGCTTCTCAGAGAAAGGACCTCTGAAACCCTGGTTTTGTGGGACTGCTCTGCCATGAGGATGATGTCTACCACTGGAGTTCCCCAGTCTGCCATGGGAGGACCTATCCCTCATAGCAGCCCTGGGAAGAGCAGTGCAATTTATTGAACCGCATCTTCCTGCCACCTCTCTGGTTTTGGGAAAAGGCCCTTGAGGGGTAGAAAAACTAATCCGTATGGCAGATAATGTCTTCCCATCTTGCTCACTCCTTGATAGGCTTTCTTTCACCTTGAGGCTAAACAAGGTGGATTTATCAAAAGGAGCATTGACAAATGATGACTTGAAGGGGTCCACAAACATCACAAAAACTGCATCCAGATGTGCCATCTCATGGCAATTCCTGAACCCATGGCTCTCAAAGCTCCCTCTGAGATGTGGGAAATCAGCTACATACATTTGATAGGGACTGTAGAGTAGCCAGTTGCAAAGAAATGGTCTTCTTGTCCTTCGCAAACAAGGGCCCTGAGAGCGCATTGGAAAACTCCTTGATCAAGTCTCTCTGAAATCTCCTAATGTATATCAAATACGTCAGTAACTTGAGAGCAAAGGTCACTGATACATGAACATGCCTCCAAAACCTGTCCAATGTCATGTACTCTCTTTACAGCAGCTGGACAGAAGAACTCCAATGGACACCATTCTCTGGCACCACCAGGTTCTTATCAGGTCATTTTGGGACTGGTTCCATGACATCCGGAGGCTTCCAAGCCCAGCAGGAGATGAGGTCCACCATCTCATCCACCAGTGGAACTACCCAGGATATAGCTGAGCTGACTCTAAAATCCTCAAGAAACACAGGCTCCTCCTGGGTGTCAGAAAACCAACCAGGTGTCCAAAACATTTGAGTATTTTGCTGAAGTAGACATCCTCAAGGGGGATCCTTCCACTCCACTGAAGTCAGGGTAATCCATTATGAGGAATATAAGTGCCTCCTCTTACACATCTAAGTGCCTCCTCTTACACGTATGCTTCCAAGCAGGCTCCCCAGTGGAATACTCCAGATAGGACTTGGAAGTATGAGCAAGTTCCAGAAGGAGGACTGTTTTTAGGCTAGAATGGACTAGCTCCCCTGATGGGGCATGATAAAGAGGGTCACGGACCAAAGCAGTCAGCTGTGGAGGGATGGACCCAAGGGGGGCACATGTGCCTTATTTGCAGTGGTGGAAAATTGTCTCTTCACTACCTCAAAGGCAAAAGACATGGGAAAAGCAAGGGCTGCCCTAGTAGAAGGCAAAGACTCATGTCCAGAATGGCTCAGAGCATCACCATAATCCTGCCTCAAAGCAGAGGTTGGAGGCAAGCTGTCCAATTCTGAGGCTCCAACAGGAAGGAACTGCTATTCGAGCATCAGAGTCAAACCCAATCCCCCTGAGCCAGCACCAATGATACAGCTCTGAGATCCCTCCGACTCTGAAAGTGTCCTTACTGGTTGGATTACAGATGTAGTTGGAGTCTAGGGAGGCCGATTTCAATGCAGACAAATAATATCAGAATTCTCAGCTCCAATGGCTCTGAAACTACATGTTGGATCAGAGCAAGAGTCAACAGTTGGGTTTGAGCTGGTGACAGGGGAATGAATCCTAGAGGATATCGGTTCCAGGTTGAAGCTAGAGGTGAGATGGACTGGTGATTGGGATTTAACCCTGGTTGGGTCTGAAGAACCAGATGGAGCTGAGGGCTTGGAGACCTTTTATGGTGGAGCCCAACCTGACAGAGAAAGGAGAATAATCAGGGGATCACTTCCTAGACTTGTTAACTTTTGCTAAGTAATCCCCCTTAGTCTTCTCAGAAGGCTTTTTAGAATGAGGTGGAGCTCTAGATGTAGAAGCAGAAAATGTAGAAGGTAGCAATCCTTTGAGCACCAACTTGTTATGGTGCTCAATCAGCACCCGATGTTTAAACCCCACACAGATGTAACATTCTGCATCAAGATGGGCTGATCCCAGACAATATTTGTGCTCCTGGTGGGCACCAGAATTTGGGATTTTATGCCTACAGAAGGTGCATTTTTTGATGCCAGCAAGTTTGTCAGTCATCTTGAAGAAAATTCACTAGTCAAAGGAAGGAAGAAGAAGAAGACAACTAGCAATAGTATATCAGTAGAAAATACTAACAATGGTAAAACAGATGTACCCTAAACAGGTAGTACAAGGTGTACAAGTGGAAGAAACCACAAGGCACTTGACTTACAGCATAGCAAAGAAAAAATAAGCCTTTTTTTTAACAACACAGTATAGGAAACAGAGGAGGTAAAAATAGAATAGAATAGAATAGAATAGAATAGAACAGCTTAAAAACCTATCAAATGTAACAGAAAGGACTTATCTCAAACACAAATTTCCAGGCTACAGTAGACACCCCTAGTCTTCTGCAAGTAGATCCAGTCTGTGAGCAAGCTTGTGGTAATTGCTCCTGGCTATTTTCAAACAAAGGAAGAACTATGGTTGTCTGGTCAGAAGGGCGTCACCACAGTGATCTTGGGAAATTCCTTCTGAATCTTGATAAGTGCCCTGGATATTAGTGGAAAAGGAGGAAACCATACAGGAACATTCCTTTCCTATGAAAAGAAAAGGGTGTTGTCTTCCAGGCCTTCTTGCATGTTGTCCAGGAACTGAATTTTGCCAGTTGATTGTTCATAGAGGAGACAAAGGAGTTCTGCTAGTTAAACTCCCAACAGACAGAGCAATTCTTGGACGATCTTCCGATGTAGTTTACATTTGTTAGGGTCAGCTCTGGTCCTGTTCAGGTTTCCTGCCATGCAATTTTGCTTTGACGGAATGTAGGACAGTTGTAGAGTGAGACTGTGCTGTGATGTTATATTACAAGCTAACATGGCTACTCTGAAAAACGGGTACAAGCTAGCCCCCCTTGCTTGTTGATGTACCACCTGACTGTTGTATTTTCTCTAACCACTTGAAGAGGTCCTGGGGACCAAAGACGGTTTAGACAGTTGAGCGTTTTCATCAAAGTAAGCCTCTCCTTGATATTTATGTGCTTGCATCTGTCTTTGGTAAACTACACCCCCTGCACTTTTCTCCCTCCTGAAACTGCTCCCCAAGCAAACTCCAAGAGTCTCTGGTGACTGACTGCTTTGGAGCAGAGGAGGAGGCCTGAATTTAAATATATCTGTTGTCTCCACCAAAAGATCTCACTTCTGACAAACTCCAGCACTCGGATTTGAAAAGATAAAGGGTACAGGTGCTGGGACCAATGAGATTTCAGATACCACTGTATCTTTCTCATGAGGAGTTTTGTCAGGGATACCATAAGAATCATAGATACCATGAGACCCAAAATCCTGAGGTATAAGTCTGACTGGCAAACCTTAGAAACAGATCTAGATATAGATCTAATTTTTCTTATAGAAGAAAAACACTTTGAGCAAAGGTGTCTAACTGAAATCCCAGGAACACAATCATGTGTGAAAGAGTGAAAAAAGACTTTCAAAATTTCTCTTGGAATCCCAGCTTGTATAAGAGATATTTCATCTGAGAGAGAGAGAGAGAGAGAGAGATTCCTGACACTTTGAAAAAGACTCTGCAAAGACAAGCAAGTTGTCTAAATATGGAAAAATATGAATACTCTGTAGCCTGCAATGAGCTATAACTGGAGCTAGACACATTGTGAACACTCTTGTTGCAGTGGATAGTCCAAAAAGTACAGGAGAGAAATGATAATGTGATCCAGACAGACAAAACTTAAGAAATATCTGAAGTGTGGATGAGTAGGGATGTGATGAAAAGCATATTTTAAGTCTACTGTTACCAGGAAACTGGAAAGAATAAGATATAACAGGTTGTTTATGTGACATCATTTGCAATTTGGGCACTATTACAAACAGGTTTAGTAAAGAACTGGTCTCCAAACATTTTTTTCTATGGCACTAGGAACATCTTTGAATACTGATCTGTCCCAACTTGGAAAAAAAAAAGGAGTCAAGGTGGGACGGGATCACAAGGTCTCCTGATCAGTCACTCAGACATTTTGGACTGTCCTTGGTTTTGGAAGTTTCAAGATTGTTTTTGGAACCTCCTTGCCATTTCTTCTTAAACGTCTCTTTACCTGAATTTTGTAAAGACAGTTTATTCTGTATTTTGCAAAAACTAGATGAGGAGATAGAAAATCTCTTGGACAATTAGGAAGAGGAGAGCTAAACATCCCCTGGATCAGTTTGTCCATTTCTTCATACTTGTTGATCACCTCTGTAGCACAGTCCAGCACTAAATCTCTATCCAAGAGGGAATTTAAGATCGCATTTTTAACATCATCTGGGCGGTCCTGAGAATGCAGCCATGCAAGCCTCCTCAAAACAGTACCAGTGGTCATAGTCCTGGAAGAAGCATCAACAGAGTCATAGACACACCACAAACAATGACTAGTGACCTGTGCAGTACAAGAAAGTTATTTAAAGCAGATTTTCCTTTCAAGAAGAAGCTGCAGATCAGACAAAACATTCCTTATACTTTCACAGTTTGTTAGAACAACCTTTAACACATGAGCCTGACAATGAAAAATTGAGAAGCACAAAGTTGCTGAAGTACATGCTTTTCTCCCCATAGCTATCAGTAATTTTCCCATCATTATCAGAAAGAGTAGGATTGGAATTAACTAAGCATTTAGCAGCAGTATGAGCAACTAAAGCTTTACCGGTTGCATCAGGTTTGGGAATAGTGTATAAAAATTTAGCAGACTGAAGAACTTTATACATGCTATCTAAACCCATTTTTGTTAGTGTAGAGCAGAAAACTAAAGTAAAGGGATCTTCAAAACAAAGGTAATTTTTTACTGAGAAACAAACTGAAGAGAGACAGCAACACAGAGAATGAAAACAGAAGAGAGTGGTATACTTCTATTAGCAAGCACACTGGGACTAACTGCCATAAAAGGAGGTAACCTGCAAACAGCAAACCAGGAAATGGTTACCTCAAGTAGAGGTTCAGCAAGGAGTGACCAGAGGATTACCTGAAAACCCTAAAGTTCAGTAGCCCAGCCAAAGTCTTTTTGTGCAGCATACCTGGTGAAAATAGCTCCAATACAGAATTGGAATCTGTGTCTGGATGAGGCCTATTGTCAAGGAGTTCTTGAAAACAGACTGTTTGCAGATCTGTACAAGTATCTCTATATATGGTAGAGAGAACAACAGGGTACATGTTCTGTACATCTGAAATAAAAGGCAAGGGAGATGTTATTTTTGGTTTTCACTATGGACTTGTATAATTAACTTTTAGTTATGTACTTACCATAACTTTAGATGTTTGGGATCCATCTCGCCTACATTCTGTACTGATGGGCTCGGAGCCGATCCCTCGGCTCCGACTCGGCACGCTATGCTATAGAGCGAAGCCTCTTATTGGCTGAGCTATTCTCCATCCCAGGATGCACCACCACTAATCCCCCAGATCTTGTTTGTCCGCATTCATGCACACATACATAACTTGTTTATATAACATTGCCAGATGTTTCAGGATGAAACAATAGGATTCGGACCGTCCGATCTCTTCTGATCTCCAAGGAAGGGGGAAGGAGGGTGGGTTATTGGGAATGTAGGCAAGATGGATCCCAAACATCTAAAGTTATGGTAAGTACATAACTAAACGATGTTATGTGATCCTATCTCGCCTACATTCTGTACTGATGGGACAGCGTCCCTAGCACCTAAATCCTGGGTGGCTCACTGGAAAACACTCCTGAGCACTGTGGAACCAAATGAAGCTCGCCCCAGAGATGCCACATCCAATTTGTAGTGGGAAATGAAAGTGTGCGGGGAAGACCACGTAGCCGCAGCACAAATGTCACTAATGGCAAGCTTAGAATGGAATGCTATTGAAGTAGCCATAGCTCTTGTAGAGTGAGCTTTGACAGAGGTCGTAAGCTCTTTATTAGAAGAGGAATAAGCAGTCCCTGATCCATTTGGCAATAGTGACCTTTGTGACGGCTTTGCCCAATTTATTATCTGAAAAGGACACAAACAATTGATCTGTTTTCCTTGTTTGTTTGGTCCTATCTAAATAAAAACGCAATTGCCTGTGGACATCTAATGTGTGGAATATGTATTCTGCTTTGTTTGAGTACTTTGGAAAGAAAACTGGAAGTTCTAATGACTGTTGTAGACAAAAACTGGAACAAACTTTAGGGACAAAGGATGGATTTGGCCTGAGAGTTACTCTATCTTTGTGAAAAACCAGGTACGGAGGTTTTACAGACAAAGCTTGAAGCTCTGAAACCCTTCTGGCAGAAGTAATCGCGACCAGAAAGGCAGTTTTCCACGATAGAAATTTCAAATCACATGTTGCTGCCGGTTCGAAGGGGGAGGAAGTTAAGGCATGTAACACCACATCAAGATCCCATGGAGGAGCAGGATGAGAAATCGGAGGTCGTAAAAGCGCAGCACCTTTCATGAAGGTCTTACACAATCTGTTGCTCATTAAAGGTGGGTTTATAGATTCATGAAAATTGGAAATAGCTGCCAATTGCATCTTGATGGTAGAGACTGAAGAACCTTGATTGAATAGGGAAGTTAGAAATTTCAGGACTTCCGATACAGGAATAATGATTGGATCCAGACCCTGGAGTTGAGCCCAAATAGCAAATCTCTTCCATTTGCTAGTATACAATTTCTTAGTGGCAGACTTGTGGGCCGAAGATAAGATATGTATGACTTCCGGGTCTAAGGTATGATTCCTGACTATAGTCGGAAGAGGAGGAGCCAAGCTGTTAATTTCAAGGTGTGGAGGGACTGGTGGAGTAGTCCCGACTGATGAACTAATAGGTCCGGGATCTGATCCAGGAACCATGGACCGTCCAGTGCATATTTCCGAAGATAGGGGAACCATACCTGGCGAGGCCAGTAAGGAGCAACTAAGATCATTTTGCTCCCCAAGTGAGACGCCTTTTGGATCACTCTGGGAAGGAGGGGAACTGGGGGAAAAGCGTATGGCAAGCCGGTGGGCCAAGGATGGGCTAGTGCGTCCATAGGGCTCTCCCCCGGAGCCGGAGTGAGGGAGAAGAACTTTTTGCACTTCGCGTTCAGTGGGGTTGCGAAGAGGTCGCAACAAGGAATTCCCCATTTGCTGAAAATCTGAGTTGCAACTGTATTGTTCAGAGACCACTCGTGAGGAGAGAGGATAGTTCTGCTCAGTCTGTCGGCTATCACATTGGACTTGCCAGGGATGTGAGTCGCCACTAGGAATCGTTTGGTCGAGACTGCCCATTCCCAAACTCTCATGGCCTCTCTGCAAAGGGGGTAGGATCTGGTCCCTCCCTGCTTGTTCAGGTACCAGACTACTGACATGTTGTCGGAGTGAACGGCAATTACACCCTGAGGGAGGTAATCGTGAAGGGCTTGTAGGGACCGAAACACCACCCTCATTTCTAAAATGTTGATATGTAGGAGGCTCTCTTCCGAATGCCATTTGCCTTGGACTGACCTGCCCAGGGAATGCCCCCGCCCCCACCCCATCTGGGAGGCGTCCGTAGTCAAAGTGGTCACAGGAGGAGGTGGAACAAAGGGTCGTCCCTGATCCAGATTGGAGGGCACCAGCCACCAGCGAAGGTCCTGTTTGCAGGTTTCCGTGATCCATATGAGGTGACTGAGAGGGAGATCCTGAAAGGACCACTGTGTTGAAAGAAGCTACTGGAGAATTCTCATGTGCAACCTTGCTAGGGGAACTAGAAGAACCGTGGCGGACATAGATCCCAATAGCTGCAGGACCATTCTGGCTGGGGCTTTGGATCTGAGAAGTAAGGCTCGAACTTGAGCCTGTATGGTTTGTATCCTTTCTGTAGGAAGATAGACCCGCATTCGGTTTGAGTCTATCTCTACTCCGATGAATCTTATGCGTTGAGATGGCAGCAACACAGACTTTGGCCAATTGGAGGTGATTCCAAGGGAAGTGCCCAGTGATATTGTGGCTTGTAGGTTCTGCAATAGTAGACGCCTGGAGGTGGCAGTTAGGAGCCAGTCGTCTAGATATGGAAACACCTGGAATCCTAGACTTCTCAGGTGAGCAGTCACGACCGCCAAACATTTGGTGAACACCCTGGGGGCTGTGGTGAGACCAAAGGGCAGCACGCAGAACTGAAAATGACTGTCTCCTAGGCTGAAGCGCAGATGTCTCCTGGACGCCTGATGTACCATGATGTGGTAATAGGCGTCCTTGAGATCTATGGAGCACATCCAAACACCTTTCTCCAGCAGTGGGAGAATGGATTGTAGGGTGACCATTCGGAACTTGGACTTTTTGACTGAACGATTTAGAATGCTGAGATCCAAAATGGGCCTCAAGTCCCCTGTCTTTTTTGGCACCAAAAAGAATCTTGAGTAAGTCCCTAATCCGATCTGGTCTGCGGGGACCAGTTGGATGACTCCTTTTTGAAGCAGCTTTGAGACTTCTAAGGCTGCAATTTCCCGTTGACTGGGTAGCGGGTCCGGGATTTTCTTGGACGGAGGTGGGGAGTGAGAAAAGGGAATGGCGTAACCTCCGGCGATAATTCGAAGCACCCATCGGTCCTGAGTGATACCTTCCCAGGCTTTTAGGTGCCTCGAAAAATGACCCCCGACTAGCTCCGGAGCTGCACAGTCGGGAAATCCCTCAGGGATTGTGAAAGGCTGAAGAGCCATGAAAGGACTCGCGGTCTCCAGTGTTGTGGGGGCCTCTGCCGCCTCTGGGACAGCGTCTTCCAGAAGAATTTCCCCCTCCTCTGCCTCTAGAAGGGGGATCGTCCTGCTGTGAGGGATAAGACTTCTGAGATCTACAGAACCACATTTTCCCTCCTCTTTTAGCCTTGGGGTAAGACCAAAAGGGAGTGGAAAATCGTGCCCCTACGGCAATCAAAGTCTTACCTTCTTGCTCGCAGCGGGTCAGTGTGTCCTTTACCTTGGGTCCAAACAAAGAGGACCCATCAAAGGGAGCGTCGGCAAAGGAAGACTTGAAGGCTTCCGCAAAATGACACAGGCGGAGCCAGGCTTGCCTCCGTAGAGCAATGCCTGTACCCGCCGCTCTACTCACCCCCTTGGCCGCATAGGAAATGAGCCTCATGGACGAGTTTGATATGGATGACAGCGTAGCCAACTGAGAGCCAACCGTCTGGGCCAGCTGCTCAGGTAGGTTACCCAAGAGGGTATCTGAAAGCTCCTTGATCAGATCCCTCTGAAACCTGGTGAAGTGCGTTAAATAGTTCAGGGATCTTAAGGTAAAGGCCGCTGAACTAGGGTGCGCTTACCGTACCGATCCATGCTCCTAGACTCCTTATTAGGAGGATGGACGGACGTCGAAGCCTCTGCTACATCTTGTTGGGTAGCAGATGCCACCACCAAGGCATCTACAGCCACACCTTTTGTCAAAAACTGCTTCTCCGGGGTGCTGACAGGAACTTATTTGGGCGAGCAGGCACGGTTCCACAGAGTCTGGGTGTTCCCACGCCTTGACAGATCAAATCTAGGAGCTCGTCAAGGCGGAGACACCCAGGAGGCGGAGGGCTGAGCCCCGAAGGCCTTAAGGAACACCGACTCGTCAGCAGAAGGGGTTTGGAATGCCAGCCGCCTCGTTGTTTGAGGGCTTCCAGGATGTCTGCAAAGGAGACATCATCTGAGGACGACTTAGGGACCCTCTGCATCATCAAGATCAGTGTCTGACGTGAGAGACTCATCGGGGGAGTCAACGTGCTTCCTCTTGCACGATCTTTTCCTTGGGGGTTCCTCTGAAGAAGCTTCAGAGGGACCTCCAGGACGGGGGGAACCCCCAGTGGGGGTGACCTCAGGCCCCGGGGCTCCACTGTCTAAGGACAGGGGGACTGCCAAAGACCCAGTCTCCGTATGCAGTGAAGGTGCTGGTGAGACCGTGGAGGTAGCCAAAGAAGATTTGGCTAACGCACTCCTCATGGCCCTGAAGGCCGGACCACCAGAATCCTGGGAAGGTCCAACCCCCGTGGCCACAACAGTAGACGGTACCCCCGCAGCCGACGCACCGAGAGGAAGGCTTGGGACCGAAAACATCAGTCCCGAAGCGTCCCCCCAGGGGCGACAGAGGAGGTCCACGTACCGAACTCCGACTCGAGAGCCGGGGTTGGAGTAAGGGTCGGGGCCGACCCGAAAACCTCCATCGGCTCCACCAGCACCGGCTCCAATGGTGCCAAGGCTGTTGGAGGAGGAACCATAACTACAGGGTGGGCCATCATCTCTGAAGCCGAATGGGCTGGAGCCGAAACTAACTTTTGGAACACAGGAGACTGAAAAAGTCTTAGGAGCACCCTGTCGATGTCCGAATCAGACATCTTGGAGGATCTAGATGAAACCGATCGGGTCCGAACCGACTTCTCCATCGGCTCCAAAGGACTGGGGGACCGGCTCCGAATGGACTCGACCAATATCGGTTCTGAGGAGATCCAAAACAATTTCCCTCGGTGCCGAGGAGGGCTTCGGCGCCGAAGGGGAAGAGTCTGAGTCGGCAACCCTCATCGGCTCCAAAATCAGTGGAGCCGATGAAGGTGACCCGCCTCTCGACGCCCCAGTCCCCGGCTCCGAAACCAGAGGAGTCGAGACTGGGGGCATCGAGGCAGACCGTTCCGCCCTCGGCTCCGAAGTCCGTGGAGCCGATGGAGAAGCCTGCCTAGGTTTCTTGGCAGTCGGTTCCGACGGGCTGGTCGGAGCCGACGCTTTCTTCTTCTTAGTAGGAGAGGAAGAGGAAGATAAGGCCTCCTCGAAGGAGGGTTTAATCAGCCCTTTTAATATTAATTTATTCTTCCTCTCTTGGAGGACTCTAGATAAAAAGGCGTGACACACGCTACAGGACTCTTGTAGGTGCTTGGCGCCTAAACAATATACGCACGAGGAGTGGTCATCGGTTATAGACATCTTATAACCGCACCTCGTGCACTTTTTGAACCCTGAAGGTCTATGTTCCTTTGACATAATGCCTATCAAAAATCACTAAAACAGTGGAAAGAAGCACTATCTAGTCAGAACAAAGATTTTACCACAATACAAAAAATTTAACTTAACTTTTTTTTTTTTTAAAACGATACAAGACAATCTCAGAAAACACTAAAAAGGAGGGCCAAGACCCTCTAACTTAAACAGGTACTTGACCTCCTTGAAAAAATAAGAGAAACTAGCTGAAGAATAGGGGAAGGCCCCTCTAACTTAAACGGGAAACCTTTCCCTTAAACAAACACACAATTTACCACAAAAAACAGTACCAAAACACACGCGTACAACAACAATAGCTGTTTAAACAGCTTTTGGGTAAGAATAAGGAATTTCCTGACAGGAAACTTTAGAAAAAAACAGTACTTAGCTCAGCCATGTTTGAGACCACGTCCTAGCTTGTAAGCGGCAAACGAGATCAGGGGGATTAGTGGTGGTGCATCCTGGGATAGAGAATAGCTCAGCCAATAAGAGGCTTCGCTCTATAGCATAGTGTGCCGAGTCAGAGCCGAGGGATCGGCTCCGAGCCCATCAGTACAGAATCTAGGCGAGATAAGATCACATAACATCTTGTGTTTTTGCATAACTGCTGCTGCCAGTATTTCCTTGGACTTGTATAAAAATATACATGCATATGCATGCATATCTATATGTGTACAGCAAGACAAACGAGAGAGCAAGAAACAGTGGAAGAAAAATTATTTCACTATCACAAAACTGTTTACATCAATGATCAAAGTGCATTTTCAGACAGACTCAGTTAGAAGTATACTTTCCTTGTTTCTATTGTTCCACATTTCGCCCTTCCATTCCAGCCATCTGTTACTGTAACATTTCAGTTTTTTTTTGTTTATAGCAATGTTGTTTAGTACATTTGATCATTTGTTCTACCCCGTGAGTATGCAGCCTCTTCAGATATCTGTTGTTGTACATTGCTTAAATGCTCCTAATATCTGATTAAATTCTTTGAGTACTCAACTGTCATAGCCTTGTAACTCCATGCTATTTACTCTGCCTGAATATGGACCTACACATTTCATGTTTAATACACGACACTTTCTTTTCCCTAATACCAGACTAATGTAGAAATAACCACTCAGTGTGCTTCTCTACTATGCATGTAACATTTATTTTTTTTAACTGGCTAGTTATGAAAGTGCAAGTATGACATCTGCACAAAAAAACAAAGGCCAGGTACAGACTTTTCCTGAATATGTAAGCTAAAACACTGTCCAAATCTGCCACAGAGAATTATTTGTCTAGGTTTAACTCATGACTACAATACTTAAAGTAATGCCAGTTTGTTGATCGGATAGTGTCTAAATAAAGTCCAGCATTATTCTAAATGGTGCAGGGAGAAAACATTTAATACTTTAGCTGAAATCTAGATATTGGAAAAGCATTTCTGGCCAGGATCATGTGGCCTCAGTAATTAGTTTTTCATTTTCTTTTTTATAGAAGTAGTGTTCTTAACCGAGTTAAAACAGAATACCCATTCTCAATCCATAAAGTGAGGTGTGATGGCAGATTAATCCAGACAAGCAAAAGTGGCTTGGCACATATCTGTCTGTCTTTAATATATAAACTCAGATGAGCCAAATAATTGGCTGGAACTCTGTGGTCGCTTGTCTAATTCACTGTCACTGTAGTCTGACCTCTCTCTAAATTACTTCCTGCAGCTCAAGTACCAGCATTCAGTCAGGCACTACATTTCACAGCAAATTTAGACAGATGGGCAGGAGAGAAAGAAAGAAGGTAAAGTCAGAGCAGATGTTTCACATAAATTAGTAATTTCTTTGAGCATTTAAAAAAACTCAGCAGATTTCCATTGTTCTTTCTTTGACCAATTTTCATTAGGTATGCGGATTGTCATTTGCTGCCACCAAAGCTGAAAATATTGCATTGCCAAAACATTCACATTAGAATTCACTGAAAAATCAACAGCAGCTTTGAAGCATGCTTCCTTTGAAACTATCATCTCTGCTAAGTATACTGTGTTTAAGATACACCGGTAAAAAAAATAAACTAAGATGTAACATACATCACATATGATGTGATAGTAACAGATCCCTTATGAAATGTTCAAATGCAATATGGAAATGAACCAAAATGCTGAACAAAAATGCCCAGGATGTGAAAAGGGTGATGAAATATCCAACAGTGAGTACTTTGCAGGGGGACAACCTAACAACACCCCACTAATTGGGGGGGCTTGCCATACCCCACAAACATATATAAGCCAACTCCATGGTTACGCAGACATGAAGAATGGAGGAATTCCACCACCTCCCAAAAAAAGAGTCATTGCAGACACCCATTTTTACCTGCAGTGATTCTCTGTGAAGAACAGCCTTCTGCTCCACAGCATCATGTGATATGAGCACTGAACTCAAAAATTTAATCTTGACCAACAGTAGATATGCCAAAAGTAACAGCTACTAGTACTGCTGTATATTTAGAGGGAATGGTGCAGGGTTTTTTTTGCAACATTTCTGGCAGGTATTCCTCCACAAGTTAACAAAAACTTCTTTTTGCTGTTGTTAGAAACAGTTCTTTATCAATTCATTCTCTTTGGTGTGTAATTTACTATTACCCACCTTTTATCCTATGACTGTGCGTCATGCTCTTAAATACTGGTCAGGCATGTTTTGCCTTTTCCTACACTCAAGATATGTTGGCCATTGTAGATTGCCTTGTTACTTTGAATATTACTCTGTCCATTAAGATACAACAACAAATTAAACAATGTACCCTCAGCTCTCTGACAAACACAAATACTGTGAATTGCTGCCCTTGCTTTATGTGTTTGCTCTGTTCACCTTTAAAACACGTCCAACACTCAAGTTACCTTACTGTTTTATTTTTTTAAGCACAAAACTGCCATAAGCAACGTGCAAATATTTTCTCTTTTACAGAGTAGTCTAACTTGTTAGTGTTTTTTTAGGTCCTGCAGTACATAGTAGTATGCCATACATTTGCAATAAGACTATGTTCTGATGCCATAAGTCATGACAATATTCATACTGTCCAGTGAACTTTTTACAAAGATGATTATTGCAAGAAAGCAGTCCTGTGTCTTTAACTGCAGAAATTCCTAATGACAATGAAAAAAAAATAACATATCCAGTTCTCATCAAACCCTCTTTGAGATTGTCTAGTTTCACAGACTGGATTGCTGGCACTAACTAATAATCAGTTATGTAACAATAGGCTGGATAAACATACCAACAGCTTGCATTATCTTCAGTGCATGTCCCATGAATGCAAACTTTCAATAACTGTTACTGAAGAGAAATGTACATGATGTGAATTTATTGCATTTTTCTTTTTTTAAAATACCTCTCCTCCCCACAATACATACACATACACACACACACTACATTCTAAACATTTCTTTATGTGTAAATATGCCTTTTCTGTCAGGGAGATCTAACAAAAAAATGCAGATTTTGTGAACATTTTATTTGAGCAATGAGTAAAGATTATATGGATTTTCACAAGATTTATATCCCGCTGCCATTAAGAGATTGGTACATATAAGAATAATCCATATCAGCATCAGGTAAAAGTTGTTATACATCTATGTTTTTAGTTAGATATTGTTATCTTTCATTCAGTTGAACATTCTTCTGTGTCAAGTGCAGATTTACCTGCTCAACCTGTCAGTGGTGTATTTGATCAAATTATGCTGTAGTGGACTTATGGATTGTTGACAGTAGCATACCAGTAACTGACTTTTTTTTTTTTTTTTTGCAGTTTGGCAGGCATGAAGTTGATATATATAAAGTTACAGGGTGTGGGGTGGATTCCCCACATGGGGTGGGGGGCTTGGGGTAAAATCCTCATGTAAAACCCAGCTGAAGAAGAGTTTGTGTTAGATAATGTGTGTGGTTGTTTTTCTGGAAGGAAAATGTTATTCTGTTTTATTGCTATGGATTGCAACTGTAAACTGTAACTACTATAGTTGAATGCTTTGTATCACAATATTATCTAGCACTTGATAAAGTAGGTCAGTTTAAATGTGTTTCATTATAAGCAGTTATCGACCAGTAATGATGCAATATATGTAAACATATATAAGTAGTTGTCTACCAATAATAATATAATATAATTTACGTTAGTATATATGTATACATATAATGCAGACACACATGCACACACTTGCACAAACACGCACACGCACACACACATACATACATACACATATGCACCTGCCCACTTATTTACTGTATAGTTCTCACAACCTTGTTATTAGGACAGACTAACAGCAGGACTATGGTGCACTGAAGAGCTGAGCATCAAAGTCATTCTAATTTCCCCTGAAGAGTGGCACAGAACACAAAATGCCAGTGTATGTGTTTGTGGCATAAAATGCAAAAGCAATGACCCTCATAGTTGCAGCATAGCATATCACATATTAACCATGGTATGTTGTTAAAATATTTCTGGTTATCTGTGCTTAGCAAGGAGCTGCCCTAATATTGTGCCACTTTTGACATAGTCAGCTGGTACATGGCCACCCAAACAAGGCCATATCTATGGCCACAGGTTAACATGCCCTACAGCAATATCTGCTGTTATTACTATGAACATAATACAATGCACATGCAGTATAGCAATAATAAACCACAAGACAGTCTATGCAGCTGCAAATGCATTTCCACCTGTTGTACTGTATACTATATGGATATATGCCACTTCTGGAATCATGGTTTGATTGACTGATTGTTCAGTTCAGTGACACAAAGACACAAACACACATACAAACTGATCTTGATGTGTCATTTTCACCCACAACTTGGGCCCCTCTTGCAATATGTATGGGAAGATGAGATTAGCCAGTCAACCTGCATATTTTTAGAAGGCAGGATGAAAAGAGAATTTCTGGGAAAAAGCCTAAACAGACATGGGCCAAATATACAAAATGCATACAAACAATGCACACATTGCCACAAAAACATGTAGTCATGTGCTATAATGTGAGATTTACTATATAACATGATACACCATTCTTTATAAGGCACTAAATGCTACTTTGGATTATAATATATAACTTAGAAACAGAGGTTCAATATCCAGCCTTAACTTGTAATCCTAAATACTACACTACAATGTTTTGGATTATTTGCATATGCATACATGCATCTTTTGTTTTGTTACCCTCCTCCAAAATATGGTATCAGATGTTTACTACATTTCAAAGAATAATTGGCCTATACATCCAAAAGGCAAGCACCATGAAGACTATTGTAAACTGAAAGCAATACAAAGTCACAGCAGTATCAGTGGTGCAAGTTATATTTTTAGTTTTTATTAATTTTTAAATGTATTTATTTACATATCCTTTGTTGAATGGGTTAGTCCCAGTAGGCTAATAGCCTCTTTTCAGGGGACACCCAAGATAGTATTTATAGTAGTAGGGGAAATTTGGCTAGGACATTGGAGAACTTGTCCTATTTTTGGTAGTCAGGGAAAGATTTGTGTGTGTTACACATCCTGACTTCCTATTTCCTGTCCAGACACAAAGGCAGCCAGGAGGAACAGGGAAAAAACATGGCTGATTCAGCTTTTGCTGAAACTGGAGTGAAAGTTGCTGAAAATGTAGTTGAAATCACTACCAGAAGATTTTTCTGATGATGTGGGTGCTGAAAAAACAGTGACATTGGAGGAAAAGCAGATTGTAACTGAAACAGAGATGGACTCAAAGGAAAACTTTCAGAGGAGATTGAAGGATAGACAGTTACCTCTGAAAAATGCATTATTACAACTCTCCAATCGGGGCAGTGGGGGGGGGGGGTGAGTGGGAATATTTATTTGGAGGAAATGGTAAACCAAAGTGAGCCTGAAAATGGAGCAGCAATTCCGTGGAGTGACATCATGGAAAAAATAAAAGAAGAAAAGGGAGAAGAACAGACTTGCCAGGAAAAAAGTTCCAGAGTCAAAAATGTATGCACAAACTGTTGGAGAAGGAAGAATGAAGAAATAAAAGAAACAAGATACAGTACATATGAGCATTAAAAAAGAAGAACGTTTGGACAGGTATGAGGTTTGGGACTCTGTCATAGCACCTCTAGGTGTAAAAGCAAAACAGGTAAGAACATTTATTTTAATTACCCAAAAAAACAGTGGCCGGAGAAAAAAGTACCTCAACAGAAGCCAGTAATCCAATGATATAGCAGCAATGAGGTAGCAAACACTGTGCCGATACACTGAACTTTATTAAATTACAACAAAAATATAACACAATAAGTGCTTTTGCATCCATCTTAGATGCAAAAGCACTTACTGTGTCATATTTTTGTTTTATTTAATAAAGTTCAGTGTATCAGCACTGTGTTTGCTACCTCATTGCTGCTATATCATTTATTTTAATTAATAAAGAGACTTTTTGTGACTTGATATATGAGACTGGGCAGGGCATGGAAAAATTTTGGGGTGCATATGAACAAAAAAAATATATGTTTATCCATGGTCAGAATATGTGGTACAAGCTTTTTACATTCAAACAAAAAAAAGACTAATGATCCAGTTTAGAATTGAAGTTGAAGCAAAAGAACTGAAAAAAAAAAACATTTGTTAACTATATGTAAAGAAGTAATGGACACTACAAAAGTATATGATAAAAGAGGACTGTGATCTGGGAGATGGGAATGTGGAGTCTTCTTCTTCTTTCGGCTGCTCCCGTTAGGGGTCGCCACAGCAAATCAACTGTTTCCATTTCTTCCTGTCCTCTGCATCTTGCTCTGTCACACCAACCATCTGCATGTCCTCTCTCACCACATCCATAAACCTTATCTTAGGCCTTCCTCTTTTCCTGTTATCTGGCAGCTTCATCCTTAGCATCTTTTTCCCAATACACTCTGCATCCCTCCTCAGCACATGTCCAAACAAACGTAATCTTGCCTCTCTGGCTTTGTCTCCAAACCTTCCAACCTGGACTGGCCCTCTAATATACTTATTCCTAATCCTGTCCATCCTCGTCACACCCAGTGCAAATCTTAACATCTTCAACTCTGCCACATCAAGCTCTCACTCCTGCCTTTTTGTCAATGCCACTGTCTCTAACCCATATAACATAGCTGATCTCACTTCCCTGTTGTAGACCTTCCCTTTCACTCTTACTGGTACTCGTCTGTCACAAATCACTCCTGACTCTCTTCTCCACCCACTCCATCCTGCCTGTACTCTCTTCTTCATCTCTCTTCCACACTCACCATTACTCTGAACTGTTGATCCCAAGTACTTAAAATGGGAATGTGGAGTAATATTGAAAATGAAAAATTATAATGTCATGCATGTACCTAGTATTAATGTTCATGGTAATAGGGGTTATGTGAAATACAGGGGTCAACCAAAGACTTGTTATTTTTGTGGAAAAGTGATCATTTAATCAATTAATGTGATAAAAAAGATGTTATTTATGTGGTAAAACAGGGCATAATGCAAAACAATGTGATTTAAAGTGCAAAAAATGTGGCAATACTGGTTAGTCACAGCTAGAATGTGAAATGAATTTGCAAGAAAATGAAAATGAATAAGAAGTTATACAGGAAAAAGAGACAGAAGAATTTGTTTTACAAGAAAATGTACTAAAATATGTGACTGATAAAGAGGTTGTACATGAAGTTAAAGAAAGTAACAAGGAATAAGAAAAAGAGAGGACAAGTGAGGAAGAAACTGACTGGTGTACAGTAAGAAATAAAAAGAATACAATAGGGAAAAGAGTTAAAGAAAAGAAAATTTCAAAAATATAATTCTTAGAGAAAATAAGAAAGGAAGGGGATAAACATTTTATTATACTAACTGTTCTTAAAAGCTGAAAATATTAGCTTTAAATGTGAACAGTATGAAAAATCTTAAGCGGAGAATAGGTGTATTACAATGTTATGCTGCAGTAAATACACATATTATTGTTTTAGAAGATATCACATTATTAACAGAGGAAGATGGGGAAAGAAACATGCTCAGACATACGTACGTTATGTCAAGAAAGCATTAAAATATTAGATTTAACCATAGTGGAACTGGGATGAATTATATTTATAGACTCGAGATGGAAAAATATATGTATATATAATCATAGCTTTATATGCATATGTAACAAAAAAGAGAGAGAAATTATGTTCAAAAATATTCTTGAATGTGTTTGCATAAATATGGACATTATAGTGGTGGGTGATTTTAATTGCAATTTAAGAAAAAATAAGAGCAACTGTGATGTTAAAATGGTTAAAGAAATTATGAGCAGTGGAATGTTAAGTATATGGGAGAATAAACACCGGACCTACAAAAGGAATGGAATTAGGATAGTACTTGATTTTTTTTAATATCTGATAGTTTAAATGTTTAAAAACAAAGTAATTAAGTATGCTGGATTTTCAGATCTTGTGGCTATACGGGTTAAATTACAGGAAAATAAAGAATATATAAGAAAAGGAAAGAGAATTAATGAAAAGGAATTAGATTTAGAAGAGGAAAAAAGGAATTATGGAACTATGAAAAAATCATATGAATATGAAAGAGTTTTGTGAGAAATGGACTGTTTGGTGGCTTAATTTTAAAGAGAAATATAAAAAAGTTGTTTTAGAATATATTAAGGAAAAAAAGAAGAAAAAAAAAGAGAAATATGAAATATTGAGTCAAGAAACATTCAGAGACTTATTAGAAAAGGAAACTTCTTTTTATGAAAAAGAAAGAAAAATATATAAAAATGAATCAAATTAAAATTAACAAATTGTTATATAAATGATACTGTTTACAAGGAAAGAAATAAGAGGTAACACCATATTTAAGTAAAATAATAAAAGAAGGAAAAATAATAAGAGAATTAAAAAATATGGAAAGTAAGCAAATAAAACAGCAAGAAGGAATATACACAACAATTAAACAATATGCATTGGAATTGTTTGTTAAAAGAAAAAAAAACATAGAACAAATTTATAAAGGTGTAAAATTAAGTAAAGAAGATAATGAGTATTTAGAAGAAAAAAAAATAATATGAAAGAACTGAATGAAATTCTAAAAGATATTAACATGAGTTCTACAACAGGACTGGACAAAATTGAATATGATATGTATAAAAAGAAATGAAGGAGTGGCAAAAAATAATTTTTATAGAAGTTTTGAATGAATGGTTATAAACAGGAATTCAAGAGAAAGAGATATGTACAAGAGTTATAAAATTTATATTTAAAAAGAAAATAAACAGGAGATAAAAAATTGGGGACCGATAACATTGAATAATACAGATTATAAACTTTTTATGAGAATAAAATCCTAAAGGTTACAAAAAATGGATAGAATATATGGCCAAAATGTATTCAGAAGCAAAGGGAAAGGAAGACAAGAGTTATTATGGAAAATAAGAGAAATAATTGATGATATCATTAATAAAAATGTAGAAGTGAAGGTTATGATAGGGGATATAAGTAAAGCTTATGATAATATTTAATATAAATCATTATGGGAAATTTTGCAAGCATATAAAATAAGCAAGAAAATATTACAAATAATAAAATCTGTTTATGAAGGTAACTATGTGAAAATAAATGTAAATAATATAAATATGTAAATATGTAAATAATATCCAATGTATACATCAATAAAAAGCCCTACTCTCTGCAGTAGGGGGGGGGGTTGGGTGTTACACATCATGACTTCCTGTCCAGGCATGGAGGTAGCCAGGAGGAACAGGAAGAAAACATGGCTGCTGACAGCCAAGGCAATTTGGAAGTTAAATGTGTTGAAAATGAAGAAGAATGAAGAAATGAAGAAAAATGGTAGACTCACTACCAGAAATGTTTTCAGGTGATGTGGGAGTAGAAAAAAACATTGCGTGCTGATGGTGAGGAGATCAGGAAGGAGATAGAGCTAAATGCAGTGGTGAGGATGGATTCAGAAGAAAATTTCCAGAAAAATCTGTTTTAAATGGCAGAAAAATGTGTTATTTCAGCCCTCCAGTAAGGAGAGTTTTGGAATGAGCATATGGAGGAACTAATTAACCAGAGTGAGCCAGAAAGTGGAACTGCAGTATACTGGAGTGACTTTATCGAAAAAATAGAAGAGGGGGAAAAAGAAAAGGAAAAACAGCCAGAGATGGCTCCAGAAAAAAAAACTCCTATGCTCAAACAGTGGATGAAAGAGCTAAGGAGAAGAGAAAGACGAAGGAAGTAAAGAAAACATATGCTGTTCAGGTGAGCAGTAAAAAAGAAAAAGGCCTGGAATATGAGGTATGGGAGAATGTAATTGCACCTCTGGGAGTAAAAGCTGAAGAGGTAAGAGCTTTCATTTTAATTAACAAAGAAACTTTTTGTGACTTGTTCTTTGAAACTGGCCAGGCTATGGAAAACTCTTTGGGGACCTATGAACAAAAGAAAGCAGACTTTCCATGCCCAGAATATGTTGTGCAAGCTTTTTTCAGGCAAACAAAAAATAATCTTGATTAGGTTTAGAACTGAAGTGGCAGCAAAAGAACTTAGAAAATATTTGTTAATAATATTTAAAGAAGTAGTGGACACTACTAAAATCTAATATGAAAGAGGATTATGGACTGGGGTGTTGGGAATGTGGAATAATTTTAAAAATGGAAAATGACAAGGTGATACACAGGGTTACTGAAATTATTAATGTGCATGATTTTGTGAGTTACAGAGGACAAGCAAAGACTTGTTATTTTTGTGGAAAAAGTAATCATTTAATTAATATATGTGACAAAAATGCATGTGGTCAAACAGGTCATAATGCAATGAAATTTGAAGAGAAATGTAAGACATGTGGTAATACAGGACATTCATGGGTAGAATGTGAGGTAGAAATACAAGAAAATGAAAATTAAATTATACAATAAAAATAGTTAGAAAAGAACACAAAACACAAGAAAAAAACAGAAATGTTATTCAAATTTGAAAGGAAAGACAAAGAGGAAAAACTAAAAAAAGAAAGAGAGACAGATGAACAAGAGAAGAAGAGTGGCATATAGTAAAAGGCAAGAAAATGTCAATAGGAAAGAAAGTCAGGGAAAGAAAAAGAAAATTTAAAAATGTAATGGTAAGAAAGGTAAGGGATAAGAAGATTATTCTAATAACTGTTATATAAAGCTGAAAATATCAGCTTTGAACATGAACACTATGAAGAATATTAAGAGGAGAATTAGTATTTTACAAAGATGTGCTGCAGTAGATGCTCAAGTAATAGTATTAGAAAAGAAGAAAGGGGTGCAAACAAAACCTTGGAATAGTACTTTTATTTGGAATGTAGACAAATAAACATATTCAGGTATATGTATACTATGCTAAGAAAATATAAAAATGTTTGATATTACAATAGTAGAACTGGGACGATTAACAGTAGTGGGTATAAGATGGAAAAAGAAAGAAACAGTGTTTAAAAGTATACCCAATTATGTCTGAGTTAACATGGATATAATAATGACAGGTGACTTAATTGTAATTTGAGAAATAAAAAAATAGCTGTAATGTTAACAGGGTTACTGAAATTATGAAAAGTGGAAAATTAAAAATATGGGGAAATAAACACTGGACATACAAAAGAAATGAAATGTAGACAGAAATTGGCAATTACTAAAAGAGTACATGAACAAAAAATAAAGCGTTTCCAAAACAAAGTTGTTAAAAAAGGAAAGGGGTGATATAAAGGTTCTTTCATTTAATGTTAGTTTATTGAATGATAAAAGAGATTGCTTGTACTTAAACTGTGTGAGACACAAGATGGTGCTATGATTTGTTTGCAAGATACTAACAGATTAAATATTGAGCAACAAAAAAAAGAAATTATTTGGGATAGGGTGGTTAGATAGACTTTTGGAGAGAACATATGTTCTGGAGTTATCATTTCTTGTTAAGAAAGATAGCATTAAAGTATTGGATTTTATTGTTGTAGTTCTAGGTAGATGTGTTATATGTGATATAAGTGAGAGGAAGGTGGTATGATTATTATATATATATGCTTATACACAATCAAAAAAGAGGATGACCTCTTTCAGGAAGTTAAAAAGTGTGTGGTGCCAAAATTGGACATAATACTAAAGGGTGATTTTAATTGTAATTTCAGAAAATTATATAGAAAAAAGGGGCAAATATCTAAGAGCATGCAGACAAATGATAAAATATGGTCAGTTGCATGTAGGTAAATGGGAATACAAGTATGTCAGGAGTAATTTTTAAACTGAAAAGAACTATGTTATTTTTTCTGAAACACTGGTGGAAGAAAATGTGATAGGTTTGAATTTTTTCTTTGATCATTTAACTATTAGTTCAAGGATTATACATGAAGTGGGTTATGTAAAGGATGACATATATTACAGAATTAGTCAGTAATTTGGAAAAAGAAAAATTTTTTTTGATTGAGATAGTTAGATTGTGGATGGATCATTGTTCAATGATGCCCTTTTGTGACTCTTTGGAGCAGAGGTGGATAGCCTATAAAGAAAATATAGAAAATATTTAAGAATTGGAAAAAATATTTTGGAAAAAATAAACAACTTATGGTAACTGAATACAATATTCTGAGAAATGTTTAGAAGGTAATAATGAATGTTGGACAAAAATGAAAAGGGAAATATGCAATGAAAATATGACAAGAAGGAAATTTTGTATTATATAGACAGAAATTTATTGTGTAAGGTTAAACTGAAGTGGTATCTCATTTATTTGAGAACTATAAAAAGAGAGAGTAGCAGGATGGAGTGTATTAAATCAAGCAATGGAAATAAAATATATGATATGAAGGGAGTATAAAAATAAGTTAGAAGGTATATTTCAAATGTATACAGAATGCAATGAAAAAAAGTGCAAAGCTTGATTGGGCTTTAATAAAAATAAGTAATCAAGAAAGAAATAATATAGTTCAAAGGATAGAACTAAAAGAACTACATGAAGTTTTAAGAAGTCAAGTATGCCAAAGTCCTTGTAGTATAAAGTATTATTTTATAAGAAAATAGATGATTATTAAAAACTTTAATGACAATAACCCTTTTCTTATTATGTTTTAAAAAATCTTTATTAAATTATCACATATGAAATCATACATTAAATAAATTAAAACAAACCATAATGACATAATTTTAGTTGCAAACATTATACATCATTTATCTCTGTTACTATATTCACTACTTCTAATACAGTTGGTTTAGACTTTGATTTCCATTTTTGAGTAATTGCTTTTTTGGCAGCTACCATAATTAGACTCAGCAAGGCCTTACTAGGTCTAGACAATTCCAATTCTGTGTCTTAGCAAAAAAAAAAAATCCTTAGTGCCACCATTTTTCTCACCCAGTATCTCTAACAGAGTAGTCTGCAGGGAAACTTTAAATTCTGCCAGATAATTACACACCCAAAAATATGTTCAAAATTACCTCTTTCTTCCCCATCACACCTCCAACAGTTGCTGTCTACCTGAGGAAAAATTCTTTGGAGTCTACATGGGGTATACAAATATCTATATAAACACTTCCAAACAAAGATCCTAAATCTTCTAGACTTTTTTGCATATCTGGGAGACATAAATATATCTCTCCATTGTTTCTTCTTCAAGTGCTTATCCAGTGTTTCTCTTCCCAATCCTTTTTAATCTCCTCTGATTCATTCTTATAGTTATCATGCAATATTTTGTATGGTCTACTAAGTATTCTTTTTTGACAGCAACTTCTGTTCTAGATTCTACTAACAACTGCTGGCCTTTCACTTAGGATCCCCTATTTCTTTCTCTTTTCCTATGGTCTGATATCAATTATTGATAGGAAAGGCAATCTATAGCCTGCAGTCCAAATAAATACTTTGCCTCTTCCCATTCTATTACCTTTCCCTCTCTACTTATTTGTTCCCAATACCTTGGTTCTTTTGCCAGTTTTCTCCAATAAATTCCATTCCCCTCTTGCCTATTGTCTGTATCCCTTATTGCAGTCACACCTATTGGCAGAATCTTCTTTCTCCATTCCCATGTTGGTTTAGTTCTTAGAATACTTTCTGTTACTTTATGACTATAATATTCTGTATGGTTATTGTTATTCTCCTTAAAGATCTGCATCCAAAATCCCAGTCTCTCCTTGTTTCTTAAGCATTTCCCATTTTACCATCATCCCTTTCTACTTTGAATTATAGGTTTCTGCTTGTGCTATGTACAGGAGCCTTGGCTGTGTGGCTCTGAAATACCCCTTCAAATTGGGTAATCCCAAACTGCACTGTTCTATTGAAAGGAACAGCTTAGCCAACTTGACTCTTGCCTTCTTCCCCTCCCAGGTAAAATCCTTCATCTATTTATTAATTGTGATCCACAACTTCTCCTCTAGTTGATAAAAATATACCTGACCCATGTATAAAACCAAAGGGGATAAAACATTTTAACTGCTTATATCTTGCTCTCTATATCCATATAACAGAGCTTCCAATTTCTCAGTTTTTGTATTATATTTTATTCTCTCGCTTCCTGTATATCCTTAGCTGCCACAACAGAATCCTTTTTAATCCATACTCCTAAGTACTTTAATTTTATATGTCCCCATAAATATGGGTATTGCTGAATCAATTCATGTGTGGGTACATAATATACAGATATTGCCTTTGTTTTAGCTTAATTAATTTTGCATCAGAAAAAGTTTTAAAACTGCCTCGAAATGTTCTACAACACTAAAATGTCCTTTTATGGTTTTATCAGAAATAAAATAATATAATTTGCAAATAGAGGCAGCTTTTCTTCCTAATATACAAATTATATCCTTTAATTTCTGAGTCTCTTATTTTCTTTGTCAGTGGTTCTAAATATGATGTAAATAACAAAGTAGAAAGAGGACACACCTGCCTGGTTCCTCTGCTCAAACAGAAATTATCAGAGAGGAACCCACCCACTTTAATTTTCACTTCCTAGTCAACCTTATAATTTTATCATGGAATGCAAATGCTTCCATTGCCCTGCTCATAAACTCCCAGCTCACATTGTCAAATGCTTTTGTGCATTAAGATTCACCAACAGCAGTGGTATTTTCTTAATTCTGCTTCCCTCTGGATCATCAATGTTCTTTTAATGTTATCAAATATTTGCCTCCCGTCCACAAAACCACATTGATCCATATCTATCCATTTTGGCATCACATTTGTCATTCTTTTAGCCATTATAAACATGAACACTTTATAATCATGGTTTTGGATTGAAATTGGCCTTTATGAAGGTATATCTAATGGTATTTACCTTCTAGAAGTATTACAGCCACCGCCACTTTCTTCCAGGATGTCAGTGCTTCTCCTCCTCTTAAAATACAAAACCTTCCAGATCTTTATCAGGTTTTCCTCCTATCTTCCAAACTTCCACAGGAATAACGTCTATCCCTGGGGACTTCCTGTGGATTTGGTTATACATCACCATTTTTATCTTATCTCCTCCAGTCCTGTTAGAAATTGAGCCTCATCTTCTTCTAATCTTGGTATATTTAATTCTTAACGTTTTGAATTATTGATTGAAAAAAATTATGTAACAGACAAAAGGGTATGTGAAGGTGTGGTGCAATTTATTATGCAAAAAAGTATGGGAAAGATTATGAACAGTAATTTAGATGAAGAGATATGTGGAATAGAAGGGAGACAGATGAAAAAGATGATTATTTTCAAAGATGTTGTAGATATAGTAAATGAACTAAGTAATGCTAAAATTATAACCTGAGTTTGTCAAATGGAAATGTTTGGTATCATGTGTCATTTTGGGATATATAAAAATTAGTTGAGTTAATGAAGTTGATTATAATTCATTTAGTTTTCATTAATGATTGATTTGGTGAAAAGATTAAAGAAATGAGAGAGGTGAAACAAAGATGCTCCTTAAGTAGTGTTCTATTTGTAATTACTAGGAATGCTATGACACAAAAGGGAAGGAAGAAAATGTATGAAGGAGCAGTGGAGTGGTGTTAAAAGTCCTTAATATATGGTTTATGCAGATGATTTAGTTGTAATGTTTTCTTTTATCCACTCCTACAAATTGCAATGTGGGAGTTAGAGGAGTGTATTAGGAAAGTGGGTTTGAAAGTTAATAGAAGTAAATATAAGGGTTACGGAGACATTATTAAGATATAAAGATGTTATGCTTAATATAAAGGATAGAAATGTCCTATAACCACTCATTCTTCCAGAAGTTTTCAATGATGGGGTAGGTGGGAGGGGAGTTGAGGAAGAATGAAAATGGACAACACAGATGGAACGTTATGGCGAGTAAATACCTTCTTTATCTGCTGTCAATTTTCATTCTATCCTCAACTGATGGGACAGAGTCCCCAGCTACCTAAAATACTGGGTGGACTCAAGAAAGAATATTCCTGAGCACCACTGAGCCACATGATGCTCTACCTCTGGAGACCAGATCCAATTTGTAATGACTAACAAATGTATGGGGAGTAGCCCAAGTTGCTGCCGAATCTATATCATCCATGGAATTCTGGACTGAAACACTGAGGAAGTAGCCATGGATCTAGATGAATGGGCTCATAATGGTTTTGGTAGATTAATGCCCAATTAGTTATAAACAAATGAAATACAGTCAGTTAGCCACCTAGATAAAGTGACTTTGGCAACTGTTTTTCCCAATTTTATTTCTGTGAATAAAACAAACAATTGGTCAGATGTTCTGATTTCTTTTGTTCTGTGTAGACAGAAATGTAATTGTCAGTGGACATCTAATAAATGTAATATGTATTGACCCTTGTTATTAAAATTAGGAAAGAATACTAGCAAATCAGTGGATTGATTGATATTAGATTCTGACGCCACCTTAGGAAGAAAGGAAGCATTAGTCCATAGTGTAACTCTATCCTTGTGAAAAATCAAGTTTGGTGGTTTAGAGGACAAGGCTTGAATCTCAAACAATTGTCTGGCTGAAGTAACAGCTACCAGAAAGATTGCCTTCCAAGAAAGGTATTTAAGGTCACATGTAGCTGCTAGTTCAAATGGGGATTTAGTAAGAGCCTACAGTACCAGATTCAGGTCCCATGGAGGAGTAGGATCTCTAAAAGGAGGTCTCAGAAAAAGAGTACCTTTGAAGAAGACTTTGCTTAATTTATGACAGGCAAATGTGGAACCATTAAAACCAATATGAAAATTTGATATGGCTGCTAAATGAACTTTAATGGTTGATGAACTAGCTCCTTCTTTAAAAAGATGGGACAAAAATTCAAGAATGCTATGTATGGGGGGCTGAAAATTGTTCAGTAGTATTTAGATGAGCCCAGTGAACAAACCTCTTCCATTTGGTGAAATAGAGCTTTCTGGTAGAAGGCTTATGGGAAGATAAAAGTATCTGACAAACAAGTGAAGAGAGCATAAGTTGTCTGGCTATTAATCGAACTGGAGAAGCCAGGCAGATAGCCTGAGGCTGGTCATGTTTGGATGAATCATGCCTGTTGGGTGAGACAGAAGGTCTGAAATCGAATCCAGAATCCATGGTTGGTGAAGCAAATGAGGTCAAAGGAAGGGACAACAAATTTGCTAAGGGTAGTAAGGTGCAAGGAGGATGACTTTGCTCTTCAACATAGCAGCTTTCTGAAGGAATTTTGAAATTAACAGTATGGGTGGAAAAGCATAGCGAAGACCGGGGAGCCAATTGTGAACCCAGCATTTATTGCCCATGAGAGGGGGATTCGGGCAAAGTAGTTGCTGCATTTGTTGTTTACGGTCGAGGTGAAAAGATCACAGCAAGGGTGGCCCCAATGACAGAAAATCATTTCCATCACATTCTTGTTGAGGGACCATTTGTGAGGTAAAAGAACACACCTGCTCAGTTTGCTATCACGCTGGATTCCCCCGGAAAGTGCATTACTATAAGAAAGCGGTTGAATAAGATCACCCATTGCCACAATCAGAGCGTCTCAACACAAGGGTATGACATAGCTTCTCCTTGTTTCTTGATGTACCAAACTACTGACATATTGTCTGTTTGTATTGCAATAGTCCCTACAGGGAGAGTAACCTGGAAGGCCTGCAATGCAAAAAGCACTGCTCTCATCTCTAGGACATTGATATGCAAATTGGCCTCTTCAGGTTACCAAGTGCCCAGGACTTTTTTCCCTAGAAAATGCCCCCTACCCTCTCTGGGAAATGTTTGTAGTAACTATGGACTTGGGCTGAGGAGGAATAAATGGACAGCCTATACAACCTAATTTGACTGAATACACCACCAGAGATCTCTCTTGCACATCTGAGTGATTCATATCTGACAAGATATGAGTTGGTAAAGTATTGACCACTGTGTGGCTAGCATCCACTGAAAAATTATCATGTAAAATCTGGCTAAAGGTACTAGAGTTATCACTGCTACCATTGATCCCAGAGCTTGAAGGACCAGGTGGGCCGAAACCTTGCTATTGTGTCTTTCGGCTTTCCCGGTTAGGGGTCGCCACAGCGGAACTCCGGTCCACTAATGATTGGTAGTTGATTTTTACATGCCGAGGTACCAGCCCTGATGCACAACCTTCAACGAAGGTACGCCCATTCACGCATGTCTCCAAGCAGAAGACGCTCTAGCTGAGAATCGAACCGGACAGCGTCTTACTGTGAGGCGACAAACCTTGATACTGCAGATTATTTTTCCTGACCTGGAATCTAATGGTCTCAACTCTTGAGGCCAGTAATGAATTTTATTTATATATTTATTTTACATTTGTTAACCGGGAGAATCCAACTGGATATATGTCCATTTTCAGTGGAGGCCCAGGGAGAAAAGCTCCAGAGCAGTTAAATTGTTAACATATAAGATAGTGAGTTTAACAAAAGGCACTTTTGCCAACATTCATATGATACAGTTTTTATACACCTTATAGAAATATAGAACAGCAAGTATAGGAAGAAGGCAGAATTGACAACTTACACAATGCATTTTTACACTTGAGAGAAATTATATGTACAATTGGTTTACTTTTCATTGGTAAGAGTTTACATTTACCCACGTAGACAATAAAAAAAACAGTAGATACGCTGTTACTCTAGTTGCTGAAAACAGAGAATAATGAGTTACTGTCCAGGGGTGGTACAGGTGCATAATCTATGATTCAGGAAGTGTGTTTTAAGTAGTTTTTTTTAAATTAGGTTGAGGAGTTATTACTTATTATGTGGGCTAGAAGGGAATTCCAGATTTTAGAGATATAGTGGCTATAAATAGATCTACCTGCCTCATTGTTGAAGTTTGTTACCTTAAGGAGGTATTGGGTACTTGATCTTAAGGATCTGATAGTGGTGTAGAGTTGAAGTAGTTGTTGAAGGGCGGGAGTGTTGCTTGGATGATGTACCACTTTGTGAGCAAGTGATAGTTGATTGATTTGAAGTGTCAGTGAGAGTTCTAACCAGTTTTTGAGGCTTTCACAGTGGTCGGTTTTAGAAGGTGAACCTGTGGTGAATCTGGCTATTTTATTGTAACAGCTGTCTAGTTTGTTTAGCTCTGTTTTTCGGAGATTGGTAAGCACGGGGGAGGCATACATTAGGGTTGATAGGAGGTGTGTCCTAGCTGTGGTAACCTTAGAACTGTCCAATGCTAAGGATCCAAGGTTGACAGATGGCTCTGAATGCCTTGGAGGCAACTGCAACAACTCAGATATGACAGGGAAGCCTCGGATCCGAGAGGTCTCTGGATCTGACAGGATTAGAGTAATCAGAGTAAGCTTAGGATCAGAGGATACTTTTAGAAGAATGAGCAGAATACATGGAAGGGGACTTGGGTCTATCGAAAAACAGATACTGGGTCCACTGAAGGTGAATATACAGTACTTGGCAATACAAATTAAGGTTGAAGGCCTAGCAATAACCAGATCTGAAATTATTTGTTTCAGATCCGAAGAAGTCAATCAGTCAATTTTAATTCCCTTGGATGCGAGGAAGTCAGATCTGTCAATTTTAGTTTCTTTGGATCCAAGGAAGTCGGATCAGACAATTTCGCTTTTTTTTTTTTTAATTCATGGATGAGATCGGATCTGTTTTTGATCTTCTGTGTGATGACTTTGAAGCCAAAGATGAACAGGAGGGTTTCAGAGACCCTGATTTAATTTAAGTTGAAGGTAACAATCCCTTTAAAATTAATTTATTTTTTGTTCATTCAAAGCCCGCGGTTGAATCCATGGCAAGTAGAGCAGCTTTCCTGCAAATGAAGTAGCCCTAAACAATACACACAAAGTGTGGGCCTCTGATAAGGGGAATTTATGCCCACACTTAAGATATTTCTTAAGGCCAACAGGCCTTTTTCTGCCAAAGTAAATTACAACACTAACAGAGAAATAGAGAGAAAGTAAAATATTAATAACTACCAACAATGGTAGGAAAAAAAACTGAAATAAATGTAGGAGAGAGAAAATACTATCAATATTATTTAAGAAGTACATAACTCATTGCATCTGAGTGACACCTCCAGGTGTATTTGCAGTTAACTCCCACTGATGCATCTAGGTGTCAAATATTACTTGTTCCTATTTGCATCAATGGATCCAAAACCATGCTATGTATAAGGTTTTAAAATATTTCATCTTAAAACTTACATGATGGCAAAATCAACAGCATTAATATTTGACCTCTGTCTAGTGCAGGTAAAGATATATTAACTGTTGTTTTTTTAGGACAGTTTATATATATATATATATATATATATATATATATATATATATATATATATATAAAATGTTCATATTTTTCTAAATAGCTCAACAACCAAGTAACACAGATGGAACTTCTTAGCCTCTTATGAAAGCTCTCAGCTAGGTGAATAAAATGTCGCTGATAGTACACTAGTTGTGTGACATTAGTGGTTGCAGAGATATCGTAAGTTGTTTACAAAATATTACAAACATAATGGTTGCTGTGTTTACTGTTACTTATAAAATTCAGTTTAAGACCTAGGGCCTAAAGAATACTACCATTATAAAAATAGTTTGGACTGAAGAGTTTGGCCTTTATACTTCTTTCATAACCCCTATGATTCCAGAGATAGGATCTTTTGTTTTGAAATGTAAGGAAATTATTCTGTCATAAGGCGTAGGCTCTGCCCATTGAAATTACAGTGCAAACTTCCTGGGCCCCTTTGGAGTGAATGTGTTTAGTACTGGGGAAAGTCAAAAAGTAATAACAATAATATAAAAGGTAAGGGAAATACTAATTGCTAATAAAGATAATCCCATTGTATGTTAAGCCTCACTGCACTTATTTTAGATTCTGTAAGAAGCTAATGAGGATAAAACTGGGTATCTTGGAAGAATTTTGAGAGAAAAAAAATAATGAGTTGTGGTTAGGGAAAAAGGAAGAAAGATTTAGAATGGATAAACAAGAGCACAATGAACAGACAAAAGGAAAATAGTTCAGAATGAAGTTAAATGTTCAAGAAGAGACTGGCACGACTGTATCATGAACATTTTTTTATTATATGAAAAATTGGGAGGTAAAAATGATTTTATTAAAAGCAATACAAATGGAAAGAAAGAGAAAAGATTCATGGTTTTATGTGGCAACTGATGAAAGTTGCCAATTAAAGCTGAAATGTATAAATAAATGAAAGATATCGTATGTAGGATATATAATGTTGAAGGGACTATGAATCATTTGTTTCTTGAATGTCAGAGAAGAAAAGATGTTTGGAATTATTTTAGACATGATGCTTTTGCTAACATTAATATGCATATCATTATTCATGGTTATTATAGGGATTTTAGATGTGATAATATTAATTTAGTGGATAGAATTTTTGCTGCTGGTTCATGATCTGTATGGCAAATGAGATGCCAAGAATTATTATATAATCACATTCAGGATACTTGTATTGTAATTTTAAGATAAAAATAGTTATCAAAGAAAGGATGGGAGGGATGAGGGGAAAAACAATATGTTGTTGATTTTTTTTAAGTGTGTGTAATATATTTTTGTGTCCATTTATGATTTATTATGGCTATACAATTATGTAAAGAAGGAACTAAATAAAACAGGTATATAAATAAATCCTCTACAAATTTCAATAGGTGCATTGGGATATTTTACATCTACCTAAGCTACCACCAACTTAGGTGGATGGGGCCTCTGGCTAACATCTCATCTGAAGGATGACACATACAGGAGTGCAGCACCCCCTTATGTTCCACTGCAGTGTCAGCAATCCTGCTACCTGATGTGGAGATATAAACCACAGCTTCTCTGCATCAAAGTTGAGTGTGTTACCTAATGCTCTACTGACACTGTCAATGTCAAATTTCTTAAGTTTAATGTATGCACATTTATATATATATATATAAATGGTTCCCTATCAGACGCCTGAAACACTATAAGCTTGAAAATCAAAATCCTGAAACCAAAAGCCTGAAAATTCAAAATCCCGAAAACCCAAAATCCTGAAACTCAAAATCCTGAAAACACAAAATGGACATACTGACGTCATTGTGGCTTTGCTATTGTTAGCCCTGTGGTGTTAGGTCATGCGTTGGGTTCAGGTCAGTGTGCGGTTGGTTTTATGTTAGGGTTAGGAGCGGTTTAAGTGAGTTAGGGTTAGGGTGCAGGTTAGGCATGTATGCAATAGTGACAAATATTGGGGTTAGGGGCAGTTTAAGTGAGTTAGGGTTAGGGCGCAGGTCAGGTGAGTGTGCGATAGTGACGGATCTTAGGGTTAGGGTCAGGGTCAGTTGGTAGATATTAGTGTCTTTATAGTGACATATTAGCATTATTTGTGTTTTCAGGATTTTGAGTTTCAGGATTTTGGGTTTTCGGGATTTTGAATTTTCAGGCTTTTGGTTTCAGGATTTTGATTTTCAAGCTTATAGTGTTTCAGGCTTCTGATAGGGAACCATATATATATATATATATATATATATATATATATATATATATATATATATATATATATATATATATATATATATATATATATATATATATATGTATATATATATATTTGCACATATTTACATATATCTAAATCTGTGAGAATGCTTTGAATATATATATATAGATATATATATATATGTATATATATATATATATATATATATATATATATATATATATTTGCACATATTTACATATATCTAAATCTGTGAGAATGCTTTCAACAAAGCTTATAAAAAATGATGTGGGTGCCCATTTGTGTTTCTTTCTTAATGCATTTATACACTGGGGCACAGTTATCCATGCAACGGCTAAGGACTGCTGAGGTTAGGGGTTTCTACATGGATAGTAACCCTGTTCTTCTAAGTAGTACCATTTTATATGAAGTTGAGTATGGTACATGCTTAGTAGCCTCAGAAATTTACACCAACAAATATTAATGTATCATTGCTCATCTACATTTTTAATGCACACCAACACTGGCTTTGATATTTGCTATCTTATCAGCCAGTGCATAGTGTCAAACCACTGTCTCTAAATTATGTGTAGATGTTTTAATTGCTCGCTTTAACACACTAGTAATATACAAAGTGCGCACAATACCTATGAATGTTGTCCATAGACCACATGATGCTCTTTCTCATAATACCTACCCATGATGAGCACACAAGTTGTCTCAAACTAGAGTTAGAATAAGAGAGTTGTATAACAAGGAAAAACAAACTGAAACAGCTCCTTCAAAAAGAAAAGACAAAACAGATGACAGTTCAAACAGACTGCAGACTACAGTGAAAGGGAAGTTGTTAAAACAAGGTTCTACTAGGAATATAGAGACTGCTCATTAACAGAAACTACAAATAACTGATCTAAACATTACTGTACACCTGTGTGGCTGATTTATACTAAACTTTCTCAGAAATGTTCCTTGGGATCTTAATTGTATCTTGAAAAAGTAGTTGTTGCTCCATTTGAGCCAGCTAATCAGGTTGATTTGTGAGTCTTGATATGGAAAACCACTCTGCTGCTTGCCCTGCAAGAACACTATCTGAGATGTAAGCACTTATGTTGGGTCAGCCTGATCTCATTTTCCACAAATATACAGTTTCCTTAAGGACTAATCCTTACGTTATGCCTAAAGTGCTTTCCAAGTTTTCTTTAAGCTAAGCCATCCATTTCCCCATCTTCTTTCAAGAACCTAAAAATGAGGGAGGAAAGATTCTCATTCCCTTCATGTCCACAAACAACTCAAACACTATCTTAACAGAACAAAATCTTTAGTATCTCTAATCAGTTGTTTATTTATTGTGAAGCTAAGAAGAAAGGTTATTCTGTGTCAAAATAGACTATTTCCAAATAGCTGCCCAGTGCAATTACTTTTTGTTATACCTACTACAAAAAGGCAATTCCAGACAGGGTCAAAGCTCTTTCTGTGAGGATCTTGGTTTCATCAGAGACTTTACTGAAAGGGTTGGATTCTAAGAGTATTCTAAAATTAGCAGCCTGGTCCTCTATACATGGATTTACAAAGAACTACTAACTAGATTAAAGACAAACTGGTTCAAAACACAAATAGATCCGATACTAGTAATCCACTCAGTCCACTCGATCTGGATAAGAATGATTTATTCGATTCGATATTTATTCGATTTATTTGTTCAAATAAATCATTCTTATCCAGATCGAGTGGACTGAGTGGATTACTAGTATCGGATCTATTTGTGTTTTGAACTACTAACTAGATTCCTTCTCCAGATCTAGGGCAGGCTTGGCTAGGACCATTCATCAGGGGCTTCTGGGCTTTTATCCTTCCTCCTTTCAGTGAGTATAAGCTCTGGTAGTCTACTGATATAGTTAAGGCTACTGCAGAGGTGATCAAATGATGAACATAGTATAGTTGTGTAAGTAAACTTACAATAGCAATAGATGTTTAAACGTTCAATGCAACGGTAGCTGCTCCCTCCCTTCCTATTATTTTTGTATGTTTTTCTTGCCAGGGTGAGGACTTGTATCTTTATTTTCCTAGCATTAATCTTTTCAAGGTCTGAGCCTCCCTCTCTCAGTTGGCCTGAAATCTTTGAAGAGCTTGGCACCCAAACCACACTTTTTCTTCTCCTCACTTGAGCCAAGTAATGGTTTTGTCATGTGAGAGCTGCCTTGGAAACTTAAGCTAACCAGCTGTAATAACTTATTATAGATAAGGCTAGTACAGCAGTAATCATTTGAACATCTGCTGTTATGGTACGTTTACTTACACAACTGTACTTTTTTTTTCAGAATGTGTAGATATCGATTTATTTATTGTAAATTAACTGGAGAGATCACTTTCATCCATGACCCAGGCTCAAGATGAGCAATAGTAAAATATAAAAGAGAGAAGCATGAACAAACATTACTCACAAACCAGTATCAATAACAAGTCAAGAGCAGAAAAAAATTATACAGCTAATAATATTGAAAAAGTACAACACAGCAGGAGAAAATATATGGTTAAGCATATAACTATTTGCAAAGAAACTGTAGCATACGTTAAGATTACCAATAGGAGTTTATGCTATAAATTAAAATGTTTACACAAAAGCAAACTCAAAGCAAAATTTCAGATTAATTCAAGTTTATATGGCATTGCAAAAGGGGCAATGATTAGCTTCCAACATTTAAGAATAATTAATGACCATCACAGAAACAGTTTAACTTCAAACATTTGAAATCATGAAAGCAGCTACAGTTAGTGATGTAGCTCAGGGATCTGTACTTGACCCTTTTTTAATATATTTATGACCACTTTTAAGAGTGGAAAGGGAATGTAGGTCAGAAAATTTGCAGACAATTCAAAATTGTTGTGTGTTGACAAATAGCACTACACAGATAAATTATCAGATTGGTCTAAAATGAACATCTTTCAGTTTAATATCAATAAATGCAGTGTTTAATATTTTGGTGGCATAAACCTATGGAACTTCTTTTACAAGGGTCATCAATGATAGACAAACGTTATGACATTGTGACAGTAATTCAATGAAGATATGGAAGTTTATGAGATAAAATGGGAAGGATGGTAAAAAAGTGTTAATATCTGTATTTAAGACTATGATAAGGCCCATAATAATGTACTGTAGGAAAGTGTGTAATTATAATAAATTAAAAATGAAGAGATTACAGAGGGTTCAGCAAACCTTTACTAGACAAATAGAAGGGATGTAAACAATGTTTCGACAGGCTTATAAATCCGGGGTTGCATTCCATTAGCTATAGACATTTTAGGGATGATTTAATATTAACTGTTTAGATGGGACGGTAGTAAATAACTGGATTCAGGTATTAAAGTATCACTTGTATCACACCAAGTTAACATAAGAAATATAATTTTTTTTGCCATTGGTTCAAGTTTTGCCAGCATAGTAAAAGAAGTAGTTTCTTAAAGCTGAAAACCTTTGGAATTTGCTTTCTTTTAATGACAGGACAGCATCAAGATTAAGTCGATTTATGGGCTGCCAATTGGGTATATGACCCATGGACTGTAGAAAGCAAATACCTCATTAGCCAAAATTAAGACTGTCAGCCTATGTGATGAAATAGCATGCAACATTATAAGCACATCAGAGATCTCAAGTCAAATTTCTAGATGATCTTTAAATATATAATGTTATGAACACATGCATATGTTTATTTATTTATTTTTGTGTTATCCTGATCAATTTACTAGTACAATGTTTTCAACCCCAACCTGGGCCAAGAAACAGTAAAAACTGTTTTTTAAAGCAATATTACAAACAATTTACTTTCTGGGTTGCATTGATAAGCTTTTTCATGAATGTTGTTTGCATAAATCACTACTTTAAATATAACAATAATAATGTGTGATAAAGTAAGCAATGAGGCAAAGCAGGTATTCTTCTCACATCAACAAGGCAATTCTTCCACAGAAATAGTTTGATTATTCATAAATAATACAAAATGCATCACAAAATAAAACGTTTTAATAGACTTGATAAGCGCTTTCGCTAAAATAGCTTCTTCAGATCAACACAAGTCAAATTCATCTAAAGTTCATTTAAATAGCATATTCAAATCACAGGACTCCAATCAGCTGTCACTATCAATTAATAAATTAAAACATTTAAAGGCATCTTATTATATATTTCTCTATATATATTTTATATTATTAGAGGTATATAGCAGAAATATTCTACCCATGCTACCAACAAAACAATCCAATATAAACATAAAAAAAAAAATATATATATATATACATATGTGTATATATAAAAATGATATACAATATAAACACATAAGCAATATATGTAAAAATATATATACAACAAAAAAATGTATCTAAAACACATATTTAAAAACATGTATATGTCTAAAATGCATATTTAATTGATTGAACATAAAAATCCTAGATAATGAAAACATATACATTATTGAGTTATTTCATTTTCCTACACTTTTTAAGTAGTGGCTTAATAGAAGCTCTCTCATTTAGACCCTTACCTCTGTCTGCTCTAAGCATAATGATCCAAATATTTTCTCTATATTCAGTATGGTTGCGAATATCACCTTCATGGATACTAGGTGAAATAATCTCCAGAACTCTAAATTTAAACCAATGTGTATCATTAGTATTAATCACATGCTTGGCCAATGCATTATGTTCTGATTTTTTATGAATATGATACACATGTTCTCGTATTCTATCTTTCAATGTCCTGTTGGTTTTCCCAACATAAAATGAGTGACATATCTGACATTCAGCTAAATATACAAGATTTGTTGTTTTACAGTTAGCCTTGTATGATAAAACAAATTCTTGCTCAAATTCTGGGTGAACAAATTTATTAGACGTATCAATATATGTGCAAAAATTGCATGACCCACAAGGTACTGTATTCCCTATTGCCAAATATTCCTTCTTAGGATAGCATAGTAATCTTTTAAGATTTCTCTTATTTTTATATAAAAACTTTGGTTGTTCACCTACAATTTTCTTAATATTCTCATCAACTTGTAGAATGGACCAGTTCTTGCTGAGTATCTCTCTAATTCCTTGATTGTCAGATGTAAAAAATATAGGGAATCTGATTGTATTCTGTATATTACGAGTATCCATCACTCCTGAGCCTGGGGTGGGGCCAAAATAAGGTGCTGCTACTTCTGTGCGTAGTGTAGGAATCTCTTTAAAATTATTGTCTATTTCTACCTCAGTATAACCTCTATTTAGAAATTTTCCTTTAAGGTTCATAAGCTCTCTATTGAAACAATCGTCTAATGGATTTAGTCTCGATGCCCTAATGCCCTGACCTTTAATTATATTTTTAAAAATATGTGCTGGATGCATACTTGTTCTCAGTAAAAATGAATTTCGATAACAATTTTTGCGATGGACACCTGTATTGATCAGTCCATCTGAGAGCTTTTCTATATATAAATCTAAATAATTTATTTTGGATTCTGACCATTCCATGGTAAACTTCAGATAATTATTAAGATTATTCATTTTATCTACAAAATCTTCTAATTGTTGTTCATTTCCGTCCCAAAGTATAAAAAGATCATCTACAAAACACCGATAGAAGGTCACATGTCTAGTAAAACCTTCTAATATAAAAAGGGTACTTTCTTTCCACTGTGCCAAAAACATATTAGCGTAGCTGTTGGCACATGGGGTACCCATTGCTACACCATCTTGTTGTATATATAGCCCATCTCCAAATACAAATAAATTATTTTCTAAGACAAGTTCTAAAAAATATGAAATTAAATCAATCTGTGTTTCAGCATACCTGCTGTGTTTCTGCAGATATCTCGTTATATATTGAATTCCTAATTCATTTGGTATAACTGTAAATAAGGATTGTACATCTAATGTAACTAATAATAAATCCTGTGTATTCACATTATTCTCTAGACAGATATACAGATCCATTAGAAATTGTTTTGTATCTCTGAGAACAAACTGATTTTCATTTATAATGGGTCTAAGATATTTCTCCACATATATGGAGAGTGGCTCTGTCAGCCAGCCACCCCCAGAGACTATAGGCCTCATAGGAGGATCCGTGGCATTTTTATGAATTTTCGGCAAGCCATGTATTGTAGGTATTAGTGAATTAGTTACCGTGAGATAATTAAATAATTCTTGTGAAACAGTTCCTCCTTTATGCATGTCAAGTAGTGTAGAGGTGACATAATGGATGATACTATGTGTTTCCTCTTTTGTTATTCCTCTATAAAAAGTATCATTCAATAACTTCTCCATAGCTATATTATACTGGGTGGTGTCCATAACCACCACCCTACCTCCCTTATTCGCTGGTCTTACAGTAATAGAGTCATCTGTCTGAAGCCCCTTTAAAAATTCTCTTTCCTTGAAACTTAAATTCTCTTTGTTCTTTCTTCCCTTTTTCCTACTGAGACTATTATTTTGTATATCATTTAAAAAGCTCATCTTCAGTTAGTTTCAAATAGGCTTCTACCAATGGGTGGTTGCTGGGTACAAAATTGCTAAGATTCCTTAACTTATATTCATTATTAATTCCCATATCAGCTTCTTGTATATTCACATTCTCATACATGAGTTTTAACATGATATTGCGACAAAATACTTTAAGATCTAGGATAGTGTCTGTTATATGACTCCTACTAGTAGGTATAAAATTCAGACCTTTCTCAAACAAATCTCCTTCTTCTAATGTAAAAACGCGGGATGAGATATTAAACATTAATGAGTCATCTCCTTTCCCCACATCTTTTTCAATGTTTGATTTGTAGAAATCTCGCCTGAGTGTTTCCGTTTCTGAAGGCCACGACTCATGGACCGAGTTCTTCGTATACCTCTGTCTTTCCTGACTGGAAGGGGAAAAGAAACATTTTCCCCTAAATTCTTTGCATAGTCAGTGCTAATTACATCATTCTTTGTTAAAACTTTCGGTCGAACTACTGGTTCTTGTTCTAATATTATTAATGGTGATTTAGTAACCAGAATCTCAGGGTATAAATTCCCATTCGTTTGTACTGGCTTGTCACCAATCAGTCCACTCCTAACATCAGTCGTGGTACTCTCTGGGTTTCATAACACATGTTCAACACTCATATGTAAACTCTCTCTACTATTAGATACATCTACATTATTAGTTAAGTCAGGTGCAGGACTCACTAGTCTAGCATCAGTATTGACAGTATTCAAATTATCCATAGTCATGGTATTAGTTAAAGCATTCATATTATCATTCACATTATGAATATTAACATTCAAATTATTTCTGTTGCTATTAACAGTGTATACTCTGTCAACACTTTGTCCATTCCTAGGCCACGTAACAATAATAATGTTATTTGCATATTAACTTTGGATGCATAGTTGCCTATATTTATCATTATGATAACACTTTGATGAATATAGAGTTATTTTTGGTAGGACAGCTTACCAGATTCATAACAATAACTGCACTTACATTTCCTAGTGTGGTGTGCTTTCTATAGTTACTTCCCTGCCTTATAATCATTTTAGAATTTTTCCTGAGGGTAGCCTTGTATTCCAAACCAGCTTTCCAGCCATTGCCACCAGATCATCATTCAGGATTATACACATCACTGCAGCTAAAATGTATATGCAGCTCTTCATATCATTGATCCCAACTCCTTCATCTGAAACACCTCACTCTAAAGTTACTTTCATTCCTTTAGCAGAGTTATTCTAGCATGGTTACTCTTTTTCTGACTGGTGACTCTGAACTTATATTATATTTGAAATAACAGTGTGAAAGAGGTCCAGCTTTCCTTAGTTCTTCCCTGGGGAAACCTGGCCTTTACCCGCTTTGACTTTCATTAATCTATGTTTTTAGTGTATTGACAGTGCTTCACTAATAAGAGACAGTACTGATTTTTGATGCTGTATTTCTATTTCTTTGAAGACCTTACAATATCCCCAAACTGTCTATAGCAAGTGTATCTCATTTTCTACATATATGCTAGCCAAACTATTTAATTAGTGTCCACTCTTGGAGCAAAGCTTAATACAAAAAGTGATAATCTATTTTTATACATTGAAGTTCTACTCTCAGCATTAACAAAACTGTAGATATTGAATCCTTTGACATCCATAACCATTTTACAACCTTCAATCTCTCAGCATACTGACAAATGTCCACATCTCTCTCACAAATAATAACATGGATCAGGTTAAAATTGTAAGATTTAAACAGCATGGAATCACACATCCTTAAAAGTAATTCTTTAAAATTTCTGGATAGACTGAAATTACAATCGCATGCTGGCTGCTGGAGAAAGTGATTAGCTTAACTATCAAGATATTTAAGTGCTGGCAGAGAATTCCACCACACAAAGTGTCATCTATGAGAAGACATATATTCTAGTAACATCTTTCATATAAAACCAATTTTGAAAGATGTAAGAAGTTTTCCTGCTCTGATAATTTTAATGCAACCCAATTCAATAGTCTGAGCCACTTTAACATAAAATTATAAGTCACCTGCAGCTTCATTGTCAAAGTAGCCTCATGTAATTGCACACAAATGTGGACTCTAGAAAGTAAAGGAAGAGGACAGTGCATTATTATTGGAGAGGACTAAAGCTCTGGCTTGTTAGTCAGCTGGTCTCCCATTTGAAGGCATTCCATGTGACCTTGATCATGTCACTTACCCAGGTAGTGCTTTGAAGCTACTGAGAATTTTGGGTTCTCCTCCTTAATGGTCTCCTAGGCTGCACACCTAGTAGCTACCTATGAACCTATGAATCTATGTGGAGAAAGAATGTACAGTTGTGTAAAAACTTACAGATGTTCTAGTAAATCACTGTTGGAGTATTGCTGACTTTTGGGACATAGCCTGCCAACAATACCAAACGTATGTCCAGTCTAGAAAAGCTTATGCACCTCCCTATCATGCTGTATATCCAACATCCAACCTATGCACCGGACTACATGCTGGTACTTAAGAGATGTATGGTCATGTAAATCCTAGAATCAGACACCAGAAGGAAACAAGAGAGGATGGAAACATATAAGTAAAAATATTAGGGAAGGACCACCTCAGCCATGGATAAAAGGAGAGAGAATAAAGAGAAAATCTTGGGGAAGTAGGGAGGATGTATGCACTACAATAGTGATTTTTTCAAAAATCTCCTGTTATGGCAAGTTCTAATGATGACCACACTGTAATTGTGTAAGACCGCTGCTGTAGCATTGGCAACTTATAGGATAATTCCCAAACCTTTATGATTAAAAGGTGGAGGTTTTAGGATCAGAGCTGAAGTCAAGTAACCTTTGAAGGATTGTTCTGGCAAAACCTGCTCTCTATTGTAATGTTTTGTGACAGTGTGAATGGAAGACTAGGTAGATGCCTCTAGAAAAGCTTAAAAATCAAGTGGCTTGAAGCTCCAGAATAGGTCACAGCTCTCATAGAATGAGTCTTGGCCTGACCTTGAATTGTTTTACCATGGAAGGAATACCAGAAAGAAATGGACAGGGGTAACCATCTAGAAATGGTCTGTTCAGAAAATGGCAGGCCACCTTTCTTCTATCATAATAAATGAAGAGTTGGCCAGAATTTCTGACAGCTTTAGTCTCGCTCACATAAATCTAAGCTGCCTGTAAGCATCAAGTAAATGAAGTATTCTCTCTCTTTTATTTTGTGGATTAGGAAGAAATAAAGGCAGATATATCAATTGATTCAGAGACATTTTAGTGAAAAGTTTGGGTAAAAATGAAGGGGCAGTAGTGAAACTAACTCTGACTTTATGAAAATCAAGGAAAGAGGGAGTAAACATGAGAGCTAGATACAATTTTTGTTAAAGCCACTAACAGAACTGTTTTCCGTGTACAAAATTTAAAAGATGCAGAACAAGCTGGTTCAGAGGGAGTCAAGCTTAGTTTTCTAATAAAATTATTTGGGTCCCATGGAAGAGGAAAGGGAATTCCTGGAAGACTTGAAGTGAAGAACACCTTTAAAATGCTGTTTCACCTCAAAATGTGAAGAAAAGCTGGGTGAGTTGGTAGGCAGGCTGAAATGGCTGATAAATGCACTATGCTAGACCAGAGTTAGCAGCTTGTACAAATTTGTGAGAATAAATGAGGATCCTCACCTGATAACTGTCCAGTCACCTGTTAATGTGCAAATGGAAAATATTTTACGTTTAGCAATATAAGACTTTCTCCTGCATGTTTCCTTACCTACTTTATTAGTCGCAACATGCCCTCAAAATAAACAGGCCTGAAAAGAATTGGAAGCATGTTATTCAAACAATGGCATTCAATGACTATAAATTTGGTTTGTGAGGTGCCATATGTGGTGATCCCCCTTGGCTAGGTAAAATAGAAGAGAGAATCAATGTTGTCCGGACCAAAATGGACCAACAGCATCTTTGGATTGCCTTACTAAATCTTCAGAAGGACCACTAGGAATGAAAGGAAAGGGCAGAATGCAAACAAGAATTTCTCTTTACATGGAAGGGAGAAGGATTCTATTGCCTATGCTCCCTCACATGGTACTCTGGTGCAAAATAGTCTGAGTTGCTTATTCAGAGTGGAGACAATGAATTCTATCTGCTGAGATCCCCACTGATGAACAAGTTTGAAATAAGACCTTTTGGTTCAACATCTATTCATGAAGGTCTGCCTTGGATTTGCACAAGTAGTCTGCCACTGAATTAAATTCTGAGAGAATGTAATACAGCTTGGAAGTAGAGGATGTGGTGAATTGCAAAGTCCCAAGCTATCAAAGCAAGTCTACCAAGAAGATAGTTTTGTTCTCTCCTTCTTGCTGATATAAGAATCCAGAGGTGATGAAATGTCTCAAGACTGAAGATAAGGGCTTTCATCAATTTGATCTTTATATTTTTATTATTATTTTACATTTGTTAACCAGGAAAATCCAGATGGACTGGGTCCATTTCCAGTGGAGGCCCAGGGAGAAAAGATCCAAACATATAAGACTAGTAGCAGTTACAAAACATATTACATTAACAAGAAACAAATGTAACATGAAAGCAATAAAAAAGTTATACATCTTCTTCTTCTTTCGGCTGCTCCCGTTAGGGGTCACCACAGCAGATCAACTGTTTCCATTTCTTCCTGTCCTCTGCATCTTGCTCTGTCACACCAACCACCTGCATGTCGTCTCTCACCACATCCATAAACCTTATCTTAGGCCTTCCTCTTTTCCTGTTACATGGCAGCTTCATCCTTAGCATCTTTTTCCCAATATACTCTGCATCCCTCCTCAGCACATGTCCAAACCAATGTAATCTTGCCTCTCTGGCTTTGTCTCCAAACCTTCCAACCTGGGCTGACCCTCTAATATACTTATTCCTAATCCAGTCCATCCTCGTCACACCCAGTGCAAATCTTAACATCTTCAACTCTGCCACGTCAAGCTCTGACTCTAGCCTTTTTGTCAGTGCCACTGTCTCCAACCCACATAACATAGCTGGTCTCACTACCCTCTTGTAGACCTTCCCTTTCACTCTTACTGGTACTCGTCTGTCACAAATCACTCCTGACACACTTCTCCACCCACTCCATCCTGCCTGTACTCTCTTCTTCACCTCTCTTCCACACTCACCATTACTCTGAACTGTTGATCCCAAGTATTTAAACTCATCCACCTTCGCCACCTCTACTCCCTGCATCCTCACCATTCCTATATCCTCCCTCTCATTCACACACATATATTCTGTCTTAGTCCTGATGACCTTCATTCCTCTTCTCTCTAGAGCATATCTCCACCTCTCCAGGGTCTCCTCCACCTGTTTCCTACTCTCACTACAGATCACAATGTCATCTGCAAACATCATAGTCCATGGGGACTCCTGTCTGATCTCGTCTGTCAACCTGTCCATCACCACTGCAAATAAGAAAGGGCTCAGAGCTGATCCTTGATGTAATCCCACCTCCACCTTAAATGTATCCATCACTCCCACCGCAGACCTCACCGCTGTCACACTACCCACATACATATCCTGCACCTCTCTTACATACTTCTCTGGCACTCCCGACTTCCTCATACAATACCACAACTCCTCACTAGGCACCCTGTCATATGCTTTCTCTAAATCCACAAAGACACAATGCAACTCCTTCTGACCTTCTCTGTACTTCTCCATCAACATTCTCAGAGCAAACATCGCATCTGTAGTGCTCTTTCCTGGCATGAAACTATACTGCTGATCACTAATCATCACCTCCCTTCTTAACCTAGCTTCTAGTACTCTTTCCCCTAACTTCATGCTGTGTCTGATCAATTTAATCCTTCTGTAGTTACTACAGCTCTGCACATCAGCCTTATTCTTAAAAATCGGTACCAAACACTTTTTCTTCTTCCTCAGGCATCCTCTCACTTTTCAAGATTTCATTAAACAAATCTAGTTAAAAACTCCACTGCCATTTCACCTAAACACCTCCATGCTTCCATAAGTATGTCATCTGGACCAACAGCCTTTCCATTCTTCATCCTCTTCATAGCTATCCTTTCTTCCTCCTTGCTAATCCACTGCACTTCATGATTCACTATCCGCACATCATCCAACCTTCTCTTCCTCACATTCTTTTCATTCATCAGCCCCTCAAAGTACTCTTTCCATCTGCTCAACACATTCTCCTCGCTTGTGAGTACGTTTCCCTCATTATCCATGTAAGTAAATAGTGTGGGAAGAAATAGCCAGGGAATTGTTATGGCTAGGCTTGCATAGGCCCTAGGGCTGATAGCCTAGTACCAACCTATGAACCTAATCCTTTATCACCCTTACCTGCTGCACATCTTTACTAGTACAGTCCCTCTGTCTAGCCAATCGATACAGGTCCTTTTCTCCCTCCTTAGTGTCCAACCTTTTATACAACTCTTCATACGCCTTATCCTTAGCCTTCGCCACCTCTCTCTTTGCCATGCACCTCATCTAAGCTCTCTCAACCCAAGGCTGGATCAGACAGTCAAGAGGAGAAGGGAAATACTTGCATCACACCACCAGTCTCACATAGTCCCATTAAACTAGCACCAGCAAAAAATACACATAAATAAATGCAAACATACTCAGAGGCTCTAAATAAAAAGCAGACATCCAAGCAACCTCCACCCCCACAACACAAATCACGAAACACATACTTCACAAAACCAATGTGCCATGCAATTACAGCCCTTAAGGCAAAATAACATACCTAGCATACTAGTAATAGGTGACTCTATAGACAGGCACACTGATGTCCCAGTCACTAAGCTGAAAAAGGTGAGGGTTATTGTTAGCTGCCTGTTGGGTGCCAGGATCCACCACATAACACAAGCACTCAGGTCATTCCAGAACAAGTACAAATATGACTCTGTCATTGTCCATGCTGGTGTGAATGACCTGAGCTGTACCTCCCTGGACTACATGAAAAGAGACATGGAAGAGCTCTCTGATCACGTAGCCCAGGCCGGTATGACCCTGACCCTGACTAGCATCCTGCCCTCACAAAGAATGATTCCACGGTATAAATAAAAAATTATTAATTTCAACAATTGGCTAAGTTTCTGGTGTTATTCAGAGGGGATCCAGTGTTTGTCCACCTGGGATGACATGCTCGACAAGCCACGCTGCTTCACAAGAGATGGCTTGCACTTGTCACCCTTAGACTTTCGAATACTGGCCAAGGCTCTTGCCACCCCCATAGTGCCATTTTTAGGCAAGGCTCACAAGACAAACCCACCGCCATAAATAGCACAAGTAACAAAAAACTGAGGGTAATGCTACTCAATGGCAGAAGTCTAAACCTCAAAATGCACGCACTCGAGGCACTCCTCAGTATGGAGAAAATCAATATATGTGCAGTAACAGAAACCTGATTTAAGGTTCCAGAGAGCACACCAGCACTAGCAGGCTACAACTCATACCATACATTTCGGCCACAGAACCTGGATCGAAATACAAAAGGTGGGGGCATATCCATATTCATCAAGGAAACCCACACCTCCAGGTTAGTGGCACAGCGCGATGCTTCAGAGATCATCCATGTGCAACTAACAATGGGCAAAACTGCAATTCAAATTGTAGCTTGCTACAGATCACCCATCATGTCCCAGGACCCCCATTCCGCATTTCTGGAAACAGTGGGAAATATAAAGGTCCTACCATACACCCTAATAGTGGGTGACTTCAATTACCCAAACATCAGCTGGGAGAACTACTCAAGTACTAACTCCCTTGCCCAACATTTCCTAGAATTTATAAACTCAAACGCCCTGGATCAAATGGTCATCACTCCCACCAGAGCTGACAACATATTGGGCCTGGTCATCACCAACATGGGAGGCCAGTGCTCCACACTGGAGGTCAACCCCTCGCTTGTTAGATCTGACCATAAACAAATCACTTTGGCTATCCACATTCCACCCCCACCCCCGGACAAGGAAACCACCTTGAAAAACTTTTCAAAAGCAAACTTCACGTTACTTAAGACCGAAGTGGAAAGTTTCAAAGCCCCCATGCTAAAGGATAATGTCACCCATGCTGCAAAATCCTTTACTAATGAATTCTATGGGCACCTACAAGAATGCATGGATCGTGCTATCCCAAACAAAACCAAGACTCACTCCTCCAAGAAAAGAAAACCAGTCTGGTAGACTCCTGCCATAAACAAGCTATACAATAGAAGGAGGAGACTAGTATATGAAAGAGTAAAATCCCAAGAAGGGAAGACATCCATGATCAGTATCAGAACGAAACTACAATCCCTTATAAAATCATCCAAGGTGAGCTTCAAAAGAAAAATTGCCAAGGACTCCAAAGATAACCACAAGGCATTCTTTAGTTATGTCAAGAATCTAAGTGGCAATGCTCAGAATGGTACAAAATACACTGAACCGACCGATATTGCCAACATCTTGGCAGACAGGTTCAGCGCAAATTTCACCCCCCTCTCACCCCCAAAAGGGCCCATAACCATACCAGAAGAATGTAGAACCTCTGAAATCACAGACACTCAGGTTAAAACAGCCCTCTCCAAAGCCAAAAACACAGCATCAGTGGGACCGGACAGTGTCAAAGATGAACTAACCCCTCACCTAAACACACTGTTCAAACTCAGCCTCTCCACAGGTTACGTACCCATAGAGTGGTGCACAGCAATGGTTATTCTGCTCCACAAAGGTGGAGCAACAACAGACCCCGGGAACTATCGCCCTATAAGCCTGACTAGCTTGGTCTGCAAGCTATGGAGCGTATCATCATGGAACTCATTAACAGAGACATTGGGAACCTCCAAACACTGGACCCTACCCAATTCGGCATTGTTAAGGGCAGATCATGCCTCCTAAACCTGGTGGACTTCTTTGAGACGGTTACCAAGGCTATAGAAGATGAAAAGGTGGTACACACAGCCTACCTAGACCTTGCAAAGGCCTTCAATACCATTCCACATTCTGGTATTATAGACAAGCTCACCAGCCTGAACATAAACCCCTACATCATAAGATGGGTTGCCAACTGGCTCATGGACAGAACCCACATGGTAAGAGTTGAGGGAAGTAGGTTTGTCTCTAAACCAGTTACAAGTGCCGTTCCCCAGTGCTCAGTCCTAAGACCCCTCCTGTTCAGCATATACTTCTCAGAGGTACAGGCAAGCACAGGAGGACTATGGCTGACCAAGATCACAGATGACTGCAAACTAGGGGCTATAATTGACTCTCCGGCTGACACAGACATCCTCCAAAAGGGTCTCACTGAGACGGATAACTGGTGTCAAAATCATGGCCTCAAGCTAAATGCCAAAAAGTGCATAGTCATCCCCTTTGGAAAAAAACAAAGTACCCACAAACTACCACATAGGTGGTAGTCCCCTAAATACAGAAGACGTAATAAGGGATCTGGGGAACCAAGTAGATAGTAATCTCTCCTTTGATAATCACATTGCCAAAGTGGTTAGAAAATCCTTCTACATGGCCCACCTTATCACAAAAGGGTTCGCATCCAGATCAAAAAAGGTCATTGTGCCCCTCTACTTATCCCTCATTAGACCCATCATAGAGTACAACGTCCCATTTGGGATGTACCTTACAAGACACCTGCAACAGCTGGAAAAACCACAGAAGTACCTCACCAAAAGGATCACTGGCCTCAAACAGATGCCCTATGCAGCTCGACTGAAGAAATTCCAGCTGTACTCGGTTGCATACCGCCTACTCAGAGGTGATCTCTGCCAGACATACAAGGCCATATCCAACCCAGAATTGATGGACATGCTCCACCTAAGGAAAAGCTTATCCTTTTGAGCCACATGCTTTAGGGATCTAAACCTCACCACAACAATAAATAGGATGTGCTGGAGGGATAGATTCCTGTCCCAGAGACTTCCCATGCTTTGAAACAAGATTCCAATCTACATTAGGCAGAGCTCCTCGCTGACACTCTTCAAGAGAAACCTTGATGAGTAGATGGGAAACAGAAAGTTTTCCCCAGGGATCACTTCAGTGGCTTTGCTGGACAGGTGCACAGGGAACTAATATAAGGGAGCAGCAAAAGCCAACACATTCTGGCTAGGCTTATAAATGCCTTCAGGCAGATAGCCTGGTACCTACCTATGAACCTATAAAGTGCATTTGTGTAGGATTCAGCAGTCATACCTCTATTGTTCGTCTGCATGGGTGTCGTGAAGTTTGCCACTTCTGTCTTAAGAAGCATGAAGTTGGCTTTGGAGAAACATTTTACGGTGGTTTCCCTAATGGGGGATGGGGGTGGGATGTGGATGTCTAGGGTGATTAGCTTGTGGTCGGATCTGACCAAGGAAATGACCTCTGGTGTAGTAATGACCAGGTTTAGGATATTGCTGCCCCTGGTGGGGGTGTAGATAAGTTGATCCAAGGTTTTGGAATTTATAAATTCCAGAAAAATGAGAAAAAGAGTTGGTACATGAGTAGTTTTCCCAGTTAATGGTGGGGTAGTTAAAATTGCACATTATTAGGGTGTTGGGGTTGTACCCTAATATTTTCCAGTGTATCAAGAATGAGGAGTGGGAATCCTGGGGCATGGTGGGGGATCTGTAGCAAGTTACAATTTGGATTGCGGTCTTGCCCAGAGTTAGTTGCACTTGGATAATCTCGGATGCATTATGCTGAGGAACTAGCCTGGAGTTGTGGATTTCCTTAATGAATATGGACACACCTCCACCTTTAGTGTTTCGGTCCAGGTTAGGTGGCTGAAAGGTGTGGTATGAATTATAGCCTGGTAATGCAAGGGTGCTCTCTGGAGCCTTGAACCAGGTATCTGTCACTGCACAGATGTCGACGTTCTCCATTTTAAGGAGTGCCTCGAGTGAATGCATTTTGAGGTTTAGACTTCTAGCATTGAGTAGCATTACCCTCAGATTTTGCTTGCTTGTACCTTGTTATGGTGGTGAATTTGTCATTTGAACCTTGCCTAAAAAAGGCACTATAGGTGTAGCAGGAGCCTTAGCCAGTATCCAGAATCTCAAGGACAATAGATGCAGGCCATCTCTGGTAAAGCATCATGGTCTGTCGATCATGTCATCCCAGGCAGACAGATACTGGATCCCCTTAGAATGACACCAGAAACTTAGCCAATTGTTGAAGTCAATCATTTTGTCCTTGTAGTGTGGTATCATTCTTGGTGATGGCATGATGCTACTCAGGGCTAGGGTCATACCTGCCTGGGCTACAAGATCGGAGAGCTCCTCCATGTCTCTTTTCATGTAGTCCAGGGACATACGTCTCAGGTCATTCACACCAACATGGACAATGACAGTCATATTTGTACTTGTTGTGGAGTGACCTGAGTGCATGCATTATGTGGCGGATCCTGGCACCCGACAGGCGGCTGACAGTAACTTTCAACTTGTTTAGCCTGGTGAGTGAAACATCAGTGTGCCTGACTATAGAGTCACCTATGACTAGAGAGTTGGGTACGTTGTTATACCTTATGGGCTGTGGTTGAGTGGCACACTGAGTTTGTGGGCTATGTGTCATTTGGGTTGTGTTGGGGGGTGGAGGTTGCTTGCATTTCTGCTTTGGAGGTCTCTGTTGCTTGAACAGATTTTTATTGAGAGCGTCCGCGAATGTAGGTGTGCATTTTGTGTTTCTATGTGTCTGTTTTGATGGTGTAGGTTTTGCGGGGCTATGTGATGAGTGTGGTGTGGTGCAAGTGTTTACCTTCGCCTCTTGACTGTCTGGTCCAGTTTTGGATGATGAGAGCTTTCCTTCCAGTTTGGCTCTATAAGTGCATCTCTCACAGGTTGTAGTGTTCTGAAAGGGTTACCATGCAGAGTAGATTCTTGAAGTGATACTGACTAGCTGATATGGTCAACAAGGCAACAAGCATAGTAGTTACCTATAAAAACAACTTTTAAGCAAGTTGCATATATAATTATTAATACAAGCAAGTTGACATAATGGTGATGTTCTTTACCTCACAGTTACATGATAAAGGGTTTGAGTCTCACTTTTGTGTGTGTGTTTTTTGGGGGGTGAAATCTGTAGGAGTTTAAATATTCTTACCCCATGAATTTCTTGAAAGAGGGTAATGAGGATACTGGGGGAAGTAAAAGTTGCATTATATTTGTTGGAGCTCCACTGTAGGTCAGGAATGGGATGACTTTGTGGACAATAAGGATGAAAAAAAAAATAAATAAAAAAAAATAAAAGGTAAGGCACATAGATAGTAAGTAAAGTTCACAATAACAGCTGGTGGGGGAGGTATGGGAATATTCTGGAGCATTCAGATTACTTAAAGGGTATAACAGGGGATGTATGCAAGGTTCTGGGAGTGGTGGGATGGGGGAGTAGGTGTGGGATTTTTGCTCAGAGAATTTCCACTAATGGTTGTGTTTTATGTTTCAGATGGCAGTGATATTGATGAAGGAATGATGGGCCTGAATTGTAGCACAGGTAGAGGAGCTGTTTAAGGAGGCTGAAGGTTCATGGACTACAGAGTCCCCAATCCCGATGGGTGATGCAGGCTGCAAGACCAGAAGGTGAAAGAAACAGAAGGAGGTAGATCACCAGTGAGAAGCAGGTGGAGAAAAATGGAACTGAGAGCAGTGCCAGTTTCAGAGGGAGTCCAAGCTACAGACTACTGGACATCAGCAGGTAATGGTAGCAATTTACAATCTCTGCTGGTGAAGGATAATGCAGGAGTAGAGTGGGTAGATGAGATGTTGAATGGTATGGATGAACAAGAACTTAATGGAGTGGGTGATGTTATGATGTTTGAAGGTCAAGTACAGGAGGTTAGGAGCTAGGTATAGTTACCAGGAAGAGTTGAGGTTGCAGCTGGTACAGTTGACATAGAACCAGTTTTCACTGAGGCTAGGGGCTAGCCACCATCTAAAGGGTGGTAAATGAGGAGTTGGGCTCGTGGCCAGGGGGATGGCTTGCCACATATTCATTTTTTGGCAGGTTGTTCTGGGGTTTTCATTACTCCTCATATCACCAAGGTTGTAAAAGTAAAGATTGGAGAGGTAAGTATGTTGATGCATTTGATTTTTATTACCCCACATATCACCAAGGTTGTAAAAGTAAAGATTTGGAGAGGTATGTTGATGCATTTGAGGTAACTGATGCTGATGGAGTGCAGAGGATAGGAGATGCAGATATGCCAGGAACCAAGGATTTGTTGACAGTTTTGCTAGTGTTAGGCAGGAAAAGGCAGGGTAAGTTCAGAGCAGTACATGGGACAACTGGACTTTGGGCTTTGTGTACTACATGGTGCTTATGTTGGAAAAAGATAGTTTGCAGGCTTAATTGTTGCTGGCTTATTTTTTGATAATCAGGGAGGCATAATGGTTGTGGTCAGGCAATGCATGGCTGTGGGATGACCAACGTTTCAGAAAGAGGAAAGCAGTAAATAAGACTCTGAATTGCAGTGGCGGCTGGTGACTTCAAATCAAAGAGGGGCTGCAGGAGACAGCTGAACAGATGGGGTCAATGGGAATGGGTGTGGCCAACTAGAAAATGGAGGAGCTATGCTCAAAACCACAAAAACTGGAACTTTAAATATGCTGCCCTGGGTGCCAAACCATAATTATGAGAGTCCAATCAAGACAAAATGAAGTGTAGAAGAAAAAAAATATTTCAATGCATTGGCTGCATGACAGCTTACTTAATATCTAGATGGAAACAAAAAGGTTGTGAGGAATGAAAAAATAAATTACTTCTTAAATACATTACTGGAATGCCAGCCAAAATCAAGTATAAGAAAAACAAGCAGCACTCAACTCAAACCACTTCTCCTTGCACTGCAGTTCTAATTATAATTTATATTCAGCTTTATTAAAGTACCAATTAACATGCTGAAAGTAGCAATCTCTGTGATACCCCCACTTGTAAAAATGTTTCTTATCCAAAAAAGACCTGCTGCCTGACAACTATCTACTTGTTTCATGGGGAAAACATGATCAAAGTAAAAAATGAAAAGCAAACAAGAAACAAACTCAACATACATTGCTTAAAGGATTACTGCACAGGTTATGGACCACACACGATAGACTGGCATTCTGTTTAGTCTGCAGGCAAAGCCAACAAATGTAATGAGCTTCTTAAAATAATGTAATCATGTCCTTTATTACAAATACTGTCATATGCATTTCAATACCCAAGGCTTATACGTTAACTAGTTATGTAAGTATTCTCTGCATGGCAACAACAGAAAGGTTTTCAATGTTGGCAATTCTTTTACAGTATGCTTATTAAAATTTACTTGCATCTTACAATCTCAGACAAGCTTACCTGACTGTTATTAAAGCATTGCTGCTTAAACACAAGCAACAGGCACTTTCTGAATAATAATAAGGAAAAATCAACAGTATAAAAATATGACAAAACCCAGAACATTCTGCAAAGTCAAGGACAGATGAAAAGCCACTGTAGTACTTGTGTCTACCTTGGATGGGGGGATACTCTATATATTTACACTGCATAACTGCTCCTTGCTTTGCTTGGACACATCCAGAGTCACTACATGGGGGAGTGGGGTGCAACAAGTATGTCACAATTTGAAATATCTCTGGCTGACTGTGATGGCCCTGACACATTTGTCATACCTCTGAACCTCAGAGCAAGAAATCTGGACAAAGCCATACATAGAAGTGGGACAAAGGCCCAAAAATAAAGATTATTTTTAAATATTGCTCTTATAAACTCTTGCATTAGTATGAATTTTCTGAAGGGTATGAAATCTGAAACTGAAATGTCTGTCATTATTTTCTAACTTCAGTCTTTAATAATTTTCCACAAATTTGCCCAAAAAAAACCACAATTTTTATGAAAAATTGGCCAAAAATGTGATGTAAAAATATAAAATAGCCACATAATACAGCTGGGAACCTGTCAAAGAAGGGACACTTTTTAATATTAGTACTGCTAACTTGAGCAGCTGACAAAATAAAATAATCTACATGGATTTCTGAAATAAAATTAATCTATAACTCTGATTATTACAGTTATTTATTAATTGTAAACCCTCCATGTTTTCTTCGAAAAATTGCCATTTTACGGAGGGATTATTAGGGGAAGAGCAACATTTTGTGAAAAATTGGAGACAGTTGAGAGGTCTGGATATGCCTAATTCTATAAAGCAATTTATTTGCATGTACCTCTCAACCTGTTAATGCAGGAAATCTGGACAAGGCCAAATATATTGGGGGAACATACAAACAGTATTAAAAATTGCTCTTGTATAAACTGAGACAGTTGGTAGAATAGCAGGTCTTGCTTTAGCATGCATTTTTCTGAAGGTTATGAAGTCTGAAACTCAGTGTCTATCATTATTCAGTGACTTCATTCCTAAATGATTTGCCAGAAAACCACAACTTTTATGAGGAACAAACCAAAAATAAGAAGTAAAAACCTATTCATTCTGCAAATATCTGGACAGTTGAGAGGTATAGTTCAGCCAGGGCTGTCTTTGAGTTTGCTGCCCTTCCCCCTTCACAAAATCATGATTGAATAGAGCCTCCCCCCCTGCAGCCATACCAATGAACCATTACTTGGCTATTTCACCCCATTTACCATAAACACTAATGTGCATACTGCTTTACTTCTGCGGTGATTTGGACTTCATTGGAAAGTTTTATTTTGCATTTTACAGAGCAAACATGGATAGATATCTGCTAAACAAAGCAATGCAGTCTCACAATGAAAACAGACTTAGCATTAAAACTTCTCTGTCCTTGAAACTCACAGTCAATGAAACAGCATTGAAACCCACATTCAAAGAAAATAGATTTTGCCAGTGGTAGATAAAGATTAGCTTTGGGTTTGGGCTGTTTTCAAATCAGCTTCCTGATTGTATTAAATTATATTCCTTGTACAATACAGTACAGTTTTAGAGGGCGTTTTTAATTTATTGTTTTGAAATTTTTCCAGTAAACAATGAAACAAAATGCATGCACCAAAAATGACAAAACTGCCCAATTCAGAACATTTCCATCATAAAAGTCTACTCAAACTTCTACAGTCCACCAGTATCAGTACATATGCACAATCTGTGAAGAAGTAAAAGTCATCTAAATAATTCCACATTAAATAGATCTGTAACTAATGAAGAGGTTGCTGCTGGCAAACAACTTTAAATTTCATTGTTTCATCTACAAATAAAGTGCCTGTTCCCCTTGAGGAATAAATTGCCTATCTTACACTAAAAAAATGAAAGGTAGTAATACTACAATAGGGAATGAATGGCAAACTGATAACAGGTTCATAGTTACTAGGCATATTCAGCAAAAAGGACTGCAGCATCCACCCCCTTTGCAACACAGTACAATATCAGCAATGCATCTCTTTACTGTGGGAGTAGAACCCACAGCCTTCTGCATCTGGCTAGACATCTCCAGCAGCTGGAGAGACCACAAAGGCACCTAACCAAGAGGATTACTGGCTTCAAACAGTTGCCCTATGCAGCACGATTGAAAAAGCTCAGACAGTTCTCTGTTGCATACCGCTTTCTCAGAGGCGATCTCTGTCTAACGTACAGAGCCAAGTCCAACCCAGAATTGTTGAACATGCTCCATCTTAGCAAAACCAAATCTACTCGAGCTACGCACTCTAGGGATATAAACCTCAACACAACAATGAATAGAACATGCTGGAGGGATTGTTTCCCTTCACAGAGACTTCCCTTACTATGGAACAGGGTCCCGATCTACATAAGACAGAGACCCTCACTATCACTCTTCAAGAGGAACCTTGATGAGTGGATGGGTAACAGAAAGTTCACACCGGGGATCACACCAACAACACTACTAGATAGGGGCCAAGGGTATTAGCTGCTAGTACAAGGGTCTAGGGAACTACTAAAGGGGCGGTGAATACCGCACAACGTGGCTGGGCTAATATATGCCTTTGGGCAGATAGTCCAGTACCAACCTATGAACCTATCAAATGCAAGTACACTACTTGTGCTATTAACAATGCAAGCAGACTCAGCATAAGCAGCACTAAAATTTTGCTCCCCTGCAGCTCTCAGCTCCTTGTAAAATCTACTCACTCAGCTGTATCGCTGAACTTTGCAGCACAAGAAATTTGGAAAAAGCCAAAATGTATTGGTGGGGGGGACAAAAGCCCAAAAACCAGGGACACATTTTAAACATTGCTTGTATAATGTTGGAAAATTGCTAGAATAAAATGCTGTGTTACCACCATACATTTCACTACCAAGTCTTGAACTCAGGACCCTGTGCAAAACAGTCAGAGCAACATACCACTATGCCAAATCAGCTGTTTGGTGAAAGAGAGGAAGACTGAAACTTAAATGGCTACCATTTAGTGAATTCAGTTCCCACCATAGCTGTCAACCTCTTAGTACAAAACACCTGAGCAAAGCCAATAATAGGGGAATACAGCCCCCAAACATATTCAGTGAATTCAGTTCTCACCATAGCTCTCAACCTCTTAGCAAAAAACACCCAGACAAAGCCAGTAATGGGAGAATACAGCCCCCAAACATATTCAGTTCTTACCATAGCTCTCAACCTTAGCACAAAAAACCCGGACAAAGCCAATAATGGGGGAATACAGTTCCAAAAATAGGGACAAATTTCAAATATCCATCTTATAAACTTAGTAAACTGCAAGATTACAAGCTATTGTGTTACCATGTACTTTCTGAAGAATATAAAATCTGAAATTCAAATGCTTGTCATATTTATTTAACATTTGTTAACCCGGAAAGTCTGACTTGGAACAAAAGCCAATTTTCAGCAGAGGCCCAGGGAGAAACACTCCAGACAGACACATGTCTTTGTAAGATGGGAGGACACCAGAGGAAACCCAGAAAAACACAGGTAGGACATGCAGACTTCACACAGAAGGCACCCCAGCCAAGAATCAAACCAGAGAACCTGTAGCTGTCAGGCAACAATGCTATCAGCCAACAATACTACCACTGCACCAATGTACTACTGACTGCACCAATGCACTACTGACTTTGCAAGGACACATACAGAAACCACAGATTTTATGAGGAACAAAACAAGTATGAGGGAAAAATCTGCAATTTATTTACAAATGGTGGTGGGTAAGGACTTCAGGCTCTTGCCACCTGGGTCCAAGGTACATGGTTCAAGCCTGTTCTCTACCCACCACCATATAGCTCTTGGGGCATTGTATATACACACACACACACACACACACACACACACACACACCTCTTCCCTAGAGAAGGGCTCCAGTCTACACACCTTTTGTTTCAGTTCCGTCCAGTCCCCATGAGTTCATCTACAGTCCTGCGCAGGCTCTGGTAAAAGTTTCCCCATTAGAGCATCCACATCCACTCCCCCCATGAGAGCAGGCTCCAGCCTGCAGATTTTGCAGTCCGGACATCCTCCATTCTGTGCGGTTGTCACCACGTAGACTTCTGAGTTCCAGGGCAGAGATGGCCTATCCGGACTGCTGACAAAGCAGTCTGGCATTCCTAATCTGTGAAACTCGCATGTGCAAGTTCTGGGAGTAAATCACACATGCGCAAGTCGTTCTGGGACTCGAGAAAAAGTTTATTTCTTTTCTTTCCTTTTTTATTTTCTTTCCATTTTTTTTTTGTTTTGTTTCCACAGCTGGTGGGGGGGGGCTGCAGTCCTGCAGTCCTATAGCACGAGCCACCCCTGCTGCATTGAGAGATCAGGCATGCTGATAGCTAGTTAGCTACTATGTTAGATACTGCTGGCAGTCAGCTCTATTTTGGGAAGGATGTAGCAGACAAGGCAGGGACATGTCAGTCATTTGATTTGGGTAAATGTGTCTGGTCAGTGTGCCACTTTGTGCATATATGTTCTACATGTGGTGGAACACATGCCACACAAAAATTCTGGCATAATGAAGGTGGAGGGATCCATTCAGCAGGACTAACTCAAGAGGCAAATGGACAGACAGGTCTGGTCTATCACAACTTTAGGATGAGGTGGAATTTTAGATGCCAAAGGGGTTCATCATCCTTATGAGGTCCCCCTATTACAGTGTCACTGTTGAGATGATATTTGTATGATTGTCTATGCATGGACATGATGAAGGAGTTCATACAGGGGTTTCAGTATGGGTTTTCCATTAAATCCAAACTTAAAGGGAAAAATAAGGCATGTAAACATTTATGATCCACTCAAGGGAAGACAGACCTTTTGCAAGGTTTGACTGATAAGGATGTCAAGGAAGGCAGGATTTTATGCCCATTAGAGAAGCCTCCATTTGAGTCATTCAGAATGTCTCCTTTGGGTTTGGTATCCAAGAAGAGACAAGGGGAATTTTGGTTGATCCATCATTTATCTTTCTCAAGAGGGCATTCTGTCAATGATTACATTACGAGTATGTACTTGCATGTAGAATATTCATTGTCTGATGATGCTGTTAGCTTTACTAGAGTGTTTGAAGACCCATGCTTGGTAAAGCTGGACATTGAAGCGGCTTGTCATTTACTGCCAGTGAGGTCTGATGATCAGCCGATGTTAGGCATGTTTGTGAATGGAAAATTTTATTTTGATAAGGCTATGGACATTGAAGCGGCTTATCATTTATTGCCAGTGAGGTCTGATGATCAGCCAATGTTAGGCATGTTTGTGAATGTAAAATTTTATTTTGATAATGCTATGCCTATGGGTTGTGCTGTTGCATGTGCTACATTTGAGATGTTTAGTTACTTGTTACAAAGGATATGGCAGCAGTTGATGGAAGATCAGAAGGCAGTTCATCATTTAGATGATGTTCTGCTAAATTGGGAGGGTAAGGGAGGGGTTCAAGAAGCACTGAGGGCCTTCATTGTCATGTGTGATGAGCTAGGGGTTCTATTAGCCCTTGATAAGCAATTGGGTACTACTAAAGCTTTGAAATTTCTGGGTTTGACATTAGATGCAGGAAGGGGTGTAGTTTGTTTACCACAGATAAGTTGGTGAAATTGTGGCAAAAGATCAGTTAGTTTAAATAGAGGGATAAGGTAAGGATTAGAGAGGTGATGGAATTACTAGTCTTGCTAAACTTTGCTTGTAGGGCCATAAGTCTGGGTATGGTGTTTTGTAGGCTGATTGCCTATTTGATAAAGGGTGGCAAGCATTATTGTGCGCATGGCACAAAGCTGGTCAAGGAAGCTTTGGGCTTGTGAGTATTGTTTCTTGACTGTTTTAATGGTGTGCCTTTTTGGCAAAGTGATTTGGTTTCACAAGAGGAACAGAGGTTATTTACTTGATATGGTTGGTGGTGCACATGGCATGGGAGGCATGTATTACCTCGCCAACTATCTTGACAGTATTTAATGTGGACTGCTACAGGTCATCCACTGGTGGATGCATTCTAGACAGTCTGTCAAGCAATTCATGACTGATATAGAATCCTTAGGGAAAGACAGGTATAGCTGAATATCATTAGCATGGCAACATTGGTAAAACCATATAATTCAGATGAATTATTCTACAGGTAAAATGTAGGCAGGGGGCAAGACAAGACCAAATATAGAGCCTTGCATTACACCACAAATAAGGAGAAAAAGAGAGGAGAATTGTCTCCAAATACACACTATAAATGGAGAAAGTAAGTCAGTAATTAACAAAATCTAAGATGACACAATAATGAATGAAACATTTTAAGGGAATCCTGTGATCATCCACATCAAAGACATTGAGCAAATCATGCAGGGTCATATCCGATACAGGATGCAACTTTGTGCATTCAGATAGAAGATAAGTAATCTGGTTGGGCATGGGTCAGGTCTTTATGTAGTCTGAGGCAAACTAGAAAGATCATATCTCATACAGGATGAACTTAGTAGATTCAGATAGGACATACCCAATATGGCTGGTCATGTAAAAATGAGCAATCTAGGAAATATAGAATTCAAGTCAGCAGAGAAACTCATATCCACCCCCAGAAAAAGAAAATAACACTCATCCATTCTTCAGATGAAATGGGTTTATGTTTTATGTCAGTCCAAGTCTCCACTACAGTCAACAGATGTATGCATGAAGTATGTATGCATGAAGTCAACCACAAATCAGAGATAATCCCTGGCTTGTTGCAAATGGAGCTGACACTCAAATACAATAACTGCAGCTTGACCTTAGGATGGTAGAATCCTTAGATTATAACTGAATTGCATGAGTACACCTAATAGGACAGCTGGAAGACACTACAGCATGTTTCACATATGATAGTACATAACAGGTAGCCTAATAAATGGGCAGCATCCCCATTCCCCCGCTCAGAAAGCTCACACCATTGACAAAAATGTAAATCACCTGATGTATCCCTTAAACCTAATTCCTCCTACAATGACAAAAAGTTTATTTTAAGAATCCCATATGGTCAAACAGAGAGTATGCCAATAAATGGGTCTACTTTTTGCGCTCGAATCACGAAAAACCCGAATCCAAATAGTGCGATACATAAAGAGTGAACTGCGAATACGAACATACTAAAGCGAAATTTAAAACCTAGAACCATCATAGTCGGCCAACCCACCACCCGCAGCACACTACCTACCCAAACACAATAAAAAAAAAACACATACCTACATTAACCAAAACCCTACTTCTAACCCTAAATTAAAGCACCAAAACCCTATTGCTAACCCTACACTAAACCCCACATACACAACTATCTATGCAATATCCTTAACTCCTCCCTAACCCTAAGGTCCATAGCTACGGAGCTATACCCAAACAAACTATTCCACACACATACACTTAACAAAACCCTACACTAAACCTTACATACATTGCCTACACAAAACTTAACATACACTACCTACCTATGCAGTTACCTTAACCCCTCCCTAACCCTATTGTCCGTATCTATCACACACTAATCTTACGGAACTATACTGCAGATGGGCCAACTATGCAAATTAGATATTTCCACTTTTGCGGTTTCGTTCGTTCGACATATTCGCAGTTCGCTCTTTACATGTCGCACTATTCGGATTTATCAGATTTTGAGCATGTAAAGTAGACCCCAATAAGAGATGATGTTCATAAACTAATGTCACAAAAGCTCACACCATCTGAGAAATAATTGGATAAGGTAACAGAACTGAAAAAGCACTGAATACTTCTGATTTATAAAATCTAACAAATAGCTAAGCTAAGAATGCCAACAGATATTGTTACAAAATTTACCTTTTGAATAAAAATATAAATAAAAATATAAATATACTATCTCCATAACACCTAAAGTAAACAGTAGATAACACTATTTTAAGTGCAAACTTGATTACATAATGCAGTAACAGTAGGCAATGTTGTGAAAAAATAATAATATGGATTTATGCAAGCAAATATACACAATAAATTTGTACTCAGCTTTCCAAGGTTACCAAGCACAGTAAGTCAGTCTGCTGAAGAGTGTTTGATATTGTTGACTTGTAAAACACAGCTGAAGTTTTACCTTTTCTACTGTTCACAAATCAGGATGAAAAATGACTGTTTCCTTTTAGTGACTGTACGAAGCAAAGGTGTTTTCAATTTAGCACAGGGATTTTATATCAGAGTAATTTCAGAAAAAAATTCAGAAATCTCAATTTTTTATGTGGCAAACCAGATTACATATATTTGTTGCATTTATTGAAATGAAATAGTCACTCATCAAAACTGCAGACTATGCTACCTAAGCAGCTTTTAATGTTACAAGTTTCATAGAATGCCATTCTTTATTGAGTGAAAATTCTTTCCTGACAAGCAGTTTATCATAACTATGAGTGATTTTGCAAACTAAATTTTCCAGGCTTTCTATAGATTTAAGGGTTGGCTGACACAGTTGAACAACAGATGGAAAAGTAAGTAACAGGAATTTACTCCATTCACATAGGAACAATTTATAACTCAGAGTACTTCTAAATGAACAGGCATTTTTGTACTACCCCAAACATTTCACACAACAGCTACATTCAAAAGTTAATAGAATGCAACATGCATTTTTCAGTTTTGAATGACCACTTGCTGGTGCCATAAAAATGACAGCTGCCATTTTATAGTTAGCCTGTCCACCTCCCTATCCCATTGCCACCACATGCACGAAAAAGGTTTTCAGTCACTATGCCGTATTCAGTCTAAGTCAGAATCCTATTTTTGCCATTATGACTCCTGTGTTTGGATCATTTAAGTAAGATTTGTCAGCTTGCAAGTTATGCTAGTCTATAATCTAGCTCCAGAATTGTACTGGAATACCTGCACTAGACAAAGAGCATGACAAGGCTAGATAAGATGCAGAAATGTATCAGTACCTTAAAAATAGTAAAGCAACACTTTTGGGAGCTCCTTTAAAGAAATAGCTATATTCTGCTTCTGAGATTAAAAAACTGAGAGCTGGCACATTTATAAGAATGCACTCATCAGCTTGACTAGCAAGGTCAGATAGCATTGATACTACTTTAGGGTTTCAGCAGATCTTTTATAATTTTCATATCCATAGGACATTATAAAAAGGTACATGTAGGGAGTCAAAATATTCAGAACTAGAAAGCTATGACGCATAATCAATAAAAATGTGACTTTAAGCTGGGCATGTTTCCTAGTTTAAAATCTGACTTTCTTCTAAAATAATGTAGAGTATTTATTGTAAGTTTTGATTTAAATAATCGAATATTCGTAAGTACAAATAAATATCTCCAAAGATAAAGCTGTAATAATTTTATCCCTATATGTCAAAATATATCATATTTTCAATCTGCCTCATGAATTTCTCGTGAGAATTTTCAAAGTATTACCTGGAAGCTGATTTCACAAAATTAATCTGACATCACTAAAAACAATATTGCACATGGCAGTGCCACACATTGTGGAAAGCGATCACAGAACCTTAATATTAGAATTGTGAGGAAAAGTGTAAAGAACAATGAAGTGACAACTATGTAATATCCAAAACCTTGTCTACACACATAATGTCCTTTTTAGTCATTGACAACCTGATAAACCAACCCAGAACCCAGAATAATTTAAGGTGGTTCTGCTCAGTGCCAGGAATCTAAACAAAAAACTCCAGTCCCTTCAAGATCTTCTCACCCTGGAGAATGTAAATGCCTATGTAGCTAGTGAGGCATTGTTTAAAGCCGCAAAGAGCATCCCTGCGGAGTAGTGGTATAATGTCTTCCACAAATTTAAACTTGCTACTGTGCAGTAAGGAACAAAAGGTGGAGGTGTCTCAGTTTACACAAAAAACAAACATATCTCAAGGCTAGTCAAGTAATATGATGCACTTGAGCTCCTTCACATACAACTCACTATTAGCAACATCCCATACCATATTTTTGCGACCCAGAAAACCCATAACATAATGAATCAAGTCACTCTCCTGTCAACCCAATATCATATTCAGTGATGTCTTCAATTACCCCATTACAAAATGGGAATCTTATACATTACAAAATGGGAATATTATTCAACCTCAAATTCACAGGCACAAAGATTCCTGAAATTTGTCAACATGAGTATAGTGGATCACCTAGTCCATATGTCCTTGACCTATTCCTGACCAACATGGGGGATGTTGCACCCCTCCCCCCCAAGCGTAACATTCTCACCTGTCAGCTCAGACCATAAAGGTGTCTCTTTCAAAATAAAAATGGGAAGCAAGGTAATCATGACATTTTTTATTCCAAGGTAAACTTCATAATTTTAAGTGACAACTTGGCAAAATTTCAAGCCTCGCCAAGACCAGAGAACACTACTACATACGTGAAGTTGTTCACAAAACCACTTTACAATTATGTATACAGCATAGAGGCAGTACCTACCCAAATATAAGCACAGAACAAACTTAAAACAAGCTACTCTAGTTGAATCCCAACATTAATAGGTGTATAACAAAAGGAAGAAAATCATTATCAAAAACAGGAAGCTCAATGCTCAGCAAGGTGAGAACTCTCTCATCAAACTACATAAACTCAGGAGATTAAGTCTAACAATGCCAAATCTTAGGTAAAAGTAGCTTCCCAGTGTATAAACAACTGTAAGGCATTCTTCAGCTGCATCCAAAACATCAAAGCAATACACAACAATGTGTCAAAATAATTGTAAATGGAGTCACAATTACTGAGCCAGAAGATATAGCAAATCTACTGCCTGGTAAATTCAGCTCCAATATGAAGCCCCCCTAATACATTAGCCTACATTCTACATCAGTTTGCACCACTGTACATTTTCTGTGAGCTTCTTTAGAAACTAAGAAGGAAGCACAAGGTATGCAATGTCAGTCTCCCCCTGAATAAAAGACAAGCACATTATTGACCACTCAACCTAATCCGTACCCAGCCCTTTTGCAATCGTTTCAAACCCATTCTGCTGTCAATTAGTAACTGAGTGGAAATTAGTCAATACTATGTAGTAAGTTAGCAGTTTTATGGCTAATCGTCTTCACAGCTACGTGTTCAACATTTGACTCTGACATTCAGTAATATTCATGTCAGCAGATTATGTTACAAGCATACCACTGTAAGTTCAGATAAGAAGCATTTTGTAAAAAAAGGTGGTATTTAATAATGTAAGCATATTGCACTAAAGGAATTTATTGAAATTTTCAAGAAATTAAGACTTATACAATTATTAAGAAATACAATGTAACATTTATTTAAATGCATTATCTAGTTTCCTCAGAGGTATAAGATGATCCTAAGAATTTTATTTGTAAAATGAATTTCTGTTTGTTGTCTATCAAATGCACTGCAGGGGAGTTGATCCCTTAGACCTTTTTCAAGTGGGCAGCTGTGAAGATTATTTTTCTATTACTGAAAAATTCTGCTGAAGCACCTGAGATTTCATTGCTCTGTTCTTTTAATATGTTTTCTTACTAAAATTACAAAGAATAATAAAAACAAATGATTTGTTTCTCTCAATCTCTGCTTCTTAATATTTAAGTTACTTGAATTAATGGTACTTATTTGCTATACGTCATAGCTGTCAAATGAAATTTCACGTGTCGTAAATTATTCATGTTACATTGCCATCAGCTGGGGTCTGGCTTTGCCATCTTTATAAGAAATGTGGTGCTTTTTAATTTAATGTTGCCGTAATACAGTTTAAATTAACTGCAGATTTATACTGAGTTTAATAGCTACCAAATTCAAGTCTCCTGCTTGGAAATGTGTGCTATGAAGCCCCAGGAGCATTCCATATGCTTCAAGTAGAATTGCATTTTTCTGTGGTAGTTGATTCTTAATGTAAAGTGTATGAATAGTTAAGTACTCTAGTTGGCAAAATCATATGGTAACAGATATTAGCAAGTTATTCGTTACAGTAGTAATCTTTGCTCTGCAGAGTGCAGACACCAGATGCAAGACTTATGAACGTTTTTAAGGTTTGCAGACAGCTCTGTGCCTAACAAAGCTGATTTATGCTATACACAGAAGTGCTGCTATACTACAAATGAATTTGTTATGTACTAGCATTCAGTCCCGTACCCAGCACTCTGGATCAGGCTATGCAATGCAAATAAAAGGCAATACTTTTATACATAGTCGTAACATGTTTTCAAAGAGTACCTAGTGGTGATGATGTGGGCTGGGTGGCTCTGAGGTACCTCTGCTAGTCATGACAAGGACAAGAAAGTGACAAGAATATTACTTCAGTATTGTGCATTATCTACCTCCCTTCTAATCATGATTAGTTCAATTACTAAGCAAATAAGCCAGGCATAAAATCATAGGAACCAAGGAATCCCTTACTACCTGCGTGTTCCCATCATATCCTAAATGAACAAAAAATGAAAGTTATATACTTACCATAATAATAGATCTTTGTTGTCTGTTTCCATCCCTTCCCCAACAGATAGGTCTTGGATCCAGTTCTGGATCCAGCTACAGCCACATCCAAGTTTGGATCCAGTGCCCGGGCTCTTCCCTCTACCAATAATCACTGTGAATAGAGAGAGCTACTTCAGCTTGAGTTTGCCTATGCAAAGAACAGCATTGCTAATTGTATAATATAGTTGTAAGCAACATAAGAGAGTATCTGACAGTGGCAACCTGCATTAAGGAAAGAGAGGCAGAAAAAGACAAGAACTTCAGCAGTCAGATCCAAGTCAGTGAAATTATGCTGTAGGCAAACTATACTGCCACAAAAAAAAAAATAAGAGGGGGATGGTGGGATGGAAGTTGATGAAAGGATAGAAACAGACAACACTAATCTATCATTATGGGAAGTACATCACTTTCGTATCTGATGCCGTCTTTTCCATCCATTGCTCAATAGATGGACCCAAACTACTTTTATACTTGGGCAGCCTCATGGATGGATATGCTGAAGCACAGCTGAACCAAAGGAGGCCTTAGATCTGGATTGCATATCTAGTTTGTAATGTGAGATGAAGGTATGGACCTTGAGCAAAGTACTTGCAGCACATATGTCATCATTTGGAACACTGGAGAAAGGCTGTAGGTGAAGCACAGCTATGGCAGAATGAGTTCTTGGAGTAGAAGGGAGAGGAATTTCCTTTTCATATTAAAACAAAGGTAATGCACAGAATCAACCATCATGAGTGTGACTTTGGACACAGCTTTTCCCAATTTAGCATTGGGGAAGGACACAAATAATTGGTCAGAATGTTCTAAAGGACCTTGTCTGCTGTAGGTAATAATGTGACTGGCGGTGAACATTCGGTAAATGCAGAGTAGAGTATATTCACCCTTGCTTGAGAAATTTGGGAAGAAAACTAGAAGATTTATGGACTGATTAATGGATGATTCTGAAACCACCTTGAGGAGAAAAGATTGTTTGATTCTCAGAGATACTCGATCCTTATGAAAAATTAGGTATGGTGGTTTTGAGGACAAGACATGTAGCTCAGAACTTCTCTTGGCAGACGTAATAGCCACCAGGAATAATGCCTTCTGGGAGAAAAAATACTTTAGATCAACTTTTGCAGCAGGTTCAAAGGGAAGGTCAGTCATGACCTGCAAAACAATGGTTGTACCCCATGGAGGAACTGGATCTTTAGGAGGAGGCCAGAGTAAGAAAATATCTCAAAGAAAGGCCTTGAACAATTTAAGGGAAGTTATGAGTGTATGATTTTCCCCTATGTGGAATGAGAAAATCGCAGCTAACTGAACTTTAATAGTGGAATAAATGACACCACCTTGAAAAAAGATGAACAAGAAAGTCTAAGATGGATGGAAGAGGGGCTAAAAAAAAAAAAAAAAAAAGATCAGTATTTTTCCCCCACAGCCCAGATAGAAAATGTGTTCCATTTACTTCTATAAACCTTCCTAGTGAAAGGCATTTGAGTGCAAGACAAAATGTGGACAACTGGAGATAACAACCTAAACAGTCAAACCATCATTTGAACTGGAGAAACCATGCAGCCAGCTTGAGGGATTGAATGTTTGGGGGAGGCAGCCCCAATGGGTGAGAAAGTAAATCTGGGTCTAATCCCAGGACTCAAAACCAGTGAGTTAAGAGGAAGCCAGAGGAAGAGAAACCACACTTAAGTAGCCAATAACTAGCCAATAAGAGGCTATGAGGATTATCATGACCTTCATCACTGATGGCTGGTGGCACAGGGTGAAAGGCATAAAGGAGACCCAGGGGCCAAGGATAAATTAGAGTATCCTGTGATGACTCCACATCATGGGCAATTAGAGTGAAGAACGTACTGCATTTGTTGTTGTGGAGAGAGGAAAAGAGATTGCAACAAAGTCGACCCAATGGCTGAAAATCTGCTCAGTTACTGGTGTGTTGAAGGTCCACTCATGAAACAGCAGAATGGATCTACTTAACTTGTCTGCCAGTATGTTGTATTTCCCTGGGATATGCATTGCAATTAGTAAGCAGTGAGAAGATATCACCCATTGACATACTCTCATGGCATCTTGACAGAAAGGATATGATCTGGTTCCACTCTGTTTATTGATATACTAGAAGACTGCCATATCTGTCTAGATGGAAATCACTTCTAAGGGTAGAGTCCTGAAATGCCTGCAATGCTATGATGACTGCTCTCATCTCAAAATACTGATATGAAGTCAGACCTCTGTCTGTGACTATGTACCTTGAACTATCACTTCCCAGCTAATGCGCCCATCCCCCTCCCCACTCCCACCCCAGTTGTCAAAAAGTCAAAAAAATCAAAAGTAACTTTATTGTCATTTAGATCTACACAAATATAGATTAAATGAGATTCTGTGCAACCAGCTCACCATGGGACAGACAAAAAAGAAATAAAAAAACAAGTAATCTCTGTGGTATCCCTGAAGTCTCAAACAACCCACTAAACAAGTTTAGTGGGTCAAAAAACAAAACAGTGTAAGAAACTTCGCTGTGTGGAAGATTTTCAGTCCATACGTATCTAGTTAATTATGATATATTAATCAGATCAGATAAAAATAGTAGAAGTGGCGAACGTAAAACTCATCCTAAGTAAAAAAAATAGTAAAAAATATATAATTTGAAATATTGGACAGACTTACTAAGTATTTGAAAGTTATCCAAATAGGGTAGGCAGTCTATTTCCAGTCAAAAATCCTTTATGAAGTACACAGACAAGCACTCCAGGTAAAACAAAAATAACAGAGTAATAGTTTCCTCACAAGCTTTCTAACTATTTACAGTATATACTTTTTATCAGGCAAGGGAGTGGTTTATTGTGCTGTAAAACAAGGTGTTATTGGTGTACATGTTAAATTCACATCCTTCCCCCATCAGTGTGACATTTGAGCTGGTCCTTCCCTACTTAGTACCTGTCATAATAATAAAACCCTTATGTACTTTGAATAAAATTAATAATGATGTGGTACCTCTTATTTAACCAGATTATTAAGTCTGTGATTTTATCCAAGACAATATACTACATATATTGTTTAGGCTTGTGTTTTGGGCCTAGTTGTTTGTTAGTAGAGGCTGTGTGTCTGAGCACATGTTCCAGGCCATCGTAGTTTAGCCAAAGCCAGTAGAGCATTTCAGTGAGAGTGAATTGTTTATGGTCATTGGCTGATTGGGGTTACCTGGACTACGGCTTGGAGTAAGCACCTCACTGGTTCTTTCAAGCTTTTTTTTAAAGTTGTTTCAGGTTTCAACTTTGTTACTTAAGAAGTTAACTTGTGAGTGTTTCTGCCATTTCATACTGAGCTAACCGGAGGAAGGGCACTGAGCCAAGTGATCTGTGATACATAACATTAAATATCCTGTTTTTTTTTTCCTTATTTTTACGAGTTATTTATAGCACTTTTATTGTCTGCATATACTTTTATAGCTAGTTTCACTGTGTGTGATGTATTAATTAGAAATTTTCTACAATTGTTAAGCATCTGGTTGGGTCTGTTTGTTCTGATTTCCTGCTAAGGAGTGTATCATATAACTTCTTTGCAGTTAAAAGAATTCTCTAGAGTCTTATTGCTCCTTTATCTGTTTAAACATTTCTGCAGTTTTTTCTGCCTAAGTATTGTGGGTAGTGTAGCATTGTCCACATTCAGGCTTGTGTTTTGGGCCTAGTTGTCTGATGGTAGAAACTGTGTGTCTGAGCACATGTTCCAGCCATCGTAGTTTAGCCAAAGCCAGTATAGCATTTCAGTGAGAGTGAATTGTTTATGGTCATTGGCTGATTGGGGTTACCTGGACTACAGCTTGGAGTAAGTACCTCACTGGTTCTTTCAAGCTTTTTTTTAAAGTTGTTTTAGATTTCAACTTTGTTACTTAAGAAGTTAACTTTTGGGTGTTTCTGCCATTTCACACTGAGCTAATCAGAGGAAGGGCACTGAGCCAAGTGATCTGTGATATATAACATTAAGTATCCTGTTTTTTTGCTTATTTTTACGAGTTATTTATAATATTTTTATGGTCTACATACACTTTTCTAGCTAGTTTCACTGTCTGTGAGGTATTAACTAGAATTTTTCTACAATTGTTAACCATCTGGTTGAGTTTGTTTGTTCTGATTTTTGTTTCCTACCCTCCCTCCTTATTGGTATCCGGTTTTTATACTGGGTGGCTTTGCAGTTGCCCGCCCCTACTGTAAATTTGATCTGGGACACTCCTTCCAGTCTAATGTAATTACCTTATTCTACCTAATTCAGGGAGAACATTTGAGGAGGCCAACCCAGTTAGTTTCTGCTCCTCCTTTCCCTTTCCGCATTTAAAAAAACAAAAACACAAAAAAAAAATTCTAAGCTTGTTTCCTGCATTTCCTGTAAGTTGTCTAGTCCAGATACAGATTTGCTGTATCCAGGACTGTTTGTAAGCTTCTGAGCCCCCAAGCCTTTCTGTGTTGGAGGGAAGCCTTCTAGCTTAATTTTGTCTCTTAGAACTAACCAGTTTTCTAGTTTCAGCACTAAAATATGTTTCTTTCAGCTCAGCACTTGTTCAGAAGTCATTGTAAGCACTAAATAAGCTAAAACTTACTACAGCACACAACTTTCCTCACTTGTCTAGAGGAAAACAGTTTTTAGTACTTAATAACTAAGCACATATACAGGCATGTCTAAGGGTCAGCTCCTGGTGTTTTCTCCTGTCTACCTGATGAATCTGAGCATCTTGGGGCAATGCAGTAATTGCCTCATGTACACAGACAACCCTCTCCTCCTACCACCCAACACTACAACCTGTGAGAGATGCACTTATATAGCCAAACTGGAAGCAAAGCTTTCTTCACCCAAGACTGGACTAGACAGTCAAGAGGAGAAGGTAAACACTTACACCACACCACACTCATCACATAATCCCTCAAAACCTACACCACCAAAACACACACACATAGAAACACAAAACACACACCTACATTCATGGAGGCTCTAAATAAAAATCTACCCAAGCAACAGGGACCTCCAAAGCAGAAACGCAAGCAACCACCACCCCCCAACACAACCCAAATGATACATAGCCCACAAACTCAGTGTGCCACTCAACCACAGCCCATAAAGTATAACAACGTACCCAAAACTCTGGCCATAAGTGACCCTATAGTCAGGCACACTGATGTTCCACTCACCAGGCTAAACAAGAAGAAAGATATTGTCAGGTGCCAGGATGCACACACGCACTCAGGTCACTCCACAATAAGTACAAATATGACTCTGTCATTGTCCATGTTGGTGTGAATGACCTGAGACGTACCTCCCTGGACTACATGAAAAGAGACTTGGAGGAGCTGTCCAATCTTATAGCCCAGGCAGTTATAATCCTAGCCCAGAGCAGCATCCTGCCATCACCCAGAATGATACCACAGTACAAGGACAAAATGATTGACTTCAACAATTGGCTAAGCTTCTAGTGTCATTCTAAGGGGATTCAATATCTGTCTGCTGGGATGACATGATCGACAAACCACGATGCTTTGCCAGAGATGGCTGGCACCTGTCACCCTTGGGATTCCAGATACTGGCTAAGGCTCTTGCCTTTTTAGGCAAGGTTCAAATGACAAATTCACCACCATAACAGGTCCAAGCAAGCAAAATCTGAGGGTAATGCTACTTAATGCTAAAAGTCTAAACCTCAAAATGTACTCACACAAGGCACTCTTTAAAATGGAGAACATTGACTTCTGTGCAGTGACACAGACCTAGTTCAAGGCTCCAGAGAGCACACCTGCATTACCAGGCTATAATTCATACTATACCTTTCGGCCACCTAACCTGGACTGAAACACTAAAGGCAGAGGCGTGTCCATATTCATTAAGCATATCCACACCTCCAGACTAGTTGCTCAGCATAATGCATCAGAGATTATCCAAGTGCAACTAACTCTGGGCAAGACCGCAATCCAGATTGTAGCTTGCTACAGATCCCCCACCATGCCCCCGGATCCCCACTTCTCATTTCTTGATACACTGGAAAATATTAGGGTACAACCTAACACCCTAATAATGGGTGATTTCAACTACCCCAACATTAACTGGGAAAACTACTCATGTACCAACTCTTGTGCTCAACGTTTTCTGGAATTCATAAATTACAATGCCTTGGATCAACTTATCCACAACCCTACCAGGGGCAGCAATATCCTAGACCTGGTCACTACCAACATGAGCAACTGGTGTTCCACAACAGAGGTCAATTCCTCTTTGGTCAGATCCGACCACAAGCTAATCACCGCAGACATCCACATCCCACCCTCACCACCCCATTAGGGAAACTACCGTAAAAAATTTCTCCAAAGCCAACTTCACGCTTAAGACAGAAGTGGCAAACTTCACAACACCCATGCTGATGGACAATAGAGGTACGACTGCCAAATCCTATACAAATGCACTTTATAAGCACTTACACGAGTGCATGGATCATGCAATCCCTGACAGAACCAAGATGCTATCTTCCAAAAAAGAAAGCCAATCTGGTGGTCCCCTGCCATAAACCAACTCTACAACAGAAGAAAGAAACTGTTGCAAAAAAGAGTAAAATCCCATGATTGGAGGAACTCCGTGGTCAGCCTCAGTAAGAAGCTGAGATCCCTCATAAAATCCTCCAAAGCTAGTTACGTAAACAAAATCACCAATGATTCTAAAGACAACCAGAAAGCATTCTATAGCTATGTCAAGAATCTCAATGGCAACACTCAGATCTGCTCTGAGTTACACCACAATGGCATTAAATATACAGAACCAACTGATATTGCTAACATCCTGGCAGATAGGTTCAGTGCTAACTTTACCCCTATCTCATCCTCCTAAAGGGTCCATCTCTATACCGGAAGAATGCAAAGTTCCTGTAATCACAGCTGCACAGGTAAAAGATACACTCTCCAAAGTCAAGATCACAGCATGCATAGGACCGGACAACATCCCAGGCTGTGTTCTACACGAACTACAGAACTAACTGGGACCCACCTAAGTACTATATTCAATCATAGCCTCACCTCAGGCTTTGTGCCCACTGAATGGCACACAGCAACGGTTATCCCACTCCACAAAGGGGGAGCTACCAAGGACCCCGGGAACTACCGCCCCCATTACCCTGACTAGCTTCGTCTGCAAGGCTATGGAACTTATCATCATGGAACTTATAAACAATGACACTGGTAATCTCCAAACTCTGTACCCTACCCAGTTCGGGTTTGTAAAATCAGATCATGTATCCTAAACCTGATAGACTTCTTTGAAGCAGTCACCAAAGCTGTAGATGAGGGTAAGGTGGTTCACACAGCCTATCTGGATCTCGCCAAGGCTTTTGACACCATCCCCATACTCTGGAATTATAGATAAACTCACTAAACTAGGTATAAATTCCAATGTCACAAGATGGGTTGCCAACTGGCTCACTGACAGAACCCACACTGTGAAAGTAGCAGACTCCAAATCTGACTTCAGACCAGTGACAAGTGGAGTACCACAGGGTTCAGTCCTGGGTCCTCTCCTGTTTGGTATATACTTCTCTGAAGTACAAGCTAATACAGAAGGTCTTTGGCTAACAAAGTTCGCAGATGACTGTATACTAGGAGCCATAATAAAAACTCCTAACGATGTGGACATCCTACAAAAGGGCCTCAGTGAGACAGATGCCTGGTGTCAAAGCCATGGCCTCAAACTCAATGCCAAAAAGTGCATTGTCATCCCTTTTGGTAAAAACTCTGTACCCATGAACTACTACATAGGTGGTAGTCTACTTAACACCAAAAGTGTGATAAGAGACCTTGGGACACAGGTGGACAGTAGTCTCTCCTTTGATAATCACATTACCACAGTAGTCAGGAAATCCTTCTATATGGCACACCTCATCACAAAAGGTTTCTCATCCAGGAAAAAATAAGTCATTGCTCTCCTCTACTCATCACTCATTAGACCCATTATAGAGTACAACACACCTTTTGGTATGTACCTCACAAGACATCTACAACAACTGGAAAGGCTGTAGAAATACCTCATAAAAAGAGGATTACTGGCCTCAAACAGATGCCCTACGCAGACTATCTCAAAAAACTCCAGCTTTACTCCGTTGCATATTGCCTACTCAGAGGCGATCTCTGCCTAACATAGAAAGCTATGTCAAACCCAGAGCTGTTGGACATGCTCCAATTAAAGAAATCCCAATACCTCTGAGCTACACACTCTAGGGACCTAAACCTTGTCACCACAATAAACAGAACATGCTGGAGGGATAGATTCCTGTCCCAGAGACTTACCATACACTGGAACAAACTACCTATCTATATCACACAAAGTTCCTCATTAGCACTCTTCAAGAAAAATCTTGATGATAGGATGGGAGATAGAAAATTCACCTTGGGGATCACTTCTGTGCCTCTGCTTGACAGGGGCACAGGAAAATAATTTTCTTGAGTGGTGAAAGCCAGGGTACCATTTGGCTAGGCTTATACAGGCCCTTGGGCCAATAGCCTAGTACCTACCTATGAACCTATGAACATGGCTGGAAATACATAAACCTTAGACCATATGGCAATCTAAAAATATATATAAATATATACATATACACTTTGCATGCAAAAAATCCATTGTAAAGATCATATTTTGTTTCCATAACCTATTGCTAAAGATCACTTTCGTCCTTCTAGACTTCTTCAGGTCTGTGTACAAGAACCCTAAAACCTATCTACAAAAATATTATTGTATAATTAGTATTGTTATTACACGTCATTTTTAATAAAGTGGAAAAAGAACAAGAAAAAGAAAAAAATGTATGATGATGGAAACAAAATATGCACTTAAATTAAAACTGATTTAACATGGTATTTAAAGCCAACTGGAAGAATAAAATAAAATAAAATAGTCATGTAAACAATGTGGCAATTTTCTATGTTCAAGTATACTTTTACGTAAACAGTAGTAGTTTAGTCCAGGCTTCCTAAAATAGTTCAGCTTTAATTGCCATGAGTTCACGTTTCTCCAGCATATTCAGGATGTCTCCTTCAAGATCACCCATGTCTATGCGATACCCTATCTGGAACTTAAAACCTGTGTGTCTTTTATGAAGAGCAAAGTGTTTGGCTAGTGCATTATTTTTACATCCAGAGTAGATTTCTGCCAGATGACATGAAATCCTATGTTTAAGTTTATTTACAATCTTGTCCACATACAATGCATCACATTCATTGCACTGTGCCCTGTAAATTACTTTTGTAGTTTTACAGTCACCCCCTGCACTGGTCTTAGTGATTTTCTTTAAATAAGGGCAATAAGAACTATCACCTAGCTGTATAAATATACAAAATGTAGAATTAGCTTCACATCTTTTAGTGTTTCTCTCATGTAGTCTAGGTTTAAATTCAACAAAACGTCTAATGTTCCTGGCCTTCCTGTAAACAAAGGATGGGGCTTCACCTAAAATGTTAATCAGAAAAGGGTTTCCTGTGACAATGGCCCACTTTTCTTCAATAACATTTTTGATACTGTGATAATCCAAAGTGTATGTCAGGTGCAGCTATTTTTGCATTTGTTATTCTCTGTTTAATTTCTTAACATTCTCCTACTGGGGAGGTTGAGTGAAGGTGCTTCAGTCCTTTTCAGTTCTATAATGAGTTCCAGGATGTTTTTTAACATCTGACTTTTGTAGTCTCTCACTAGAAAATCATTCTTTAAGTTGTTTAGGTTTCTCAAAAATGGTTCCATCTCTGTGATAATTCTATCTAATCTATAGCCCTGGGACTTCATCACATTATGCTTGTTTTCTTCAAGATGTAGACTTTAACTGTGAAGTAATAAGTTAACCCTTGTTAGTTTTCTGAATAGAACAGTGGTGATTCTGTTATTGTTGGTGTCCTTGGAAATCTGCATATCTAAGAAAGTGGTTGAAGTATAGATATGGGACAAGGTAAATTTCAGGAAAGCTGTTTGAGGTACATGATAAGATCTCCAAGCTGCAAGGTGTCACCTTCCCATACAATAAAGATGTCATCAATATAACGTAAACAACATGCGATATGCTGCATGTAGTCTGTGTTGTTTAACACAAAGTCCCCTTAACTAGATATATATGGACTGAAAATCTTCCACACAGAGAGGTTTCTTACAAAAAAGAAATCTCATACATAGAAAGACATAATTTAAAACAACATATAATAATACTACCACCATCTTATAAATCAACTCTACATTTAAGTATATAGCTACATATATTCCTAGAAACACACACTTGTTAAGATACTAAAAACACACATCTAGCAGCAAGGTTCAAGGAACAGTATTGCATGTGAACGATGTACCACCTTATGGGTGAACAAGGACATAGTAGAAGCTGAAGATAAAAGAAAAATAAATTGCACCTGGGTTAGTATAAATTATAATGGTTCACTGTGCTTAATTAATAATATATAAAATAATATCTCACAATGAATGGGAAGTCCCATCATCCTGACCTGTCAATGATTAGACCTAATGATGGAGTTAAGAAGTCTGATCACCTTCGGATAAAAACTGTCTTTGAATCGAGTTGTCCTGCATCGAATACTGCAGTATCTTTTACATGATGACAAGCTCGTAAACAGACTATTTGCAGGATGAGTTGTGTCATTTGGTATTTTGGTGGCTCTCTTTATGCTCCTTGATGTATAAACATCCTAGATTGTGGGAAGACTAGTGCCAGTTATCATCTCAGCAACTCTCACCACTCTCTGCAGGGATTTCTTATCTGCAATCGAACAGCTCCCATAACCTACCAAAAAACTGGATGTTAGGATGCTTTCAATTGCTGCTCTGTAGAAGGTAGAAACTGCTGACTGTGGTAGTTTCACCTTTTTGAGTCTTCTCAAAATGTGGAGATGTTGGTGTGCTTTTTCCACTATGTGGCATGTATTCCCTGACCAAGAGAGATCATCAGAGATATGAATTCTGAGGAATTTGGTACTGTTTACTCTTTCCACCATCTTTCCATTGATCAGGACCAGTGTATGGGATGTGTGTCGCTTCCTGTAGTCTACAAATATCTCTTTTTTTTTACTTACATTCAGGTCAAGGATGTTAATTGCACACCAGGAAATCAGTGTGTTAACCTCTTCTCTGTATGCTCTCTTGTCCTCTCTCCTGATGAGACCCATGATTGTGGTGTCACCAGCAAACTTGATGATATGACTTGTACTGAAGTTTGCTGTGCAGTCATGGGTTAGGATAGTAAACAATAGGGGGCTGAGAACGCAACCCTGAGGAACACCTGTGTTGAGTGTTATGCTTCTAGAGGTACTCTTGCCAACACAAAACTTTTGTGGCCTATTAATCAAAAGTCCAGGATCCAACTGCAGAGGTGTTTGCTGATGCCCAGATGTACTAGTGTAGTGATCGATTGCATAAGGACAACTGTGTTAAATGCCGAGTTAAAGTCGATGAATAACATTCTCACATTGCATCTTACTGTATCAGCAGAACAAGGACAGCTATGTCACTGCTATTGCATCAGCCATGGATCTGTTTTCTTTGTAGGCAAATTGCAGAGGATTGAAAGTTGATGTTGGTAAGTGTCCATAGTCACTGTGGCTTGAGAAAAGGGCAGAATGAACAGGCATCCCTGTAGAACATGTGGACATGCTAGTCACTACTAGATGTAGGTTTTGCAAATGTTTGTTAGCCTCACTAGACAGGATAAAGGTTGTTTTCTGATTCACACTGAACTGCCAAGATCCACTGAAGAACACACATGAAGAATCTGGCCAATGGATCTAACATGACTGAAGCAGCCATGGAACCTAAAGATGAAGGACTAGTCTTTTAGGTGGATTCTGGTAGGATATATTCTAGGGCTTGTTGGTAAAGACATCAGATTCTTGAAGGGAGGTTTCTCTATCTGAGGTCATGTCCAAAATTGTTCTGATGAACTTCAGAGACTGAGCAGGTGGTAACCTTGACTTCTTTAAATTCACTGTGATTCCTAAGTCTGTGCAGATTTGGAGCAAGGGGTCCCTGGCTTGAATTAGTAAAATTCCTGGTAAGGGAGGTGATGGGCCAATTGTCCAGGTATGGGAATCCTTGGAAACTCTGCAGTTATAGACGAACTGGTATCACTGCAATGTTCTCGGTAAACACCCAGGTCTGTGTTGAGTCCAAAATGGTAGTGATCTGAATTGGAAATTCAGGGTCCCAGCCAGAAGCAAAGATACTTCCTGGAGCAACTGTCCATGGTTATGTGGAGTATGCATCCTGAAGATCAATTGAGCATATCCAACCATCCTTTCTAAGCAAGAGAAGAATGGACTGAGCTGTGACCACCCAGAATTTTGTTCATTTTACAAATTTGTTTAATCAGCTTAGTTCCAATATTGTCCTTAGGCCCCCATTTGTCTTGGCACTAAAAAGAATCTTGAATAAATTCCGGATGCTTTCTGATCTGGAAGGACCTCTTGGATGACAAAATGTCTTAGAAGCTTTTTTGTTTCTCAAGCAGCTACTTCTCTTTGTGAGGGTGGAACATTGGGAAGTCTTTTCTGTGGTAATGGGGGAGTATGAAAGGGTATCATAGCTCTGGTTACAACCTTCTGCACCCATTTGTCTTGAGTGATAAGAGTCCAGGTTGTTGGACGCAGAGGAAAATGCTGCCCAGCTGCCTCCAGAGTACAACAGTTAGGCCAGATTCAAGAGCACTAGATAGACTTCTCTGAGAAAAGACCCCTGAAGTCTTGGTTTCGAGTATCACCTCTGCCTCTTTGGTGACATCCATTATGACAGTTTCACCTACTACCTCAGGGAGCACTTCTCCAGAAGTGTCCAATAAAAATCCCTGCGATTTCTGAAAGTAAATCCTCTTACCGTCCTTCTGATTTCTGGATAAGGTCAGTTGAGCAGTGGAGAATTTGATTCCTACAACATAAATGGATTTTCTGTCCTTCTCAATTCTGGAGGTAGTGTCTTTGACTTTAGGACCATATAAGGTCATTGGTGAAGGACATCTTGAAATGCTCCATTAAATCTCAAAGCTTCATCAAGGCATGCCTCCTGATGGAAATGGCTGTACCGCAGCTCTAGATGCTCCCTCTGTGGCATTTGAGATAAGTTGCATATAGGCACTGGAACGAGACTGGAGTGTAGCCAAATGTGGATCAATATCTTTCCTTTGATTTTCAGACACAGTCCCAGGGAGAGCTCTGCTAATCTCCTTTGTCAAATCTCTCTGGATGTGAGTGACATGTGTCAGATAATTCAGCACTCTCACCAAAAATGTAGATGAGGCATATACATGCATCCCAAATCTATCCAATGCATGCAACTTCCTGCTAGGTGGATGGACAGAGGATCTCTCTCTCACCAGCTCATTCTTAGTGGCTGCCACCACTACTATGGAATCTACTGCAGGAACCTTGTTCCAGTGGGGTCTAATCTTTATTAATTACTAAAAATGTATCAGCCTTCTTAGGGATAGGTTCAGCCATGCCAGGGATGATATTAGGTCTATCATCTCATTGGCAGGGTGAACCACCCAAAAACTAGATGGGCCAGAATTAAAAGTTGAGCACTCACTATAACTAGGCATCTGTGTTGTCCATATTCATTCTTCCTCAATGTATACATTTGGATCTGAAACTCAACCACATATTCTAGATTTTAGATTCAACTCTTGAGATCCTCCCTATACCCATAATGCACTATTCCATCCACATTACCTCAGATCAAGTTTGCTGCAATATAACCCTATAGTTAAACAGAGACAGGTATAACTAACAATGAAGGGAAGGGCTTAACCCTGGAACTGTAGGTTCCAAATACAGTCCGATAGGTCTCTCCAGAAAAAAATGTATGGGAGATGGATGGGATGGAAGTTGAGGAAGAATGAAAATGTACAACACAGATGCCTAGTTACAGTTAGTACATACATTTTAAATCATTATGTTGTCATTTTCATTCTTTCTCAACGTATGGGACAGAGTCCCCAGCTACATTGATCTTGGGTGGTCCTCATGGAAGGATATTCCAGAGAACTGCCGAACCAAAGGTGACTCTTTTTCTAAAAATAATATCCAATTTATTATACGTAACAAAGGTATGAGCATTGGACCATGTAGATGCAGCATAAATATAATCAATAGATGTTTTTGACCTAAAAGCAGATGAAGCAGCCATGGATCTGGTTGAATGAGCCCTGGGAGCTTTAGGTAGGGTCATGACTTCTTGAGAATAAATCCACAAATACAGTCTGTAATCTGTTTGGTTAGAGTGACTTTAGAGACTAGACAATCCATTTTTTTGTGAAAAATGGACAAAGAGTTGATCTGACTTTCTAATTTGTTTTGTTCTGTGAAAATAAAAACATAACTGTCTGTGTACATCACGGAGATGCTGCATGTGCTCTCCTTTATTCGAAAACTTGTTGTCAGTCTGAATTGCAATAGTCCCTGAAGGGAGAGTATCTTGAAATGCCTGCAGTGGCAGTATGATGCTCTCATCTCTAGAATATTGATATGCAGACTGGTCTCTTCCCATGAAATGCCCCACCACTCAGGTTAGAAATGTCTGTGATCACTGTGGCCACTGGAGGAGACAGAACAAAGGGCTGGCCTAGATTAATAACATCTGACTGTTGCTTGCAAATTGGAGTAAGCTTGACTGGAAAAGATAGTGATTGATGTATAATGGACCACTGCACAGCTAGAGTTCATTGGAGGACACATATAAAGAAACATGCCTAATGTTTGAAGCACTGATCTTTCTGGAGGAGATGGTAGGGAAAGAAGAAGATGAATTTGACTTCTAACTGTAGAAATATGATGAGGAAATAATTATTCTACCTGTATTGCCATATCCAGAAGTGTACCAATGACCTTCAAGCGCTAGACTGGCATTAAGTTTGATTTCTCATAGTTTATTGTTATACCCAATGACTTGCAAATCTGGAGCAAATGGAGCCTAGCATGCAGAATTAGATGCTTGGAGGGGATGGTGAGGTGCCAGTTGTCTAGGTATGGAAACACTTGGAATCCACAATTGGAATCCTTTTAGTATCAAATGAGCTGCCACCACTGCCATACATTTGGTGAACACCCTGGAGGCTGTGGCGAGTCCAAAGGGCAGGGGTCTGAACTGGTAATGACTGGCTCCCAGCCGAAAGCTTAAGTTTCTTCAGGAGCATCTGTCAATTTTGATAAAATAGTATGCATCCTGAAGATATATCAAGCACATCCAATCATCCTTGTGAAGAAAAGGTAGGATGGACTTACCAAGACAACTCAGAACTTTGATTTTTTCATGTACTGGTTTAAATTGCTTAGATTCAAAATGGGTCTGAGGTCCCTGTTTTCTTAGGCACTAAAAAGAAGCATAAATAAGTTCAGAATCTTATTTGGTCTGGTGGGACCTTTTGGGTGATTCTTTTCTCTGGCAGCTTTTGGATTTCTTGTGCTGCTGCCTTCTTTTGACTGAGTGGAACATCTGGAAGCTTTTTTCTTTTGAAGCGAGGGGGTAGGATAAAAAGTATATAATAACTTCTGGATATTACTCTTAGCACCCATGAATCTTGTGTTACATTTGCCCAGGTGTGTTCTCCTCTGCCTCTGGAGGAATTAATCATCATGTGGGTCTTGCAAAGGTCCCTGAGATTTTCAGAGCCACATCTTCTTACTACCTTTCTGATTCCTGGAAAAGTTCATTGAGGGGTAGAAAACTTGATTCCCACATCAGACAGAGTCTTTCCATCTCGTTCACTGTGGATAAGCATCTCTTGAACTGATGGCTCAAACAAGGAAGTGCCATTGAATGAGGCATTGATAAAGGCCATCTTAAAAGGCTTCCCAAAGTTACATAGCCACATCAGGCATGTCTCTGTATGGCAATGTCTGAACCTGCTGCTCATGATGTACCTTCAGCTTTTTGAAAGATCATCCTCATTGAAGCATTTGATACAGATAAGAGAGGATATTTTTATGAAGTCCTCTGCAGACATGGACTCAGGGAGAGCATTTGATAGCTCTTTGGTGAAATCTCTTCCTCATTGAAGTATTTGATACAGATAAGAGAGGATATTTTTATGAAGTCCTCTGCAGACATGGACTCAGGGAGAGCATTTGATAGCTCTTTGGTGAAATCTCTCTAAAGTCCAGTAAAGTGTGTGAATCTTTGCCTCAGCAAACTTTGCCCTGAGGTCACTAAACTACTTAGCACACTATACTAGACTTCAAAGAGATTTCACCAAAGAGCTATAAAATACTCTCAAAAAGACTCACTTTCCAAATCTGTCCAATGCTTTAGACTCCTTGTTTGGCAGATGGACAAAAGAGCTCTGTTCTGCTAGCTCTTTTCTGGTGGCTGCCACCATCACCATAGCATCAACTGGGACTCCTTTGCTCCAGTGGGTCTGTCTGTTGGTGGGGCTAAAAATCTATTGGGTCTTTTCAGAATCAGTTTGACAGTATCCTGTTCCTTGCAAGCCTATCAGGAAGCCATATCAATAAGTTCATCCTCCACAGGGCACCCAAAGATGTAGACAGACCAGAACCAAAAGCCTTCAAAAATACCAATTCTTCCGGAGTTTTGGAAGGACCAGCCACCTTTTTTGTTTTAGGATTTCTAAAATATCGGCAAAGCATATATCATCTAGCAGTGATCTGGGGACCCTTCTCCTTCTTCAAGATCTGTATCCTCCATGAATTAATCCATCAGGGAGTCAATGTGTCTCCTTTTGCACATTCTTTTCTGATGCACCTCCTCTGTCTAATGTTCAGGTGAGGTGTCAGAAGAGAGGGAAGTTCCTCTACTGCAACTGGTTGGACACTTATTGGAAATGACTGTCCATGTGGAGTAGGTTTGAATGATTCAGAGCTCTGGAACCAATGCGAGAAAAGGGATATGATCTGAAAATTGAGATGGCAGTTCTCTTGGGAGAGAAAAAGCCCTTTCCAATACCTCAAAAGCTGATGGACCTGGATAAGCTTTGACCCACCGTCTCACAGATGTAACTCCTGAAGAAGGTGGGTCTCAACCACTCTCAGATCAGAGTCTTGAGGATGGAACTGGATCCAAACTGTCCAGGGCTGAGGCTCTGAGGACTTGATGCTGATACTTTGGATCTAGGATCCATTCTGATCCGAGGTTATCAGGGCAGAATTACTTAAGGATATAATTGGAGTGGAAGAAAAAATATTTTTTTTCAGATCTGAGACTGGACCCCTTGTGGATTTTGGATCCAGGACTCTGAAACCACTGAACAGATTAGAGAGGGAGATAGAATAGGTATACTCTCAGATCTGACAGGGGACAGAGCTGGTAAGTCCCTCATCTGGATCTGAGCTCTGAGAAATATTTGCATCATCCTATCCACAGCTGCTTCCAATAAACTTCTAGAGGACATAGAATAATTTGTGTATGGAGGCCTGGAGTGTTTCTTGGTAGTCTAAAACAACTGGGCAGGCAGGGTGGGTGATATAGGTTTAATACAGAATTCCAGAGGACGACTCCTATGAGATGTAGTAGCCTTTGGATCTGAGGACTTAGGATCTGAGTGTGTTGTAGGAGATGCTGAGATAACAATAAGAGCTGAAACCTTTGGATCTGAGAATCGTATTTTCAGATCTGACAATGTCAGATTCAAGACTGTCCTTGTTTTTGCCAGACGTTCCAAGGAAGACTTTGGGGACTTCATTGAGGAGCATTTCTTATGCTACAAGGAAGCTGACTTGCTAGATTTAGAGGGGGCTTGAGCCCCAGAAGAAGAAATAGCTGATAGTTTGTTTCATGACAAACAAGATATGAGGTGATAGGGATTGAACAGTGCAATATGGATAGAGGTAGGAGCTTGAGACTTGGATCCAAAGTCTAGAATATGTGTCCGAGTCGGATCTGAGGAATGGATCCAAACCCATACATTGAGGAAGAATGAAAAGAACAACATCAGGTATGAAATATTTGAGGAGCACTGATTCCTCAGGAGAAAGGTCTCAAGAAGTTGAAGTTCAACCTCATTTTTGTCTAAGTAGTACAAGAATCTCTCCAAATGAGATGTCCTCAAGAAGGGATCCAGCAGAAACTTCTTCACTGAAACCAGTGTCAGTTGTCAGAGATTTTTTGGGAAAATCTAAGTGCCTCCTCTTACACTTATGTTTTCATTGGACCTCTGCTTTGGGTGTTCTCAGAAACAGAAATGGGATCTCTATGGAGAACAGGCTAAATGTTTTCAGGATCTGGCTGCTCCGATGGGAAAGGAAGAGCTAGTTTAGGACCTTGGAAACTCCTGACGGAATTGGGTAGGATCCAGCTCTGGAAGGACAGATCTTTCTCTATGCTGGTAGAGGACTCTCTTGAAAGCATCAAATGCTGAGCTTGAGATAGATCTGGGTAGAAATAAGAAAAATGTATATTTCTGCAGTGTGACCATGAAGTTAATTATATTATATTAATTGGGAACCCCTCACTTGTAAAAAAATAACATGGAAAAAAGTGTTTTGGGTAAGTTGTTTTTCAGAGGGTCAACATTTGGGGAGTTGAAGCTTGGGGAATTGCCATTCATCCCCTCACAGTGGAAGTGTAGGTGAACTAATGATCCTCCATGTTGCCAATAACAGCATGGCACACAAGTGTGTGTGTGTGTGTGTGTGTGTGTGTGTGTGTGTGTGTGTGTGTGTGTGTGTGTGTGTGTGTGTGTGCACGCGTACACGTGTGTATTCTATTACAGACTGTCATCGTATCTCAGATTATTTTCTCAGTTTGTGCTCACTGAATGCTGGAATACACTCTGACTCCCCTGTGACCCTAACTTTGATGAATTAAGTAAATCTAAGAAAAAACAAATGAGATTACAATTGAAGTAATCACTGAGAGAGAGACAATGAAGACTGGTATGAGAAGTGAACCTGACTGAGGCTGGATGATGTGAAGTATGCAAAGTATGTAATAAGTGACCCACACATGGTTATTATGCAGCACTTTGTATACCTATATATGCAAAACAGATCTTCCTGCAAAGTGTATTTGTGTCTAGTGATACCAATTAAGATGTGCTAGTGTAATTCCATATATTCTGAATCAGATTTCCTAAAAACGGTACTAGGTACATCCTTTGGGAAAACTATCCCTTTAGTATAGGTGCAAATTCTGTCACAGTATAGTAAATAAATGCAAATCTTTTCCAGATTGTATGATTTAGTAAATTATTTGCTGTTCCAATAAAAATGAAGTACCCTAAACATTTTATATTTTGAAAGCTCCAGTCTGTTTTGTCTGCAGAAAATATTATGGTAGTTCTTAAGCATTTTAAACAAAGGCTCATTTCCTGTAAAATGTATAGTCCCTAATATGCTGTTATAGCTTATTTTGAACTCCTTACCTTGTTACTGAAACCACTGTGTATTCTCTGTGAAGTAACATTTTTTGTATAATTGTTGCAGTAAGCAAAATAATCATTCAGAAACTTACTTTTTTCAAATATACAACATTGTAAGCCTCAAGTGTTCTTATTAAGGTAACAAATGACTCATTTGTTTGCTGTAATCTCTGATCTTACCTACAATATTCTAGAAATTACATCTGTCTGATACGTTTGAATAATAAGGATGTCCATAATAGGAAGATAGTAGAAATTGTACTGTGCTACTCACGTTTTGACTTTTCACTATTTTATAAATAACTTTTAGAAATTGTTTTTTTTTTTTTTTTGGATTTAACAGTCTTCACTTACTTTCAATATATTGGTAGTAAAACCCACTGACATTACATTCATTCGAGTACAGTAGTTTTAAGTTCAGAATGTTACAGATCATGTAAGAGCCATTTCAAATATTCCTTGCTAAAGAGCTACAACTCATATCACAAAACCTTTAGCCATTCTAAAGTTTATAGTTTCAGAGAAGCAAAGTCAGTTGATCTTTCCTCATCCCCCAAGAGCCTTAATATTTCACAATTCATTGTAACTTAGCCTTAGATGAAGTAAACATATGAAAAAATGGTACTTCATAGATAAGCACAAGCAGATCAATAAACTATTGGGTTGTAATTTCTGGATCCGAGAGTAATTTTGAAGGTCTGCCTGATGCCTCTCTTGAAAATTTTTTTAAAACTGTCAGGATTTTAAAGGGATACAGATAACAGCAAATGCAAAAGCTTTAGGTCTGTTACAGGTTAAGCCTTTGACATCTGATCTGGAGTTTTTCACCTATATGAAGAGTGCTAATGCATGTGGCATGCAGATATGTCTTTCTTTCTCACAGTATATATAATCTTGCTTCTGCCTCAGTTATTTAGCTCTCCTACGTGTTGTTGCTTGAAAATTCTATTGACATATTAATGTCCTATTATTTGTGACTGCAGTTAGAAAAAAATGTTCCTACTGCTCTCACTATACATTATTTTGCTGTGTGTGCATACAGCCTACGTAGACTTAGCCAAGGCTTTTGACACTATCCTCCACTCACCCAGCTAGGTATCAACCCTTATATCATTAGATGGGTCATTAATTGGGTCACTGATAGAACATATATAGTCAAAATAGGGGAATCCACCTCCAACAGCAAATCTGTAACCAGTGGTGTTCCACAGGGATTAGTCCTGAGACCTCTACTTTTTGGAATCTATTTCTCTGAAGTACATACAAAAACTAAAGGTCTGTGGCTGACAAAGTTTGCTGATGACTGCAAACTGGGAGCAATTATAGACTCTCCAAATGATGTCAATATTCTACAAGAGGATCTTACACAAACAAATGATTGGTGCCAAAGTCATGGCCTTAAACTCAATGCAATAAAATGTATTATCATCCCTTTCAGTAAGAGTGATGTTCCTGCTAACTACCACATCAATAGCAACACCCTAAGTACGCACTCAGTGGTGAGAGACCTGGGCACACAGGTTGACAGCAATCTTACCTTGAATCACCATGTCTCCACAGTGGTTAAGAACGGTGTTCTATATTGCTCATCTCATAAGCAGGGGCATTTTTTCCAGAAAAAAAAAAGTTATAATGTCCCTGTACTCTTCCCTCATCAGGCCAAAAAGTGAGTACAATGTCCCTTTTGGTATGTACATTTCCAGGCACCTGCAGAAATTTGAGAAACCACAAAGGTTCCTCGCAAGGAAAATTCAAGGTCTTCAGCATCTTTATTATATGGAGTGTATGAAATCAATGTCACTTTATTCTGTTTCATACAGACTACTCGGAGGCAATCTCTAGCTTGCATGTAAGGTAATCTCTTACCCTGCTTTATTGGAATTGCTGCATATCCACTAATCAGATGGTACACGGGTTACTCATTTTAAAGACCTTAATCTGGTATATGACATTAACAGAACCTGCTGGGGGGACAGATCTGTCTCCCAGAGTTTACCACACCTTTGGAACAGACTCCCACTTGGTGTCAAATAAAGCACCTTATTGGCCCTCTTCAGATCCAATCTGGATGGCTGGATGGGTAACCGTAAATTCACCCCGGGGGTTCCACCTGTATCCCTCTTGGACATGGGCATTAGGTGCTGATTGTGGAAATAAGGGTAGAACTTGGCTAGGCTTGTAAGGGATATGTAGCTATATATTTATATATATATATATATATAGATAGATAGATAGGTCTGCTTGAAAACATCAAAAGCCCACAGTCGAAGAAAAAATCATCAAGACAAAAGCATCCAAGTCTCACTTCAGTGAACGACTGGATTGGTGAATCCATTCCCATGGTAAGTAACTCATTGGCCAACATGGAGGACTTTGCCCTTTTCCCAACTGTAGTGTGATCTCGGAGTTGGCATATTTAGTTAGGGAGGTGTGGTGGGTGTAGCACCCCAGCTGGGTGGGTTGGGGGTGGTACAGTTTTGTTTTTGTTAGTTGTGATATGAGTGGTTACTATGAGTTGATATGAGTGATTACCCTGGGAATGGATACGATGATCCTGTCATTCGCTAAACTGAGGTTTTGATGCTTTCCTGTCAACGATTTGGTCTTCGATATTGTGGGCTTTTGATGTTTTGAAGTAGACCCATAGACAGACAGAGAGGTAAAGGGAGTCTTCAGAAGATGAAGATGTGTCCAGTATGTGGAATATTGTTTGAGCACCCTTTTGGGAATGAAGTACTATTCTGCAATGCCAATGAACTGGGTTCAGTTGCAGCTGAGAAGCTGGAATGCTAACTGAAAGTTTATGGCAGGGGGATGGCAAGGCTAGGGGTTGCTCTGTTTATGAGTGAATATGTGTTTTTTTTTGTTTGTTTTTATTAGGATGTTCATATGAAAGACCCCCATCATGACATCACTTCATGTCATGCATTCAAATGGGGTATACATGTAAGACAAAAGCACTTTTATTCCTCGGTGTGGCCGCATCTGGGGCTCTGGCACTCAGCACTCTCTTCCTCTTGCATAAGATTATAATGCATATGAACAAATGAACCAACATACTAGAGACACATTTCTTGAGGTCACAAGGTCATTTTTTTTTTTTTGGCGTATAGCTGCATTCGATTTTTTTATGGAACTAGCTTCGTCTATCCTATCATGCCCATTTTGTGGAATATGATTTTATAATAAGACAAAAAAAAAGAATGTCAAGAAAATGAACTGGCACATAATTCTGAAATATATAATTATAGCTACTACGGACCCTGGTAATGACATGTTATTGCATGAGGTAATAATACATACTTCCAACACAGAAATAAACATTTTCCTAGATGAAGCAGTGGTACAGTTTTGTGAAGTCACTGTAGCACAAAGTTTTGAATGCAATGATGCATATTGGTTTTAAAACTTGGTAGTCTTACATAGCTCCAGAATCTTGAGAGTGATTTTGGTTTTATATGCACACTGTAGGGACACCTTAAAATGTGGTGCCTGTGAACTGCAGAGAACATACTTTCTATTGATCAGTCATTATCTTATAAATACTATAGTGTCACTTGGTTTCTGGCTTTAATATTAAACTATTTAACTTACTATTTCTTTGTGCAAAGGGTAGACACTTCCACTTCAATATTTTGAAAACACATATACCACAGTCAAACCATTTTTAGATAGTTTAGAAAAAAACATAGCTAAATTGCTTTAATTGTTGCATAAGCAGACCATAAAAGGTTACTGACACCATGCACCATAATGTGAATTAAAAATATCTGACTGCCTGCACAATAGATATACCTGGTCAATAAAGCTTTTTTTTAACAGAAAACAAAATTAAGGTTAAAGACTGCCTCCTCAACATGTACAAGGCAGAAATCAAGTAATTGAAACAGATTCACCCTTAGTATGTCATTTTTATGGTTCTACATTATAGCAATTTATGAACTGACCTTTGATTTATATAATCCCCCCCCCTGCGTAAGGCAGAAAGCTTTCACTGCGTGTGATTATCTCCTGCTGTTGAAGTAAGAAGTCCATACAAATTCTGGCAAGAGTGCATTGAGCAAATCACTTCCAACAAAATGATTTTTTTTCCAGGAGAGGAAAGTAATGACGAAATGTGAAGCTATAGGACAGAAACATAAAGTACACAAAAAAGTGTTACACAGCTGTTTCATACTCCAACCTAAAAGATACTTGATTTCCTCAGATGATAAACAGAATGCAGTACAATTAAACCAATTACAGCAAAAGTTTGCATATTTGTTTGAAATAATTGCATTACTGAATTAACAAGTCCTTGGTGTCAGTAACCCTTTAGGACCTGCTTCTGCAATGATTTACCCGTTATCTTAAACCTAGCCAAACATTCAAGCACAGTAGATCAACACTTACCTGACAAGTAATCAAAATGGAAATGTTGGTATATATTTTTTATATTTCCAGATCTAGAGCTAGCAACTGTATGTTAAAGCACAGCCTTCATAATTTTTACCAGAAAAAAAATCACTGTTATTAATTAACTGTTATATGTTTCCTTTCTTCCTGTGATCAACCTGATCGCTATCGCATATACTTCTAGAATTGTTCCACATCCTTTTGCTGAGTGATTAGAAGTAACTGGTTGCAGGTGCTTATCAAATGGAAACACTAACTTTTCCACAGGTGTAAAGTCTTAGAGTAGGAATAAGTTCGCCAAATGGAAAGTATCCATCTCCTTAGACTGCATTTTTTTCCCAAAGGAATTCTGCTTAAACCACAAGATACTGAATTTGTGCTGCAAAAAAAAATCTGTCCCTTGTAGGCATGCTCCAATAAAGAGCATTGTACTGCTAGAACAGTAGTTATAGTAGGCTGTTTTAATAATGTAGCTGCTGCAGTTAATAAGGGCAGAGTCTGTTTCAATACTTTCCTTCTTAGAGCTAGGCCTTTTATTATTTATTTTATTATTTCCGTCTCCTATTCACACCATACTTCCTTCCACTGGCTTATGCTGATGGAGTTTTCAGAATTAATTTAATTTATAAAACATCAAATACTCTTGGCAGTAAATCTCACCAGCCTGTTTTGACATCAAAAGTAATAAGAATTGCATACTGTGTGGGAAATGTAAGTTTCTCATAACAATATTAATGACAGCTGTGATACACCAGTGCAGGGTAAATGTAGTCTGAATAAAGCAGGCTATGAACAACAGCAACAAGCTCAAAGGCACTTAGTAGAGAGCATTGAATAGTAGCCATGCATCTCTGCAGAGGACTGAGCCAAGCAATATTACAAAGCAAACTGCAATGCTACAAACTATGAATGCTACACCTCATAACTTCCAGCCTTGATTAATAGCATGACAGACCTTGTTCAGTTTAAAGGTACTGCTTACATTTATGACCAAAATCTATTTGCTGTATGAGTCCTGCAGAAAGAAAGTCATCACCTCAGCACTTTTTGTTTAACTACTTCAGAAGTGCGGGTGGGGCCACCCTAATGAAATTACAAGGAAGATAACTGTGAACCCCCATATCATAAAAGTGGGCTTTTTAAAACACATTATGGTCTTCACAATTTAGACTGACATCTATAGGTTTGAATAATAAATTATGTACTAACCATAACGTTCCAAGTTTGTTGCCCATCTTGCCTTCATTCATTGCTGGTTGGGTTCGGAACCAAGAATCAGTTCCGACTTGGTCTATACAAAAGCTCAAAAGCTTCCACCGGCTCGTGGCTATACCATATTCCATCATGCTCAGGGAAAATTACCCAGATCTTGTTTTCAGATACTATAACTACTACGCCTAAAACATATAACCATGTCCAATAAAAGAACTAAGGAAGAGATTCAGAGAACATCAAGTTCCAATTAGCAATAAACCTCTCTAACCTCCAGGAGCAAAGGCTGGGGGAAGGAGGATGGGATGCAAGAATGAAGGAGAGATGAACAACAAACATGGAACATTATGGTGACTACATAACTTCTTAATGTCATGCTGTCCTATCTCGCCTTCATTCATTGCTGGTTGGGACAGTGTCCCTAGCACCTTCTTTCTTGGGTGGCTCAAGGGAAAAATACTCCAGAACAGTTCCTGGAGGCCAAATTAACTGTGTAATGAGTGATAAAAGTATGAAGCTTTACCCATGTTGCTGCTTCACAAATTGAATCCATGGGTAGCCTTGCCTGAAAGGCCGACGAGGTTGCTATAGTTCTTGTGGAGTGGCCTTTTATTTTTCTTGGAAGTTCTCTATTCTGAGATCTGTTTGTGAAATTATACAGTCAGTAAGCCCCTGGAAAGCGTGACCTTTGATATAGGGGCAACCTTCTTTTTATCTGAAAAAGATACAGTCGTTCTGATTTCCTGAACTCCTTTGTCCTATGGAGATAGAAATGTAATTGTCTGTGTACATCCAATTGGTGTAATTTGTACACTGACTTGTTGCCATAGTTTGGGAAAAAAACAGGTAAGTTGATGGGTTGCTTTAAATTCGCTTCTGAACATACTTTTTGGAGGAATGAAGGGGAAGGGTTAATTCTCAGGGAGACTCTATCTTTGTGAAAAATCATGTAAGGGAGACTTATTGATACAGCTTGGAGTTCTGATACCCATCTAGCAGACGTGATGGCTAACAAAAAGGTTGTTTTCTACATTAAAGACTTTAGTTGACATGATGATGCAGGTTCAAAGGGAGGAAGGATCAAGTGGACAACACAAAGTTTAGGTCCCATGGCACTGGTGGTTCTTTCACTGGAGGCCTTAGTAAGAAAGTACCTTACAAGAAAGCTTTGCAAAGCCTGTGGGACATGAATTTTGGTCCCATTTCTCCAGTATGATAGTTTGATATAGCAGCCAATAGAACTTAAATAGTAGCTGCAGCTGCACCTTCATCAAAAAGCGTAGCTAGAAAGTCTAATACAGCCATTAAAGGGGCGGTAAAAGGATCAGTCTGGTTGTTGAAAGCCCAACGGGAAAAGCTTTTCCATTTGCTAAAATATAATTTTCTGGTTGAGGCCTTATGGGACAAAATCAAAATATGTTTCACTGCTGAAGAAATGTCTGGAAGCCTGGCTATTAGTGGAACTGGAGCAGCCAATCTATCAATTTAAGGGTTTGAACTGATGGTGGAGCATTCCTGAGGGATGAGTCAGGAGGTCTGGAACTGGGTCCAGAACCTACAGCTCCTCTTGGAGATGGGGCCATAGAAAGAGGAACCAAATCTGACGAGGCCAGTATGGGGCAATGAGTATCAAACTGCTCCTCAACATGCTTCTTTTCTGAAGGACTTTGGGGATCAAGGGAAATGGAGGAAAGGCATAGAGGAGACCCGGGGTCAATCGTGTACAAGTGCATCCCCTGGTGACTCCCCCAGAGGGGGGATCAGAGCAAAGAAGCTGCTACATTTTGCATTCATGGATGTGTCAAAAAGGTCACAGCAAGGCTGGCCCCACTTGCAGAAAATCTCTTCTGCAACTTCCTGTTTTAAGGACCACTCATGAGGCATCAGAATAGCTCTGCTGAGTTTGTCTGCTATCACGTTGGACTTCCCCAGGGTGTACATTGCTGTTAGAAAATGTTGGGAAGAAACTGCCCATTGCCATACTCTCTAGGCCTGTCGACATAGGGAGTAAGACTTGGTTCCTCCTAGTTTGTTTATGTACCACACCACTGACGTCTGTATGGATTGCAATTGTTCCAAGTGGAAGGGAGTCCCAGAATGTCTGGAATGCCAAAAGCACCGCTCTCATCTCTAGGACATTGATATGCAAGTGGTTCTCATGTTCCTGCCAAATACCTTGAACAGTCTTTCCCAGATAATGCCCCCCCCCACACTATCTGGGAAGCGTCCGTGGTCACAGTAGCTATTGGTTGTGGAAAGATGAATGGTCAGCTTGATTACACTTGAGTGGAGTGAAGCCACCAGAGCAGATCCCTCTTGCAGGATTCTGTTATGGTAATCTTGTGAGACATGGGCAGCTCCTGCATGGACCACTGGGTGAATAGTAGCCACAGAAGAATCCTCATGTGCAGATGAGCTAAGGGTATCAAGGTTATTGATGCCAACATGGTACCTAAAACTTTCAAAACAACCCTTGCTTGCACTTTTTTCTTGGTTAAGAGGTTTTTGTCTTGCTGATCTAAGGTTTGAATCCTCTGGGGGGGAAGCTTGGCTAACATTTCCTTTGTATTTAAGTCTGGCCCTATAAGGACAATATGTTGTGATGGCAACAAGGCAGATTTTTCAAAGTTTATCGTGATGCCTAGTTGAGAGCAAAGATGAATGGTGGTGTCTCTCGCTCTTGTTAGTAGATGCTTGGTGGTGGCGGTTAGGAGACAGTCGTCTAAGTACAGAAACACCCGGAATCCTAGACACCTCAAGTAAGCCATAACCACTGCCATGCATTTGGTGAATACTCTGGGGGCTGTAGTGAGACCAAAGGGCAGAGCTCAAAACTGGTAATGACTGGCTCCCAGTCGAAAGCATAAATGTCTCCTGGATCACCTGTCCATTTTTATGTGGTAGTATGCATCCTGGAGATCTATCGAGCACATCCAATCATCTTTACCCAGAAAGGGGAATATCGACTGCAGTGTCACTATCCGAAACTTTGACTTCTTGATGGATTTGTTTAGTCTGTTGAGATCCAAAATGGGCCTCCAGTCCAGTCTTTTTTGGAACTAAAAAGAACCTTGAATAAGTTCCAAATCTAATTTGGTCTGTGGGGACATTTTGAATGACTCTTTTTTCTAGCAACCTTTATACCTCAAGAGTTGCATAATCCCTTTGATTGGGTGGAACATCTGGGACTGAATTCTTTTCTAAGGTGGGGGACAGATAAATGGTAAGTAATAACCTCTGGATATAATCATTTGTACCCATTTGACTTTTGTTATTTTTAGCCAGGCATTTGGGTACAATGACAAGCGACCCCTGACTGCCTCCAGAGATGGACAGACTGGCCTCCTTTCAGGAGCACTGAAAAGGCCTACCAAGGAAAGAATCCCTGTTGCCCTGGTTTTGTGGACCCCCTCTGCCATGTGATTGGCATCTTCCATTGTTACTTCCCCCAGGGGCAGAGGGGGGAAGCAACAATGGAAGACACCAACCCCTCTGCCCCTGGGGGAAGAATCACCATGTACATCTGGGAAAGCTCTTTGGGACTTACAAAACCACATTCTTCCCCCCTTCTGGCCTTTTGGATAAGGCCTGGTAGGGAGGGAGGAACGGACTCCAACAGCAGAAAGAGTCTTTCCATCCTGTTCGCACCTGGTTAGAGTCTCTTTAACCTTTGACCCGAACAACGGTGAGCTATCAATATGGGCGTTAATGAAAGAAGACTTGAAGGGTTCTGCGAAATCACATAAGTGCATCCAGGAATGTCTCCTTAAAGAAATTCCTGCACCCGCTGCTCTACTTGCTCCATCAGCTGCATAAGAGATAAGTCGCATGGAGAAGTTTACAACAGAATTTAAGGTGGAGACCTGGGAGGACACCTTGTCTGAAACCCCCACAGCTATGGAACCTTGAAGGGTATCTCCTAGCTCCTTCAGGAGATCACTCTGAAGCCTAGTGAAATGGGTCAGGTAATTCAGCAACCTAAGGGCAAAGGATGGTGAAGAAAACATACGCTTTCCATATCTGTCCTTTGTTTTAGACTCTTTATTCACAGATGGACAGATGAGGATGTCTCAGGCAACTCCTTCTTGGTGGCTACTGCCACAACCATAGCATCTACCAGGACACCTTTACTGAGAAAGTCCCTATCTGAGGGTGCAGTAATGAATTTATTTGGCCTCCTAGGAACAGGTTCCACTGAGTCCAGAGAGCCCCATACCTTCCAACTGAATACGTTCATGAGCTGGTTGAAAGGCGGAGATACCCAAGAAATGGAAGGGTGAGACCCAAACGCCTACAGGTACACAGACTCATCCTCAGAAGTGTTGATGGACTTCCAGCCACCTCTCTGTTTAAGGATCTCTAGGATATCTGTAAAGGAGACATCCTCAGAGGGTGACCGTGGGGACCCTTCTGACTCATCGAGGTCCATGTCTGGAGTGACGGGCTCCTCAGGGAAGTCTAAATGGTTCCTCTTGCATAACCTCTTCTGAGGGACCTCCACAGAGAGATACTCTGGTGAGGTTTCAGAAGAGATCGTTTCGCCTAATGGGGCATTCTGGGGTTTCGGGTCTCCACATCTGGGTGGAAGTGATGGCACCGAGACGGACACTGGTGCTTTAGGGGAAAGAGTATTTGGACCTGAGAGTGGAGCAGTCTGAAGTGACAGCACTCTCCTCATCACCTGAAAAGCCCCCCGGCCCTGATCCAAAGAGGCCCCTGCCTCTGAGGAACCAGAACCCCCCCCCCGAACCAAGGCAGTGGGCTCCGAGGTTGATGTAGGCACTGAGCTCACCTGCACCAAAGCCCCGAGAGGTAGGTTTGAGTCAGACAACTGTCCAGCCTGACTCTCATCCCTGGAACCGACAGGAGAGAGTTAGATCCTAGACCCCTCAAATTCCGATGGAACCAAGGAGGTCAGAGTGGTAGTTGGGCCCAAAGATCCCGGGGCAGGTCTCTGCACCGACAGTTCTGCACAATCAGATTCAAGCACTCCAGCTCTGAAGTCCCAGACTGGGTCAGAAGAGGAAACAATGAAGGAGAAGTGATGTTGGCCAGCTCCGAATCTCTCTGGGTTGGAGTCGACAGTATCTTGGCCAGTGCCGGTGTCTGTAAATGTCTCTTCATTACCACTTCACATCATCATCTGAAAGGCTTCTGGAGGATCGAGAAGATAGGGTTGTGGACCTCACTGGCTGTAGCAAAGGAGATCTCACAACTGGGGACACCAGTTCCATGGCTGGGGAGCGGCTCCGAAACTGGAACTCTGTCAGACCTGAAAACACTATGGGAGCTGAAGAGGGAGAGTTCTTGGGCCGAAGATGATTCTTTGGCCTGTTTTTTTTTTTTACTGGCTCCAAAGGTGGAGCAGTAGAAGAAGTTCTCTTTCCTAATTTTTCTGATCTGGAAGATGGAGATTTCTGTGTAGTTTTAGAGGTACTCTGATTCACTTCCAAATCCTCAGATAATGGAGTTCTTAATAAGCCTCTTACTATGAGTTTGCTTCTTCTTTCCATCAGTACCCTGGAACTAAAGGCATGACAGAAGGAACATGACTCCTGAAGGTGAACAGCACCCAAGCAATATACACAGCTGGTATGTCCATCAGTCAGTGACATTTTTTGACTGCATTTATCACACTATTTAGAACTCAAAGGTTTAGCTTCTTTAGTATCCTTTGACATAATAACAAAAGTTAACACACAACCAAACAAGCTAAACCAACTAGAAAAAAAAAAACGCAACCTTTTTTTTTTTTTTTTTTTTTTTTTAAACAAGGGAAAGTTAAAACATAATCAACTAACTCTATTTCACTAACTACTGGAAAGAAAAGGAGAAGTTCTAACTAAAAAAAATAAACTGACTCCTACTACAAAAGAGAAAACAGGAAAAGAAAGCCCTCACTCAAACGGGCCAAAGGGAGCCCTATAACTTAAACGGACTACCCAAAGGGAAAAGCAGAGGAAAAGTAGTCCAAAACCTCTCTAATTTAAATGAGTTTGGGGCCAGGATAGGGAAAAAAGGTCAGACAGGCCTAGCGGTAAAACAACGGCCACCAGAAATAACACAAACAGCAATAATGCACACTCAAAACTACAAAATACGAGTCCTAACAGCCTAAGTTTTCAAACTACAACAACAAGAATAATTTTCTAATAATTTTGTAAAACTAATAAAAAGAAAAAATTCCACTTAGCCTAGAGCCAGCATGGAAGCACCCAGTCTTGTTTAGCAGCAAACAAGATCTTGGTAATCTTCCCTGAGCATGATGGGATAGGGTATAGCCATGAGCTGATGGAAGCTCTCAAGCTTTTATATAGGCCGAGTTGGAACTGATTCTTGGTTCTGAACCCAACAAGCTATGAATGACAGTGAGATAGGACAACATAACATTCATTCTTGTGGGTGAGAATTTGCAGTTAATTCCATAAGAACTGAATCTATCTGTGGTCTTTTTTGATCAAACGTAAAAAAAAAATCACTTGGTCCCCCATTAGTAAACATGTTGATTGTTCAGCTGAATGAAATGATGGCGGTGCTTACCTGATGAACAATGCAACATGAAATTATATTTACCAGAACATGACAGTTGAAAAGTTAATGTTTGTAATGTTTGCTTGGTAAGCATTAAAGCATCAATCAAAGTTTCCAAAGCAAATTACCTAAAATGTTGCTGATATAAAACAGTGCAACATAGTCACTGCAAGTAATTCTCATTTCTTATACTGATACCCTGGAATGCCTTACTGAATACCGAAAATGGGTCTGAGATAGTAATAACTAACATTGGGGAAAATCATTTAAAAAATAAAGCATTATATTGCCATTAATAATTTGGCACTAGATGCCTGACATACTCCATCCATAAAAATAATAGTGAGCTTAAGTGTCATTTGTTAACATTTATCAACCAACACTAAGTGAGTGTAGTGGTCTGTAAATGTAATATATTTAAGAGCTCTGAAAAGTTGGTGATAGTACAGAACAAGTTGTGATGTCCCTACTCTGGGCCGGTAATCAAGCAGCCTTAATTCTCACCACTGACACTGGAGAGGGGCATTCACTTGGAACAAAAATGGATACACCCAGTATTTCCAGATGCAGCTCTCTCTGCATTAAGCACAATTTCCCTTAAGAGCACACAGGGAATACACTTAGTCTAGGGTCTAGGTTTCTCTATCTGTCTCGCTCCAGGTCCCCAGTAAGACTCTCCACTGGCACAGCTATAGAGCTGAGACCTCAGCTGAGTGTCCAACCCAAGTTGTGCACCACTCTTTCTCTGTAAAACCAGTGCTTCATGTCCCTGCTCCAAGCAACTGACACACACACTGTTTGAGATTTGATTTACACACACACACACACACACACACACACACACACACACACACACACACACATGCGCACATGTGCGCTCGCACACACACACCTGGGAAAGGCTGGCACAGATTTCCTATCTATGCCCCCTTCTGCCCACACTATACACTAGTTACACTGCCATCAGGCACTCCAAAGCCAGCTACCCCAAGGCTCTTACAAGGGTACCCAATTATACTGAGGGAAATTAATGTTAATACAAATAGTAGTGTTTAGCCAGTGTGGTAAGGCTTTCAGGAGTAGCCAGAGCTGTCAACAAATATATATATATAAGTATTCTCAGAGATTAAAATATTCTCTAAAAGACTTGCCACAATGAAAAGTTTACATATATTTAATAATAAATAATAAAAGAACATGAAAATACATAATATCTATTTACAATAAACACCAAAGTTTCAATACCAGGAAATATAAAAATAACACAGTTGGAGAGGTTCACACAGTTCCAGAAAAAATCAAATACTTAACTAACCTCATTATATTTTCCTGACTGATCTAAAGAATTATTATTCCCTGGTTACTTACTAGAGTAAGACATGATGAAGTAGGTGACAGATCTTTTTTTGTCAGGTTCCAAGAACAGAGTGCCATGAGACTTTAGTCTCAGCTAGTATTAAAATATTTTTAGCGATGGATTACAGAATGACATCACATACATGTAGTCATCTGACTTAGGATCATAGGAAGCTACTAGGCTAATGGCCCTAGGGCTCTTACAAGCCTAGGCAAGTTCTACCCTTATTTCCATGTTCAGCACATATTGCCCCTGTCCAAGAGGGATACAGGTGGAACCCCCAGGGTGAATTTACAGTTCGTCCAGATTGTGTTTGAAGAGGGGCAATGAGGTGCTCTGTTTGACATGAAGTGAGAGTCTGTTCCTAAGGTGTGGTAAATTCTGTGAGACAAATATGTCCCTCCAACAGGTTTTATTAATGTCACATACCAGGTTAAGATCTTTAGAGTGAGTAACCAATGTACCATTTGACTTGCAGATATGCAGTATTTCCAATAAAGCAGGGTCAGAGATTGCCTTATATGCAAGGCAGAGACTGATGCTGAGTAGTCTGTATGAAACAGAATAAAGTGTCAGTGATTTCAGATGATCCTCATAGGACAGATGCTGAAGACCTTGAATTTTCCTTGTGAGGAAACTTTGTGATCTCTTCAGTTGCTGCAGGTGCTTAGAAAGGTACATACCAAAGGGGCATTGTACTGAGTTACTGGCCTGATGAGGGAAGAGTACAGGGAGGTTATAACTTCTTTTTCTTCTGGAGGCAATGACCTTACTAATGAAATGAGCAGTGCAGAATGCCCTTCTTACTACTGTGGAGACATGGTGATCAAAGGTAAAGTTGCTGTCAAGCTGTGTGCCTAGGTCTCTCACCACTGACTACGTACTTAGGGAGTTGCTATCGATGTGGTAGTTAGCAGGAACATCGCTCTTACCAAAAGGGATGATAATACATTTTTTCACATTGAGTTTAAGGCCATGACTTTGGCATCAACCATTTGTTTGTGTAAGACCCTCTTGTAGGATGTTGACATCATTTGGAGAGTCTATGACCGCATCCAGTTTGCAGTCATCAGCAAACTTTGTCAGCCACAGACCTATAGTTTTTGCTTGTCCATCAGAGAAATAGATTCCAAACAGTAGAGGTCCCAGGACTGATCCCTGTGGAATACCACTGGTTACAGGTCTGCTGTTGGGGTGGATTACCCCATTTTGACTATATGTGTTCTATCAGTGAACCAGTTAGTGACCCATCTAACTATATGTGTTGATACCTAGCTCGGTGTGTTTGTCATTGATGCCTGAGTGGGGGATAGTGTCAAAAGCCTTGGCTAAGTCCAGGTAGGCTGTATGCATAGATTTCCCCTCATCCACGCCTTGGTGACCATCAAGAAGAAGTCCACCAGGTTTAACAGGCATGATCTTCCTTTGACAAATCTGAACTGAGTAGGGTCAAATGTTTGGAGATTACCTATATCTTTGTTGATAAGGTCCATGATGATTAGCTCCATGGTCTTACAGATAAAGATAATCAGTCTAATAGGTCTATAGTTCCCAGGTCAGTGGAAGCACCACCTTTGTGCAAGGGAATAATGGTGGCCATTTTCCATTCAGCTGGTATGAAGCCGGTGCTTAGACTATGACTGAAAAGAGTAACCAATGGTGTTGCTAATTCTTGTGGGAGCCCATGTAGGACACAGCCTGGAATTTCATTAGGTCCTATAGATGCTGCGGTTTTGGCCTTATAGAGGGCATTTACAACCTTCTCTTTAAAGATATAAGGCAGGGGACAGGTGGTGGAGATTTCATGGGTATGTGTGGCAGGGACAAGGGAGTGAAGTTTTCACAGAACCTGTCAGCCAACAGGTTAGCTATGTCCACAGGTTTAGTATATGTGGTATCATTAACTACCAGTTCAGCACAAATCCGGGCCTTTCCTTTTAGGTTACAGATGTAACTAAAGAACGCATTATGGTTGTTCTTAGTTGAAGATTCAAAGTTTGCTTTGGAAGACTTCACAAGAAGTCTTATTTGCTTGTTTAAGCTGAGAATGGAGTGTTTCCAGTTTAGGGCTTGCTTTGTCTTACTCTTAGACAGAAATTTCTTCCTCTTATTGTAAAGCCTGTTAATGGCAGTTGTCCACCAAGCAGGTTTTCTCTTCCTTAAGTAGCTTGTTTTGGTCCTATCAGGTACCGCTGACAATGCAGTTATACAGCTGTTTGTATAAAGCATTGGTGTAGAACTTGGTATAGTTGCCAGTTCCATCTAAGGGGAGATGCAGTGACGTTATTTATACCATCCCATAAGAGGTTATAATCTGCTTTGGAGCAGTTTTTTAGTTTAGTTGCTGTTGTGGAGGGGGGGTGGTCAGATGTGATAGTTACTTTGAATGAGACTAATTTGTGGTCAGATCTCAACTGGAAGACCTCACAGTGGGGGGTGCTGTAGTGGTCTCCATATTGATAAGCACCAGATCCAGGATATTGGCACCCCTTGTGGAGGTGTCAACCAGCTGGTACAGGGTACTGGACTTAAGGAAGTTGAGGAACCTTTGGGCAAGTGAGTTTGAGCACAAGTAATTTTCCCAGTCAATGGATGGATAGCTAAAGTCAAACAAAACCATGGTGTTGGGATGTATCTTGATAGACTCAAGTAGATTGAAATAGGCAGAGTGGGTATCCTTATTCATGGAGGGGGTCCTGTAGCTGGCAATGGCTTGAATAGGTGTCCTACCAACAGTTAATTGCACCTGAAGTATCTCCAGGGAATCATACTGTTTAACCAATCTGGAGGTGTATTTATCTTTAATGAATATTGATACACTGCCTCCTTCAGTTTTCATGCCTTCACTTTGGTGTTTGAATGTGGGGAAGGAGGTATAACCTGGTATGGCTGGCATGCTCTCCACAGCCTTGAACCAGGTCTCTGTGAAAGCACAAATGTCTGTGTCTTGCAAGTTTAAGACTCCTAGCGTTTAGCAGCATAACACTGAGGTTGGTTTTAGATGAGGTTTTTACGTCGGGAATTTTGTCCTTGAGACACTGCCTAAAAAAAGGCATGATGGAAGTGGCAAGAGCCTTAGCCAGTAGCCAAAATCCCAGGAGGTGACAGATGAAGACCCTCTCTGGCAAAGCATTGAGGTCTGTCAATCATTTCATCTTAGGCTGACAGATACTGGATCCCCATAGAATGACAACAGAAACTAAGCCAGTTATTAAAGTCAGTTATTTTCTCTTTGTATTGAGGCATCATCCCAGGTGAGGGTAAAATAGTGCTTAAGGCTAGGGATGTACCTACCTAAGACACACAGCCCGAGAGGTCAGTCATGTCTTTATTCATATAGTCCAGAGAGCTACATCTCAAGCTGTTCACACAAACTTGGACTATGATGGAGTCATAACAGTACATGTTGTTGAGAGACTTTGTGCCTGTGTGATATGGTGGATCCTGGCACCTAACAGACAGCTGACAATGACCTTTTTCTTATCCATCCTGGTGAGAGGGACATCTGTGTGTCTCATGATGGAATCAACTATGACTAATATGTTTGGTTTTGTGTTTTGTCTTAACAGCTTCACAGGTGAGACACTGGTGCATCAGCTATTATGTGCATTGTGTTCTGAAGAGGAAATATTGTATGCAGCATGTTTGTGTTTGTGTTTGGGAGGCCTCTGGTGCTTAGGTGTGCTTCTGATGAGGACTTCTGCATATGTAGGTATGTGTGATGTGGGTTTGGGTGGAGTAGGAAGTGAGGTGCGCATGCTGCCAACCACCTCATGGTCATATGGACTGACTGGTATGTGAGAGAGCATGAATTCAAGGTTCTTAATATAGTTGCATCTCACACATGTTGAGTTTGTGTGGACTAGAAGTAGAGGGCTGTCAGAAAACATGAGGCAGTTGCTACACTGTCTCAGGATGCCCATGTTGACCAAGCTGGCTAGAGAAACTGTGGGAAATTGTCCATCCATAGTGTTACATAAATTTATATGGTCAGGAAGAAGTCGCACTTAGGAATGGCTAGTGGGTGAGAGATGTGCTGGCAGCTCTGAGGCTAGGCTTAGTGTTCCACCTGACAGTACAGCAGGGCCACAAAAAAACTCTGAAGGACCACAAGCAAAGTGCTAAGGGAAATTTAACAAGCAAATATTTGCATCTATAACCACCAGCAGTAACCACCTCTACACAGTAGTGCACAACGGTGTGCTACATGCAAACAAGTGCAAATGTGGGACTTAGATAAAACAAGAAATAACACTTTTAACTCAAACTAGTCAATAAGGATGCTCTCTCTGAGCTCTAGTCCAATCACCCTTGATTAGATGGGACCCAGACAGCATTCTCCTCCCACAAGGGTACAGAAGGGCCTTCACCAAAAAAATGGTTTGAATTTGATACTCTGAAGTTACAAAATAGACCCAGAAACAGCAAACCAGGAACTGGGCAATGGTATAGCTGAACTAGTACGGTATACAGTAAAATGTAGCAAAAACAGTTCAGACAATTCAAACAGGCAATAGAATGCAAATACAAATTAAAAGTGCAATATAAGAGCAAAAACAGGCACTTATACTTAGTTAGAGGCAACAGATGCCTTGGATCTCTCAGCATCTCAGCGAAGAGCTGATTTTAGCCAAGCGATACCAAATATTCGATATTCAGCAAGTCTGAATCTGACCTATGCTGTAAAATGCAGAAGTACTAGAAATTCAAAGTGCATAAAATCACAGTCACAGCAACAAAAAAATTTTAAATAAAGCAGCAATTCACCAGCAGTTCCCAGCTTAGAAGGGTGTAGGCTACACATCCCCACCACAAGACTCTACACAGCAAATCTTCCTAATGTACAACAACTGGTTTTGGAGCCCAAGTGCTTAAGTCAGAACTAAAACACTTGAGAATAACAGACACAATAGTCCTTCAACCATCAATTTCCAGCTTAGAAGGGTGTAGGCTAGTGTCTCCTCCCACAAGAGTTTAGACAGCAAATCTTCCTAATGTAAAGTAACTGGTTTGGAACCCAAGTGCTTAAACCAGAATAAAGACACTTAGAATAACAGACACAATAAGACTTCAGCAGCAATTCCCAGCTTAGAAGGATGTAGGCCACACTGTCCTGCTACAAGAGTCTAGACCACAACCCTCCTAATGTAAAATAACTGGTTGGAGCCCAGCTGCCTAAACCAGAACTAAAACACTTTCAGAATAACAGACACAATGATCCTTCAACCAGCAATTCCCAGCTTAGAAGGGTGTAGGCTATACTCTCCTGCCACAAGAGTTTAGACTACAAATCTTCCTAATGAACAATAACTGGTTTAGAACCCTAGTGCTTAAACTGGAACAAACACACTTAGAACAATAGGCACAATAAGCCTTCACCCAGCAATTCCCAGCTCAGAAGGGCAGAGACTACCCTCTCCTCCCACAAGAGTGTAGACCACAAACCTTCTAAATGTAAAATAAGTGGCCTGAAGCCCAAGTTCGTAAACCAAAACTAGGAGGCTTAGAATAACAATTACAGTTTAATCAGGCTACTAACAAGCAGTAATAAATACAGCAGAATAAATGCAAGTGAACATTTTTTAAGAACAAGCAGCAAAAGCAAAATAAAGTAATAAAGTAGGAAGAGACACAAATACAGTAAAACAGCTGAATAAAGTGTAATTTGTTTGTTAAGTAGTAAGGAGGAAACAGAAGGTAATTCAAGGTTAAGAAACTAAGGGGTGGGCTTTCCCAAATGATCTTACTGTATTCAGCAGAATGAGCTGATGCAATAGGACTGGGAGAGGTGTCCAATATCAAATTTATGGTAGAGGCAGACAACTCAAAAGCCACCAAGTTTTAAGAATACAACAACAGTTGGGTGGGTAGGTGGGAAAAATAAAATGGGGACAGAAATGAGAAGTATGGATTCCTGCAATATCAAGAATCCCTGGAAATAAGTTCATGAACCCTGATAAATGTGCACAACACACAAAAACTTTGCAAAACTTAGAAATATTTTGGCAAACTAGCAACAACCTGATGGACTTTCTTTAACAAGTGCCGGCTGAAAAACAGTGATAAATTCAACAAAATAAATAAATGCATCACAGAATTTTTAAATATCACTAAAACAGAGCAAGTCCAAAAAGTTTCCCTATTATATGATCAAAGACACATTCTTTCGAATGCGTCTTGATCGAACTTGAAAGCACTAAATGGCAAAATACCAAAATGGCATATATGCAAATTCTTTCCCTGGGAAACAAATTGTTTGGCCACTTTTGTTATTTTGCCGTTTTCTGCACTGTAGTGTGATCTCGGAGTTGGTATATTTAAGTAGGGCGGTGTGGGGGGCACAGCACAGTTTTAAAGTTTTTTTTTTTTTTCTTTTTTGGAACAGCGATATTCTTTCCCTGGGAAAAAAATTGCTGTTCTAAGTATTCGGGATTGTAAGCTATTGCTTACATGGGGTCGATAAATCAGCGTTTTCTTCTTTAAGCGTTCGCTGATTTAATATAGAACCATGCAAAAAATATACTTATATCAGCTTTGTATTTACAGACGGTTTCTGGTTTCCATGCCACCACCCTTGGCTAAAAGCTTTCAGGATTTAGCACATACGTGTCAATAATACACACACACACATAGCCTTGCTAAGATCTGCTGCAACTCCTCAAAGTCATAAAACAATTTCAAACTTCTACCCTTTCAGAGTAGCAATCAGTTGACTGCTAAAGACAATACAGAAGGCTTCCTAGTGCTTGTTTTCCCAGACATGTTGTCTCTGGCTGCAGTCAGAACTGTAAGATACAATATGTATGGCCTAAATTAAGTAATTTGATTTCTTACTATTTTTCAAAGTTAACTGGAGCTGAGCGTAACCTCTTCTCTTCCAGTGTTCTCTATTACAATGAATACATAAAATCAGTTACAATGCAGTACAGTCTGATATACATGCATATTTCTTTTCTGTCTAGCAGGGCACACTGTTGATACATTTTTAACACAATCAACTTTACAAATACATGTTTCTACACAAGCATCTGTACAAATCAGTTTGATTTACAAATGAATTATAATTCTTTACAAAATTCCAGCTAAATGTGCTGGCATATTTTACACATCCACTGCCCTACTTTTCCTGGCATAGCTGGCAATACCCCACATTTTCATACAAGTATAAATAAGTGAATGCTTTAAGAAAATCATAATAAATAAAAATAATTCAAATGCGGCAATACAGTGTACTAGACCACCAGTGAAAAAAATGCAGGTATTTATTTCAAGGAATTAAGCTCTTTCGTCCATCAAAGCAGGACTTCATCAGAATACGTAAAACATCATCTCTTTACTCAATTTATATAAAAGTTCTTAATTGAGTAATAACGTAGTTGTTGAGGGATAAGACATTTTTAAAGATATAAAACCCAAATATTAACTCCTGTCAAACTGTCAGTTCTGCAATACCATGAATTTTGAAGTTAATATATAGCCCAGTTAATCCAGAACTTGGAAATGGATTTTAAAAAAACATTTTAAAATCAATTTTAAGACCAACATATTTTAAAAGATGTCCCTTCATTCATAAAATATTAATCTGTGCTAGTAAACCATTCAGCTATATAAGACGTGCTTTATAATTTAATGTAGAGAAATGTCTTAATTTAACCTTAGTGTATATGAAGCCTTTAATTTGATTTGCCACTTAATTTCTTTAAGATCCAAAGACCCTTTCCAGTCCTCCCCCCCCCCCCAGGGTTTTTAAAAACTTTGTCTATTGTACCAAATTTGAATTTAGTGAAATTTACACAAATGCTAGAGTGTTTATAAAGAGTGTTTTTATCATTTTGTTTCTGTACATCATAAAAGTTTTCATATATCCTCTTTCTTAAACACCTCTCAATCTTACCAACATAGTAACTTGGGCAGCTTTCACACTTAGCCATATAAACCACTGCACTAGTTTGGCAATTACCCTTCAAAAAATAGACCTTAGTGCCTAACCCATTTTCAAGAATAATACTCTCAGCCTTTAATATGTAGGAACACTGTGGACATCTATCACACTTAGTTGTCACCTGTCCATTTTTTAATCTTCGCTGGCAAGCTATCTCAAAACTTTCCTTTAGATTTCTACCAGTTCTAAAAGTAAATAATGGAGCATTCTCTAACAACTGAAGTATATCTGGGAAGCCCTTGAAGATGTTCCAGTTCCTGTGAATTATCTCCTTAACTTCACTAGATAATGGTCCATATTCTAAAACAATACACCTACTAAAATCTTGCTTTTCCTCCTGATGTTGAATTATACTAGGCCGCAAACCTAGAAGGGGTTCATATTTAATCCCCCATTGAGAATACATGTAATCTCAAATTTCTTTCACAATATACGAAGGGTAACCTCTAACAAGGAACATATTAGCTATTACATCAAGTTCGTAGGAAACATCTTGTAAATGAGAGATAATTCTTACAACTCTAATACACTGACCTTTAATTAAACTATTCTTTTGACTTAATGGGAGACAACTGGAAAAATCCAAATAGTTGTTACTTAAAGTAGGCTTCCTGTAAACACCTGATCAGTTGGTATGTGAGTGTCTAAATAAAATAAAAATATCGTCCAAAAAGTGGGCGTATAACTTGATATATTGAAAATACTGAAATTCCAAACTCCAAGTTGTTTCCCAATCCAGTAACACTAAATTCACGTAAATGAGAGCTCAAGAGCCTCCCATTGCTATACCCCTTGTCTGTCTATAAAATAAACAATTAAAATGCATAAAATTGTAATCTAACACCAAAGACATCATTTCTACAATTAAATTAATTCTGTCGTTGTCTTAGAAAATTTCAAAATACTGTATTGCCACTTTTGAATTATTTTTGAATTATTTTTATTGGTTGGCATATTTTATTTTTTTAGTTATTACTAGTTGTTTACCAAAATCAAAATAAATCCCAGATTTGCATTATGGGTACTGGCATGACAAGCAGTTACAAGAATAAATTAAAAATAATTGCATATAGTTTGTGCACAGCAATATGACAGGGGTAGGGGGTTGTATCCTTGGCTGTGTCATTGGATCTTAGCAGTTAGCATACAAGTCATGGGTGGTATTCATAAATCCACGCAAGGCCTTGTCTGCCTAGCAGCAGATATGCTATGACCTAGTTCACGTCCAGGCTATTGTGATTGATATTCTGGTACTATAGGATATAAGTGAGGAAATTCACCAGAGCATGTGAATACCATGATGATCCTCATCCACAGTATGTTTGCGCACATAGCATCCATAAACAAAAACAAAGATAGGCAGCAAGCTGTAGAATTCCATCCAGTTTATTGTTAGTGCTTTCATTCAGGAAATACATGAACTTCTTCAAACAAAGAAACCCCAGGAGTCCTCGGTTAAAATAAAACTGTCAATTAAGATGAGATAATTAATTATAAAACCAATTAACATAACTTGAGAAATTTAAGCAGCCAGTGTTATACAAAGTAAAATGTATATGTAAATAAATATAAATGTTTTTTTTTTTTTTAAATCAGCAACAATTTTAAAATCACAGCACATCAGTCTTATTACTTAATTTTCTTGTGTATATAACACATAGCATAACACAAGCACTCAGGTCACTCCAAGGCAAGTACAAATATGACTCAGTCATTGTCCATGCTGGTGTGAATGACCTGAGACGTACCTCCCTGGACTACATGAAAAGAGACATAGAGGAGCTCTCTGAGCATGTAGCCCAGGCCGGTATGACTCTGACCTTGAGTAGCATCTTACCCTCACCAAGAATGATGCCACAATATTAAGACAAGATGATCAATTTCAACAATTGGCTTAAGTATTGGTGTCATTCAAAGGTGATCCAATGCCTGTCTGCCTGGGATGACATGCTCGACAAGCCATGATGCTTTGCTAGGGACGGCTTGCACCTGTCACTCCTGGGCTTTCGGATATTGGCAAAGGCTCTTGCCACCCCCATAGTGCCTTTTTTAGGCAAGGCTCAAAAGACAAACCCACCTCCATAGGTATCACAAGGGATAAGAAACTAAGAGTAATGCTACTCAATGCCAGAAGTCTAAACCTCAAGATGCATGCACTCGAAACTCTCCTTAGCATGGAGAACATCGATATCTGTGCAGTAACAGAAACCTGGCTCAAGGCTCCCGAGAGCACCCCAGCACTACCAGGTTATACATCATACCATGTTTTTCGGCCCCAAAACTTGGACTGAACCACAAAAGGAGGGAGAGTATCAATATTCGTCAAAGATACCCACACCTCCAGGTTGGTGGCACAGCACGAAGCATCAGAGACTATCCATGTGCAACTAACAGTGGATAAAACTGCCTTCCAGTTTATAGCCTGCTACAGACCACCCTCCCAAACCCAGGAACCCCACTCGGCCTTCCTGAGAACACTGGAAAATATGAAGATCTCTCCAAACACCATTATATTGGGCGACTTCAACTACCTAACATAGACTGGGAGCATTACTCTAGCTCCAACACCCCAGCCCAAAGGTTCCTAGAATTTATAAACTCAAATGCTATGGAACAACTTGTTGCCACTCCCACAAGAGGGGAAAACATACTGGACCTGATCATCACCAACATGGGGACTCTATGATCCAGACCAGAAGTGTATCCCTCACTGGTAAGATCAGACCATAAACTAATCTCACTAGATATTCACATCCCGACCCCAGCCCCTGCCCAGAAAACCACAGTGAAAAACTTCTCTAAAGCAAATTTCACACTCCTCAAAACCGAGGTGGAATCCTTCAAAGCCCCCGGGCCTGTGGAAAATATGTCCCAGACCGCAGAATCCTTTATAAACGCATTCTATGAACACCTTCAGGAATGCATGGATCATATAATCCCAAATAAAATGAAGACCCAATCCTCCAAAGTTAGGCTTCCTGTCTTGTGGACCCCAGCCATAAACAAACTATACAATAGAAGGAGGAAGCTACTACATGATAGAGCAAAATCCCAAAAAGGGAAGGCATCTCTGATCAGTATTAGCAAAAAACTACGGGCACTCATAAAATCGTCTAAGGCCAGCTTCGAGAGAAAAATTGCACAGGACACTAAGGATAATCACAAGGCTTTCCTTAGTTATGCTAGGAACCTGGGTGGGAATTCCCAGATATGCTCAGAATTAGTCCAAAATGACAAAAAATACACCGAACCCACAGACATTGCCAACATCCTAGCTGACAGGTTCAGCGCAAACTTCTCCCCCCCTTCCCCACCAAAAGGGCAAATATCTATCCCAGCAGAGTGCTGCCCCCCTGACATCTCAGATGCTCAGGTAAGAGCCACCCTCTCCAAAGCAAAAAACACAGCATCAATGTGACCAGATGGTGTCCCGGGCTACGTCCTACATGAACTCCAAGAAGAACTAAACCCAAACATAAAACTACTGTTCAATCTCAGCCTTACTACATGATATGTACCCAAAGAGTGGCGTACAGCAACAGTGGTCCCTCTCCACAAAGGTGGTGCCTCAACGGATCCTGGAAACTATCGCCCCATAAGCTTGACTAGCTTGGTCTGCAAAGCTATGGAAAGGATCATCATGGACCTCATAAATAAAGATATTGGGGACCTTACAGACACTGGATCCTACCCAGTTCGGCTTTGTTAAGGGCAGATCCTGCCTCTTAAACCTGGTCGATTTCTTTGAAACAGTCACCAAGGCCATTGACGAGGGGAAGGTGGCCCACACAGCCTACCTGGACATTGCAAAAGCCTTCGATACAATACCCCACTCGGGCATTATAGATAAGCTCACCAACTTAAATATAAACCCCTATGTCACTAGATGGGTAAACTGGCTCAAGGACAGAACCCACATGGTTAGAATTGCTGGAGCCATGTCAGACTCCAAACCAGTTACAAGTGGCATCCCACAAGGCTCAGTCCTGGGACCTCTCTTGTTCGGTATATATTTCTCGGAGGTACAGGCTAACACGGAAGGACTGTGGCTGACCAAGTTCGCAGATGACTGCAAACTGGGTGCCATAATAGACTCTCCAGCTGACACAAGCATCCTACAAAAGGGCCTCATAGAAACAGACAACTGGTGCCAGAGCCATGGCCTCAAGCTAAACGCCAAATAGTGTATAGTCATCCCCTTTGGCAAAAACAAAGTGCCCACAAATTACCACATAGGTGGTAATCCATTAAGTATGGAAGAAGTAATTAGGGACCTGGGGACCCAAGTTGATAGCAATCTCTCATTTGACAACCACGTGGCCAAAGTGGTTAGAAAAACATTTTATATATCCCACCTAATCATGAAGGGATTCACATCTACATCAGGGGAGGTCATTGTGCCTCTTTACTCATCCCTCATCAGGCCCATAATTGAGTACAATGCCCCTTTTGGGATGTACCTTACCAGACACCTGCAGCAACTGGAAAGACCCCAAAAGTACCTCACCAAGAGGATCAAAGGGCTCAAACAGATGCCATATGCTGCCCGGTTAAAGAAACTCCAGCTCTACTCAGTGGCATACCACCTGCTCAGAGGCGATCTGTGCCTGACGTATAAAGCCATGTCCAACCCGGAATTAATGGACATGCTGCATCTCAGAAAATCCAAATCCCATTGAGCTACGCGCTCGAGAGACTTGAACCTCAGCACTGAAATAAATAGGACATTCTGGAGGGACAGATTCATAACCCAGAGGCTCCCTTCACTCTGGAATAAAATCCCAGTCCAGGTTAGGCAGAGTCCCTCATTGACTCTCTTCAAGAGGAATCTTGATGAGTGGATGGGAGATAGTAGGTTTACCTCGGGTATCACTTCTGTGTCACTGTTAGACAGAAGCACAGTATACTAACCTCAAAAAAGGGCATAGCAAAATTCATTTAAAATGGGTGGCGAAAGCCAAACACACTCTGGCTAGGCTTATAAATGCCCTAGGGCAGATAGCCTAGTATGAACCTATGAACCTATGAACCTATATAAATTAATCTAAATACTGTTAAATGCTAGATAACTTGACCAACTCAAACAAATGGAAATATTAAATTTTGTATAAATATATAAAGATAGATATGTATAAATATTTATAAATTTAAACATTTATAAAATTGTTGCTGATTTAAAAAAAAAAAAGCATTTATATTTATTTGCATATACATTTTACCTTGTATAACACTGGCTCTTCGTGCTGGATTCCTTTTGCTTTGCACCTTAAGTCATTTATGCCACTGACAGTTTAGCCTAATATTTAGAAGATTTGATTTTCTGTCTGTTTTCCTAAACTAAACCAACAATAAATGAATAAATAAATAAATAAAATACCTGCTGTGCACAATCAAACTTCTGCATATTTACCTTTTGGATAAGAGAATGTACAGGCACCTTTTGTATCACAGTGGTTTTAGACTGAGTAGATTTAGTCCTACTACCTTCAAAAACTGCCATAAATACATCACAAACTGACTAGCATTGATAGGTATGTATCCCATCACTCCCATACAGTTGTGAAGGAAAGAACAGACTGGAACCACAGTGGTGGTCTGTTGAGTCACACCAGTAGTACTCAGCAGGTTAAAGAAAAAGAATGAAAATGCACAAATAGTCTGATCCAATAATCAACTAACAAAATGCAACATGGCCTATTCATTGTTATTATGGGTTTGGGCTTCTGACATCCACAGAAAGATTACACTTCACATAAAGTAAACCACAGGAATTGGGTCTATATCAGTTCACCAAAACAGCTGAAGTTCGAACACCATATGTTTGAACTTCTAACCACGAAGTGCAAAAACATCGAAGTCTTAGAACAGCGTTTTTTTCTCTGGGAAAAAAAATCGCTCTTCCAAAAAACACACACACAACACAAGCACACCAAAAAAACAGCAATCCACACACATACATTTAAAATCCTACATCTAACCCTACACTAAACTATACATAGACTACTATCTATCCACTTACCTTAACCCAAACCCTAACCCTAAGGTCTGTCACTATCGCAAACTCATCTGACCCGCGCCCTAACCCTAACTCACCTATCCCACCCTAACCCTAAAGTCTGTCACTATCGCACACCCACCTCACCAGCGCCTTAACCTCAACTCACCTATCCCATGCCCTAACGTCCACGCAATCACACACTTAGCTGAACTCGACCCGTAACTTCCCACCACAGTCCTGATAATCGCGAAGCCACAGAAACGGCCTGCTGAATTCCTTCCCTGGGAAAGAATTCGGTGTTCCGCGGCTTCACAATAGTCAGTGTTCGAACTTAACAGTTCGAACATCTTGTGTTCAATAATCAGCCATTTCGATGGACTGATATAGACCCCAGGAATTAAAGAAAAGGACTGGCATTCAGAAGCAAGTGTTATGTGTCATTCAAGTACACCAATGTACAACAGAATAACTTGCATTACTAAACCTCAAGAAAGAATTCTGCAATAATGAGACAATGTAGAAATGTAATAAAAGGAATTATATGTATATATTTCTTCAAAATTAAGGGCACCAGTGTTACCTAATATGGCAGAACATACAACTGTATAATCAATAAGGCACAAATGCTAAGACATGCATAATTGTACCCTTTGGGAAGTCAACCATCCTGGCTAATTACCATGTTGATAATACACCCCTAAGAGTTGACCCAGTGGTCAGGGATCTGGGAATGCACATAGTAGCCCTATCATTGATACAAAATGGCCACAGTGGTGAGGAAATACTTTTATGTTGTGCAACTTATCAGTAAGGGCATGTTATCCTGGTCCAAAGAGGTCATTATCCCACTGTACTCCATCCTTATCAGACCAATCATAGAGTACAATGATCTCTTTGATATGTACCTAACCAGACATATGCAGCAACTAGAGCGATCTCAGAGGTTTCTTACAAAAAGAATACAAGGGGTACCAAACCTGCCTTATACAAAGTGCCTTAAAAAGCCCTTTTCCTCTACTTAGTCTTCTATAGACTACTGAAGGGTGATCTATGCCTGGCTTACAAGGCATCTGCAAATGCCACACTTATGAATTTTGTGCATATTCATAAGCCTAACAGTACAAGAAATACAAGGACTAAGGACCTGAATTTTGTTTGTGACTTAAACAGAACATGCTGAAGAGACAGGCATGTGTCCCAGAGACTGCCCCTCCTAAGGAAAAGGCTTCCTCTCCATGTGAAGCTGAGTTTGTTTATTGCCCAGTTAAAGTGCAACCTAAATCAGTGTATCAGGAATAGGAAATTTACACTAGCCCTGGCATCCGTGTCCCTTATGGACAGAGGTAGCTTATAAATGCCTGCCCTCAATGTCCTATTTAGATACAGGACATCATTTTTATTTTAGGAAAACTTGGCTAGGTTTAGAAAGACTACCTAGGTCATTAGCCTAGTAACAATCTATGAAAATATGAAAGTCAGCCCACATGTTCAAGGCAGCAATAATATATATGACTGCAAATCACATGACTTTCAACTTTAATGGCAGAAGTTCAAATAGTTTTGTTTTTTTGAGGTACAGACTGTGACACCCCCGATGCCCCTATACATTTAAACATTTTATATTAATATAATAAAGTCTGAATTTACCATACTTCTTGAAATCAGTAAATTGATTGCAGCTAACCTGATCATCATCCATTTCAGCAAACAGTTAATCATCAAATACTTTTCCTCCACAACACTATCCACATAGTGGGTGAAATTCCTAAAGTTGTCAGTAGTTCATAGGACTGATTGTCTGAAGATTTGGTACATAATAGGCCTGTGGAATTCTCATAACTATGTTATGCAGACAGAGTAGACAAAATAGCCACGTACCATGAACACACCAGGTACAGAACACTTGGGATCACGATTTTCAGATCCCCAAATTGTCCAATAAAATATGTAGACTGAGCTCCTGTATATCATTTCTGTCAACTGTGCATAACATAAGATGAATTACAAAATTCAGTAGATAAATACTGTACAGTAATGTCTTGATCCTCACAACATGCATGAGAAACAGTAGTTCATTGTAACTTCCCAGAATTGGAGTATGGCTTTAAAATATGTCCCTGTCAAAAAAAGCACCATAGGGAATGCCATAGTACTCTAAACACTACCAAACACTAGTATGCTAGACATAAGCAGCCTTCATATACACAGGTATTCTGCCAATTAGATGAGCAAATAGTTTTATATCATTTTCTCTCTTTCTCTATTTCACAATATGATGAAAATAAATGTTGGCATGTACACATGACCTATTGGTTCTAATCATTTCTGAATTGCTTTAATAATGTGGACATATCAGTTGATGTTCAACTGAGATCCAGATCTTTTTACACGCACTTTGTCTATATTAAATTTGCTATTGCAGATGTAACACCATTAAGATGTATAGTTGTATGTTGTCACTATAGAAAATAATATATAGACAAGAAGCATGGTCTGAGAAATATAAGCACCATTAAGTTATGTTGTAAAGCTAAGAAAGTACAGTTGCATAAGTCTGACTTATTTGCAATAGCAGATGTTCAAATTCCTCACTGCCTCAGTGGCATTTTGGGTTATCCGCCAATGTAGCCCAGTACTGGCCAGCTTTCAAAAGCTCAGACTCCCATCTCTCTATCTCCTCCTGTGACAGGTGATTGGCTGAGCTTACCATGAGAGGGAAGCCTTCCTCTAGTGTTTAGGCATTTGCACTTTCACAAAGCAAACGAAAATTTGTAGCCAACTACAATACTAAATAAAAAACAAATCCAACAACAACTGAAGCAAAGAGATTGAAATCCACCTCAGCTATGCACAGTCGGGGGTTTGTAGGTGGGTGCTACCACTGAGGCAGTGAGGAAGTTGAACATCTACTGTTACAGGTAAATAGGACTTACACAGCTGTACTACATTCATCATTCCCACTGCCTTAGTGGCATTTTGGGTAGATTACCAAAGATTATCCTACCTGGAAGGTGGAAGGATAATGATTCAGGAGCTCTTGGAGAATGGTCCTAGCAAAGACTGCTCTGGTCCTTGAAAAGGAATCTAGTTTGTAGTGTGTTGTGAAGGAATGAACAAAGGACCAGGTTGTAGAGTTCACTCCTTTTCAATATGCCATCGAAGTGGATAAGGCCATACTCAAGTGAGCCTTAACCTTGCCTGGAAGAGATTTACAATGGTGAGAGTAAAAGAAAATAATACCAGAAGACAACCATTGTGCAAAAGTTTACTTGGAGGCAGGTTGCCCTTTCTTAACTTTCATATAGGAGACAAACAGCTGTGCAGCATTCCTAAAGGGTTTTTTTCTGTCAAGGTAGTACCTGAGTTGCCTACATGCATTCAGGGTATGTAAAATCTACTCTCCCTTGTTTTTGGAGTACAATAGAACCCTGGGAGATTGATGACTTGATGCAAGGTAAATTCAAAACCAACTTTAGGCAAGAATGACTGATTAGTGTGTAACACAAATATGTCCTTGTAAAAATTAGATAGGGTTGGACAACCATGAGAGCTTGCAAACCACAGACTTGCCTTGCAGATCAATGAGTAAAACAGTCTTCCAACTAATGAACCATAAATCAGACTGAGAGGCAGGTTTAAAAGGAGGTAAGGTCAATTTTTCAAGAACAAAGCTGAAATTCCATGGAGGAGGACTTTGCTTTCAAGGGGATCTTATGTGCAACACTCCATTCATAAACCATCCACAAAAAGAGATACACGAGTGGGATCCATGGGCAGAGAAACTGACATGACCACAAGATGTGCTTTGATAGAAACATATGACAAACCGTCTCTAAGTAGTTCACACAAATATTTCAAAACCAGAGGGATTGAAAACATGTAGAGACCTCTGTTACTGGCTAGGTAACACCTAGAAAACATCTACTTGTAAATGTAATATTTTCTAGTTGCAGTTTTTCTTGACTCCTTAAATAGCTGCTGCACTCATGGAACAATTGACTAAGGTATCAAAACAGAATCATCAAGGCTGATAGTTGCAATTGCTGTAAGATGGGGTGCACCATTCGCCCCTGAGTCTGTATAAGCAGATACAGTCTGTATGGAAGCTTGTGGTAACTGTTCTTAGCAAATTCCATTAAAAGGGAAAACTAACTTTGCCAGGGCCAAAACGGGTTACCACAGTGATCTTTGGTAATTCTTTCTTAAATTTTAGAATTGCTTTGGGAGTCATTGGAAAGGCTAGAAATGCATACAGGACCATTTCCAACCATGGGAATGACAGAGCATCTGTCTCGAAGCACAAATGCAAGGATGTCTCTAACAGAATTTTTTCAGTTGTTGTTTTGAAAGGAGGCAAACAGATCTACTTGAGCTGGAGCTTCCACTGTTGAGGGTCTTCCCAGGATCTGCTTAGTCTGTCTGTCACTGTGTTTTGCTCTGATGGAATGTACAAGGCCTGAAAAGTCATAGAATGCTATAAAATCAGCTACCAGGCCATTATCGCCAACCAGCAAACAGTGTATGATCTTGCAAACCCTTGTTTGTTCAGGTACCGCAGGGGTTGGGAAGTTGGCATAATAAGGTGTTTACCTTACAGACACAAGGTGCAGGATTTGAGTCTTAAATGAGGTAACTGGCTAGATTTAAAATGGCTCACAAGAGCAGTTAGCCTAGGACTATCCTATGAACCTATGAGCATCATGGTAGTGCTGTCTGTGGATGATAGGAGGTGCTGCCAGCCATGCCAGGAGAAGTAGGGCAATGGATGCATAACATATGTCAGAAGAGCTAGCTGGAGTTTTGTAAATAATTATATGTCATTTGTACATCAAAATGATTTGTACAGATACTTGTGCTGAAAATGTATTTGTGAGGTTTGCTTGTGTTAAAAACACAGTGTGCCATGCTGGAAGGAAAAAATGTACATATATTATTGTAACTGAATTAAATGTATAGATTATAGCAGCATATCCTGGGACAGAAGAGGTTAATCCACCTGACTTTGGAAGAAATATTCTTGACATTAAAATTATTTTATGGGTTAAGCCATAAAGATGTTATCCCACAGTTTTGAAGGGAGCCAGAGACACAGAGGGCAGGATTCACGATGGCTTGTACGGAGTCTAAGAGTAGTGTAAGTCTCCATGAGCCATCACGATCCAGGAACAGCCAGATTGTGCGTGTAAGAGAGCACCTAAAACGGCTCTTACACGGGCAGGATGTGGATATGCTAATTACCTCACTTGCAGCCGAAAGGCATGCAAATGAGGTAAATTTGCGATCCAGGAAGCAGAAACCTGCCCGTGTAAGAGCCATGTTATCTGCAGGAATGTACTCAGTTGATAACTGAGTACCGTTCTGCAAATAACACAATGGAGCCATGTCAGCTCCAAATAAAGGTTGCAAATGTCGCAGGCAGCATGCCAATGGCCAAATATGTGGCCACTGGCAACGTACCCTAATGCAAACATGAAATAAAAATAAGTTGTTTTTTTTTTGGCGATCGCCAATGTTTAAACGTAGCGCAGCATTGCGCAAACCGGCTGCGCTATAAAAAAACAAAAAATAAAAATATTAAACCCACAAATGTGGGTTTATGTAAAGCATGAGTATACAATAGAAGGAAATAGGAGGGTAAAACAACATGGCCACTGAGTAAGGGTTGCTAAGGGGGGAAGCGGAGTGTAAGACATGTAACTAAGCATTAGTAGGCAATCCTATGTAAATGAGTGGTAGGATAGTGAATCGCACTGTTATATAGAAAATGAGCACAATCCGTGCAGTGTAGGAGTAGGATAAGGGGGAGTAACAGAGTAGGAGATAGGTGACATCACAGGGGGGAATGTATGAAAGGAATGCAGCTCATTGGAGCACAGTGGCATGTGAAAGCTGTCAGTCACACATCATGGAAAGAGGAGTGTCAACAAGTAGGCATGGGAAAGCCAAGAAATGAAAGGTGTACACAATGGATAACACCAAAGTTTCTTGCTGGGCGTGCATGCGCGCGTGTGCACACTGGTAGGCACGAGTAAGACAGAGTGCACGCGTGTAAGCATGAGTGCGCACGTTTAAGGAAGAATACGCATGTAGGAGCCTGTTTAAACACCTGTAAGCTTGTTTGCGCTGGTGTGCACGTGTTTTAACCTGAATAAGCAGATTCTAGTCTGTCTAAGCATGTGTGCGCGCGTGTTAGCCACTGTGAGCGTGTTTATGCTGGTATGCACATTGCTCCCCCCTGAGGAAACAGAAGGGAAAAAGGAAGCTTGGGAAATAGTAGGAAGCTAGCAGAAATTACTGGCAGAGCTAGCAGGTGAAAACAATCAGAAGCAGGCAATTACACAGGCAGAACAGTAGCCCAGCCCAGCAATTAAAACACTGCAAACAACAGTGCAGAATGTTTCTCTCAAGAGACACTGCAACAGAGGAGTAAGCTACTAGAAGTGAAAACTGAAAAAGCTTCACTCAGACCAAAAATGCTAGGGGCTGCCATAGCTGTTATAAGGAGACATATGCAACTTGCTGAGGGTGGTGACTATGCAAATGCTGCCAGAAAACCCACAGTGAGGAGACGGAGAAGAGTGTACAGGCCCAGGGTCACCTACCAGGGTTACATGAGCTGGAGATAGTGGAGCGCTATAGAGTGGACAGAGACCTCCTGCAGCAAATTGTTGAGCTGTGCAGGCCACGCCTCAAACACAGAACCAACAGAGGGGAACCCATCCCAGTGGAAACCAAGGTATGTGTTGGCCTAAGAATACTAGCAACAGGTACCTTCCAGAGACCAACTGGTGATATGATGGGGATATCACAGGCATCAGCATCCAGGGTACTGCACCAGTTCCTGGGTGCCATGTCAGCACATGTCGGTGAGCATGTATATTTCCCCAATTCCCGTGAGGTAATGGCCAGCAATATGCGTCTCTTCCAGCAAATAGCGGAATACCCTGAGGTAGTGGGTGCAATAGACTGCACGCATATATGCATCAAAGCACCAACCGTGAGTGGGGTAGGGCCTACATTAACCGCAAGGGCTTCCCCTCCATCAACTGCCAGGTCATGTGTGATGCCCAGGGCATAATAATGAATGTGTGTGCTGGCTGCCCTGGAAGCTACCAAGATTCACATATCTGGCATCTGACGCAGCTGTACCAGACATTTGCCAATGGGGACATCCCACATGGTCACTTAGTGGGGGATGCTGGCTATGCACTGGAGCCGTGGCTGATGACACCCATCAGAAATGCACACACACCTGAACAAGAACGCCATAATGAGGCACACGCACAAACATGAAATGTAATTGAGCGTGTGTTTGGGCTGCTCAAGCCACGGTTCCGGTGCCTGGACATATCTGGTGGAGCCTTGCAGTACTCACCAACTACATGTACCCAAATTGTCATGGTATGTGCTATGCTACATAATATGATTCTGCGAAAACAGCTGCAGCAGGACTAGCATAGGGCTGGACCAAACAGCCCCCCACCATTGCCAAGCCAATCACAGGCAGAGCGTGACTCGGAGGAGGAACAACCTGAGTCTGCCCCAGTAGGAAGAAGGAGGCGTGCCCAGTATGCCTTGGCCTTGGCAAAGCGGCAACGCATAGCACATACACTGGCTCAGCAGGAACCCAGGAAATTATACCTCTCTCTGACTCACATATATAGTAAAACGGATGCCTAAGTTGACACAACCTGCTCTCAAACATGTACAGGGAGTGTAGTATGTGCATCCAACATAGACAGCCCTGCAGTACCCCCTGAGGCATGATTGCCATGTGTTAAGCAATGTAACACCATGTAGTATATGCAAACATGATGACCCTGACTAACATCCTACCCTCACCAAGCATGATGCTAGAATATGAAGACGAGATGATCAAATACAATAATTGGCTTAAGTATTGCCAGTAGTCAAAGGGGATCCAATGCTTGCCAGCCTGGGATGACATGCTGAGCAAGGCACAATGCTCCACCTCCATAGGTATCACAAGGGATAAGAACCCAATGCCAGATGTCCAAACTGAAAGATGCATGCAGTCTAAACTCCCCTCATCATGGAGAATGTTGATATCTGTCCTGTAACAGAAAACTGGGTTAAGGCTCACAAGAGCACCCTAACACTACCAGGTTACACCTCATACTGTGCTTTACAGCCCCAAAACATGGAACAAACTACAAAAGGAGGGTGAGTAGCAATAATTGTCAAGGATAACCACACTCCCATGTTGGTACCACAACAAGAAGCAGCATGGATTATCCATGCTCAAGTAACAGTGGCTAAGACTGCCTGCCAGTTTGTAGCCTGCCACAGACTACCCTCCAAATGCCAGGAACTGCACTTGGCCTATGTTGGAACACATGGAAATATCAAGCTCTCTAAACATTATATTGGGTGACTGAAAATACTCAAACATAGACTGGGAGCATTATCCCAGCACCAACACCCTAGGCCAAAGGTTCCTAGAATCCATAAACCAACATGCTCAGGAACAATGTACCACTCCCACAAGAGGGGTAAGCATACTAGATGTGATAATCAGCAACATGGGTACTCTATGGCCAGATGACAAGTGTATTCCTCACTAATAAGATCAGACCATAGAGTAATCACACTGGATATTCACAGCCGGACCACAGTCCCTGTCCAGAAAACCACAGTGAAAAACATGTGTAAAGGAAATGTTGCACTCCTCCAAACTGATGTGGAATCCATTAAAGGCCCTGTGCCTGTGGAAAATATGGGCCACACCTCAGAACCCTTTATAAATGCATTCTATGAACACAGTAAGGAATGCATAGATTATGCAATCCCAAATAAAACCAAGGCCCAATACCATACACACAGGCATCTGGCATGGTGGACCACAGCCATTACCAAACCATGCAAGAGAATGAGGAAGTCACCACATGATAGAGCAAACCCAAAAAGGGAAGTAATCTCTGATCAGTATTATGGCAATAAACTATGGCCAGTCATAACATCCACTAAGGCCAGCTACAACAAGTTGAATCTGTGAATCTTGGGAAATGTTACACCTGCCCCATGTACACAGACAACCCCCTCCACCCCCCAAGAAATACAAATATATGTGAGAGATGCAAGCACGTCTCCAAACTGGAGGCTGAGCTCACTCAACTCAGTACTGTCTAAACTAGTCAGGAGGAGAAGGTAACCACACACACCACAAACCCACTCACATAGACCTATCACAACTGCAAACCAAATACATAAACACACAAAAACATTCCTGGAGGATATAATTAAAAACCACCAAATCAACAGAGGCCTCCAAAGCAGACACACTAGAAACCAATACCCCCAAACATAGCACATGCAACACATAGTACACAAAGTCAGTGTGCCAAACAGTCACAGCCCGTAAGGACAAACAACATGCCCGATACACTTGTAATAGGTGACGCCATAGTCAGACACACTGATGTCCCGCTCACCAGAATGAACAAGGAAAAGGGTACAGTAAGCTGCCTGTAGGCTGCTACAATCTGCCACATAACACAATCATGCAGGTCACTCCAAAGCAAGTACAAATATGACTCAGTCATTGTCCATGCTGGTGTGAATGACCTGAGACGTACCTCCCTGGACTACATGTAAAGAGACATAGAGAAGCTCTCCGATTATGTAGGCCAGGCCGGTATGACTCTGACCCTGATCAGCATCCTACCCCCACCAAGAATGATGCCACAGTACAAACACAGAATGATCAGCTTTAACAATTGGCTCAATTACTGGTGTCAATCCAAGGGGATACAATGTGTCTCTGCTTGGGATGTCATGCTTGAGAAGCCACGCTGCTTTGCCAGGGATGGCTTGCACCTGTCACCCCTGTGTGTCTGGATATTGGCTAAGGCTCTTGCCACCTCCATAGTGCCTTTTGTAGGCAAGGCTGAAAAGACAAACCCACCTCCCCAGAAAACATAAGTGGAAAAAACATGAGGGTAATGCTGCTCAATGCCAGATGTCTAAACCACAAGATGCACGCTCTCGAGGTCCTCCCCAGTATGGAGAACATTGATGTCTGTGCAGTGATGGAAACCTGCATCAAGGCTCCTGAGAGCACCCCAGCACTACCAGGTTATACCTCAAATCATGCTTTTCGGCCCCAAAACCTGGACCAAACCACAAAAAGAGGGGGAGTATCCATATTCAGCAAAGATACCCACGCGTCCAGGTTACTGACAATGCACGAAGCATCAGAGACCATCCATGTGCAACTAACTGTAGGCAAAACTGCTGTACAGTTTGTAGCATGCTACAGACCACCCTCTCAGACCCAGGAACACCACTCAGCCTCCCTGAAGACACTGGAGAGTAGGAATTTTACCCCAAATACCAAACAAGGTACTCACAAATCACCACATAGGTGGTAGTCCATTACGTATGGAAGAAGTAATCAGGGACCTAGGGACACAAGTGGACAGTAACCCCACATGCAACACTCACTTTGCCAGCATGGCTAGGAAGACCACCTATATTGGCCACCTTATCATGAAAGGAGTCACATCTACATCAAGAGAGGTCATTGTGCTCCTATACTCTTCCCTTATCAGGCTCATAAGTGAGTACAATGCCCCATTTGGGATGTACCGTACCCGACACCTGCAGCAGTTAGAAAGACCTCAAAAGTACCTGACCAAGAGGATAAAGGGTGTCAAACATTCGTCATATGCTGCCTGGCTGACAACACCCCAGCTGTATGCAGTCACATACTGCATACTCAGAGGCGATGTATGCCCAATGTACAAGGTCATGTCCAATACAGAATGGATGGACATGCTCCACCTCAGAAAATCCAAAGCCATTAGAGCCGTGAGAGCGACAGATGTCAATCTCAACACATAAATAAATCGGATGTGCTGGAGGGACAGATTCCTAACCCAGAGGCTTCCTACACTCTGGAACAGAACCCACTCCATGTTAGGCAGAGCCCCTCACTGACTCTCTTCAACAGGAATCTTGCCAAGTGGATGGGAGAGCGTAGATTTACACTGGGGGTCTGCAGTGTGTCACATCTAGACAGAGGCACAGTAAAGTAAACCCTAAATGGCCATAATATTCACATAGCAAGGGGTGGCAAAAGCCACACACACTCTGGCTAGGCTGATAAATGCCCTAGGGCAGATAGCACAGTATGAACCTATGAACCTATGGAGATACAAATTGTACAGGACACTAAGGATAATCACATGGCTGTCTTAACTGATGGTAGGAACCTTGGTGGGAATTCACAGATATGCTCTGAATTACCAAATATTACAAACAATACACCAAACCCACACACATTGCCAACATCCAACCTGACAGGTTCAGTGCAAACTCCCCAAATGACAAATATCTATCCCAGCAGAGTGCTGGCCCCCTGACATTGCAGATGCTGAGGTAACAGGCAGCATCTTCAAAGCAAGACACACAGCATCAATGGTACGACATGGTGTCCTGGGCTGTGTCCAACATGAACTCCAAGAAGAATGGAATGCCAAATAACACTACTGCTCAGTTTCAGCCTTAACACAGGATATGTACCCAAAGAGCAGTGTACAGCAACAGTGGTCCCTCTCCACAAAGGTGGTGCCTCAATGGATACTGCAAAGTATCACCCCAGAATCCTAACAAGCCTGGTCTGCAAAGCTATGGAAAGGATCATCATGGACCTCAGAAATAAAGATATTGGGGACCTACAGACACTGGACCCTACCCAGCGTGGCTTTTTTAAGGGCAGATCCTGCCCCTTAAACATGTCTGACTCATTTGAAACAGTCATCAAGGCCATTGATGAGGGGAATGTGGTCCACACAGCCTATCTGGACCTTGCAAAAGCCTTCCATACAATACCCCAAGTGTTCATCATAGATAAGCTCACCAGCTTAAATATAAACCCCTATGTCAGTAGATGGGTTGCAAACCAGCCCAAGGACAGAACTGACATGGTCAGACATGCTGCAGCCATGTCAGACTACAAACCAGCTACAACTGGCATCCCACAAGGCTCAGTCCTGGGACCTCCCTTGCATGGTATATATTTCCCATAGGTACAGGCCAACATGGAAAGACTGTGTCTGAACAAGTTTGCAGAGGACTACAAACTGGGCACCTTATCTGACCCTCCAGCTGACACAAGCATCCTACAAAAGGGCCACATAGAAACAGACAACTGGTGCCAGAGCCACGTCATCAAGCTAAATGTAGAAAAGTGTATAGTCATCCCCTGTGGATAAACAGGAAGTGCCCACCAATTACCACATAGGTGTTAACCCATTAAGTACTTTAGAAGTAATAAGAGACCTGGGGAAACAATTTGATAGATATCTTGCATTTGACAACCATGTGGCTGTAGTGGTAACAGAAACATACCATATACCCACCTAATCATGACGGTAGTCAGATCTAGATCAGGGAGGTCATCGTGCCTCTTCAGTCATCCTTCATCAGCCTCACAATTGAGTACAATGGCCCCTGTGGGATGTACCTCAGCAGACACCTTCAGCAACTGAAAAGACCACAAAAGTACCCCACCAGGAGGATCAAAGAGCTCAAAGAGATGCCATGTGTTGCCTGATTAAACAAACCGCAGCTCCACACAGTGCCATACTGCCTGCCCAGAGGCAATCTGTGCCTGATGTATAAAGCCATGTCCAAGCTGGAATCAATGAACATGCTGCACCTTGTACAATCTGAATGCCAGTGAGCTATGCACATGAGAGACCTGAACCCCAGCACTGACATACATAGGACATGCTGTAGTGATTGATCCATAACCCAGAAGCTCACTCCACTCTTGAGTAAACGCCCAGTACAGGTTAGCCAGAGAGTCCCTCATTGACTCTCCTCAACAGGAATCATGATGAGTGGATGTGAGATGGTAGGTTTACCCTGGGTATCACTGTTATGTCACGGGTAGACAGAGGCACATTATACTAACCTTGAAATATTTGATGTCAAATTCCAGTTACAATGTGTGACCCATGAAGGACAAGCACACTCTCTGACTAGCAGTAGAAATGGCCTAGGGCACATTGCTAGTGTTTGTCAATGACCACCCAAGTTGTAGAATACACTACCAATGTTGGGCAAGCCTGGTGTAAGTAGTCCATATCCAAACAAAATGCAGCATGGTCATATATCCACAACTGGGCCTTAACCAGTCTGGTGTGCTCACTATGAATATTGAAAGCAGTGATAGGACCGAAACCCAGGATACTGTCCACCACAGTGAAAGTACTGAATCAGTACACTATACAATATTTCAGTGTATGGTCATTATGAAAGGATGTTGACAACTGTATGCAAACTATCCCATGGAAACCCTGCAGGAACAGTATAATCCCTGTCGGGTTCAGACACAAAGCAGTTGGGCAGTATGTACACAGCATGACTCCCAACACACAACTATAAATGTGAAATACCGTGGAAGTTCACACACACCCACAAATGTGGTGGACTGAAGATCTCAACATATGGAAAGCACACACTGGGCATGCTCACACACTTTGATAAATGAGACATATACCAGGCAACAAGCCATGGAATATGCCTGAACTGGACATGCTCACACACTTAGGCCATGTCTCAGTTTAGCGGTTGGCCACACATATGTGGTATATGTATGTGTTAAACCAGGAACCAACCACAAGACAGCAATCTGCCCAGTGCACACAGTTAAATGACTACAGAGACATAAGTTAAATAGTGGATCCCACACATATTCAAACATCTTCCACAGATACACAAGTTGTACATAGAAACAGGGAAAGCTATGGCAATAAAGACCTGCAAACAGTTTATCAGCAACAAATATTGTGCAGCTGAAAATTAAACATATGGGTGTAGAGGTCAATACTAGGCTGTTTGCCCTAGGGAATACAAGCTTAGTCAGACTGTGCTTGGCATCTGCCTCCCCAGTACAGTAGGCTACTGTGCCTCTGTAAAGTAGGTCACAGAAGGAACCATGTAAGGCTAGTGTGCTGTGCCTCCGTCAAGCAGGGACACAGTGGAGATGTCAGGGGTTGAATTTGCAATGTCACACCCATGTTTGAATCCTGCAAATGCTCAGTATGTGTGTGTTTGGGTGAGGGGGGTTAGTGTGTGTGTGCAATTCTGTGTGAAAGAAATGTCCCTTCTGCCAACTAGAAGAACACACTGCATGATGCACACTCCTCTTTCTAAACACTGATGATCTCAGCACCCTATAAGTACAGCAGGAGAAGAGAAACATCCCAGTAATTCGGATAGCACACTCCGCTAATGCGTCTCTCACAAGTGTCATAACATAGTTAGGTAGGGGTTTGAATCCTGCAAATGTTCAGTGTGTTTGGATGAGGGGGTTAGTGTGTGTGAAAAAAATGTCCCTTTTGCCAACTACAAGAACACACTGCATGATGCACATTCCCCATTCTAAACACTGATGTTGTCAGCACCCTATAAGTACAGCAGGAGAAGAGAAACCTCCCAGTAATGTGAATAGCAAGCTCTGCTAATGCGTCTCTTTCAAGTGTTATAACATAGTTAGGTATGGGATTGAATCCTGAAAATGCTCAGTGTGTGTGAAATTCTGTGTGAAAGAAATGTCCCTTTTGCCAACTACAAGAACACACTGCATGATGCACATTCCTCTTTCTAAACACTGATGATGTCAGCACCCTATAAGTACAGCAGGAGAAGAGAAACCTCCCAGTAATGCGAATAGCACGCTCCGCTAATGTGTCTCTCTCAAGTATCATAACATAGTTAGGTAGGGGTTTGAATCCTGCAAATGCTCAGTGTGTGTGTTTGGGTGAGGGGGGTTAGTGTGTGTGCAATTCTGTGTGAATGAAATGTCCCTTTTGCCAACTACAAGAACACACTGCATGATGCACATTCCTCTTTCTAAACACTGATGATGTCAGCACCCTATAAGTACAGCAGGAAAAGGGAAACCTCCCAGTAATGCGAATTGTGCGCTCTGCTAATGTGTCTCTCTCAAGTGTCATAACATAATTAAGTAGGGGTTTGAATCCTGCAAATGCTCAGTGTGTGTGTTTGGGTGAGGGGGGTTAGTGTGTGTGCAATTCTGTGTGAAAAAATGTCCCTTTTGCCGACTACAAGAACACACTGCATGATGCACATTCCTCTTTCTAAACACTGATAATGTCAGCAGCCTATAAGTACAGCAGAAGAAGGGAAACCTCCCAGTAAAGCGAATAGCATGCTTTGCTATTGCGTCTCTCTCAAGTGTCATAACACAGTTAGTTAGGGGTTTGAATCTTACAAATGCCATGTGTGTTTTTGTCACACAGTTTGTCCATGTGTGGGGGGTGTTGCTCTTAATATTGTATGACATAGATCATATCAGTAATGTCAATGCACACATGAGGTATGTGTGTGCCACATAGGCATATGCACCTGTGACCTGAAATAGTTCCCATGTGTGAAGCCTGCCTCATGTGAATACATGTAATTTGCATTACACAACATTATGACTGTGGTTTTCTGTGCAGGGGCTGCATTTGGTATGTGACTATACAGTGAGAGTAGTCTATGGTGTCATTTTACCAGCGTGGGATACACGTCTGGTCTGGAGCATATAGTCCACATGTTGATGATGAACAGGTGCAGCATGTATTCCCCACTTGTGGGAGTGGTAACAAGTCGTTCCATAGCAATTGAGTGTATGGATTCTAGGAACTTTACACCTAGGGTGTTGGAGCTACAGTAATGCTCACAGTCTATGTGTGGGTAAATGAAGCTGCCCAATATACTGTTGTTTGGAGACACCTGCAGATATACATGTCTTCTTAAGTAGGCCAAGTGTGTTACCTGTGTTTGGGAGTGTGGTGTGTGTCAGGCTATTAACTGGATGGCAGTCTTACCCACTGTTAGTTGCACATGGATAGTCTCTGATGCTTCGTGCTGTGCCACCAACCTGCAGGTGTGTGTATCTTTGATGAATATTGATACTCCCCCTCCTGTTCTGATTTGGTGCAAGGTATGTGGCCAACAAGCATGGTATGAGGTATAACCTGCCAGTGCTGGGGTGCTTTTGGGGGCCTTGAACCAGGATTCTGTTACTGCACAGATATTGATGTTCTCCATGCTAAGGACAGTTTCCAGTGCATGCATCTTGATGTTTACACTGCTGGCGTTGAGTAGCATTACTATTAGTTTCCAATCCCTTGTGATACCTATGGAGGTGGTCTTGTCTGTTGAGCCTTGCCTAAAAAAGGCACTATGGGTGTATCAAGAGCCTTTGTCAATATCCAAAAGCCCATGGGTGACAGGTGCAAGCTGTCCCTAGCATAGCAGTGTGGCTTGTTGAGCATGTCATCCCAGGCTGACAGGCATTGTATCCCCTTTGAATGACACTGAAACATAAACCAATTGTCTGACTTGATCATCTTGTCTACATATTGTGGCATCATTCTTGGTGAGGGTAAGATGCTACTCAAGGTCAGGGTCCTACCAGTCTGGGCCACATGCTCAGAGAGCTCCTCTATGTCTCTCATCATGTAGTCCAGGGAGGTATGTCTCAGGTCATTCAAACTGGCATGGACACTGACTGAGTCATATTTGTACATGCCTTGGAGTGACCTGTGTGCTTGTGTTATGTGGCAGATCATAGCGCCCGACAGGCATCTCACCGTGACCTTCACCTTGTTCATCCTGGTGAGCGGGACATCAGTGTACCTGACGATAGAGGCACCCATCACAAGTGTAGCAGGTGTGTTGTTTAGCCTTACATGCTGTGACTGTTCCACGCACTGGCTTTGTGAGCTATGTGTTGCACGTGTTCTGTTCTGGGGTAGTGGTTGCTTGTGTGTCTGCTTTGGAGGTGTCTGCTGCATAGGCAGATCTTTATTTAGAGAGTACGAGTATGGTTGTGTGTGTTTATTTGTTTCGATTGCTGTCATGGTAGGTCTATGTGAGACTGGAATTGTAGTGATCGTGGTTTCCATCTCCTCCTGACAGGTTTTGCCAGTACTGAGTTGCAAGAGCTTAGCCTGCAGTTTGGATATATGGTTGCATCTCTCACATGTGGTGGAATTTGTTTGGAGGAGGAGAGGGTTGACTGTGTAAATGAGGCAGTTGTAACATTGCCTCTAGATTCCCAGATTCACCAGCTGGACCATGGAGGAGATTGAGAACTGACCTTTGAACATGCTAGGCTAGTATTGGGAATTCCTTTATAATTAACAACAAAAAGGGCCAATGGGGAACAAGGTACGTAAGGTGAGTTTGTGAGGGTGTAGTGGTTTTAATTTGTTAGTGCTAGCATATATAAATGCTTTAGTGAGCAAGTGCCAGGTATCTCAAATGCAATGTGTTACAGGTAACTTAATTGCTTAACTGACAAACACTAACTTTCTGTCAAGTGAAACTAGGAAATACATACAGTAAGCAATGCACATGTCACTAGGGATTCTCAGAGGTGCTGTAAAGCTGCATTTCAGGTGGGATTAGTGTTTCAGGGAAATAACAAGCAAACAAGCATACAAACAAAGCTACAATCAGCAGGCATGGATCTAGTCTATGCTACAGCAAACAAGGTGTACCAATTTCAGTAAGAAACAGTTCAAATATGCAGGCACTATAAGCCTTTAGCCAGAAATTCCCACCACAGACGGGCAGAGTCCAGCCTCTCCTCCCACAAGAGTGCAGACCATGAACTTTTGTAATGTGAAATAACTGGCCTGAAGCCCAACTGCTTAAACCAGAACTAATACACATTTATAATGACAGACACTGAGCCCTCAATCAGCATTCCCCAACTTAGTAGGCTGTATGCTACCTGTCCTGCCACCACAGTATCCCTGACATTTAATGAGACTCACCTCCTGTCATAGTTAGTTGTGTGTTTTGGGGCTGTCAAGCATGGTATGAGGTGTAACCCGGTAGTGCTAGGGTGCTCTTGGGAGTCTTGAACCTGTTGTCTATTACTGCAAAGATATCAACATTCTCCATGCAGAGTAGAGGTTGTACTGCATGCATCTTGTGGTTTACATGTCCACCATTGAGTATCATAACTTCCATTTACTTATCCCCTGTGCTACCTATGTAGGTGGCCTTCTATTTACAGCCTTACCAGCAGAATGCAAAGATGTGCAGACATTACACTATGGTAATTTATAGGGGTGTACCAAACAATACAATGACAATCATACTGTTAATGCATCAGGCATGCTGGGATATACCCACAATGATATTATTACACTGCACAGTTGACAACATGATAATATTACTACACATCTATGTAGTCACCCTGTGTATCAGCACCATGTTAACCGGTCCTGCATCAATGTTACAGATTGCAGGAGGTGGCACAGTTTCATCATATGCACAGGGTGTGTACTTGGTATGCCTGAGTCTGCCACTGATACAACCAATCGACATGTATGTGTGTGTGTCAGTGAGGGACAACCATAGAAGATGGGGCAATGTTGATGCAGTGTGTGCGTGTATGTGTTAGCCCTAGGTGTTAGCATTATGCATGTGTGTATGCATGCACACAGTTCCACCTTGTGGCCACCATATACGGGTGTTTGTGGACAGCCACAGACTGTACCTGCCAGGTCATACAGATCACTGTCTCTGGCCATGGACACGGTACCTGTGCCCGGCAGGGGTGCTACGAACAGTATCAGGTACTAAACCAGACTGGGTACTGTCATCAGAAGCAGGTGGTTGTTGACTGGAGACATGTCCCTGCTGGGACTGTCCAGAGCCATGTGCACGTGGTCTCCTAGGGCGGTCTGATGACAGCACAGACCCAGCATTGCTGGGGCTGGTACTAGCACTATGTGAGCGGCCGCGGGTTTGTTGTCATCCGCGATGACTGCCAGCTGCTGCTGTTGCTGGCATTCGTCCACGTCGATGCCTCAACCACCCTGCGTTGCCCTGGCTCATGGACATGTAGTTGTGGAACAGATCTAATGTGTCCCCCCAATGTCTGTCAATGACCTCGGTGAAATTATGGATGGCAGCCGCAACATCACGCATAGTGTCATTCATAGCAGTGCGATGTGCTCTCAGCTCCCTCAGACCCTGTCTGGTGTACCGTTCCATACGTGACTGTGCCTGCATTACAGCCCGGAACATAGCTGAGGTTGAAAGACCTCTGTGGGCACGTCTGACAGGGGCAGTACAACCATGGATGCTCCCACGAGAACCCCTGGACATCTGCCTGTGTGGTACCATGTCAGGACTCTGGCCATGGCTGCTGTGAGGGGATGCATGTGCCACTGATACCAAATTACCCTGGTCAATGCCCACTGTATGCTGTCCATCATCTAGGGATATTGGTGACAATGGATGTATTGGCAGGATGACTGTGCGCATTGATGAGGTTGAGAGCTGTGTACTGTCGAATGGCTGACCAACAAGAGACCCTGGCACACCTCCCTGTGCCATTACACAGGTATCATCATTATCACTATCCCCAGCAGCAGATTCAGGTTTCCTGCTGCACACCACCAGAGCAGCACCAGAACCTGTGAGAAGAAGACAGGAAACACAGTTTACAATGTGCACACAATGTTACCATACATGCACACATGCACACATGCGCACATGCGCACATGCACACATGGGCACATGCGCACATGCACACATGCGCACATGCGCACATGCACACTCCTCAGTACATGAGATACAAACACACAGACACACCTGCAATCACACACATAGCAATACCATTTTAGGGTATTATTACTATTACTATCATTAGTATTAAAGGAATGTTATTACACACTTACCAGCATGGATTGGCTGCCTTGCTGTTACACCAGAGGGACCTGCATAAATAAGACATTCATTGTCAGTGGGTACAACTGTGCCATTGATACTGTGAGTATGATACAGTTCAGTAGTACAACAGTTGGCTTTCACAGGTCTACTGCCGATATTGAGAATATCACTCTTGCACAATAATTACCAGGATAATAGCTACAAACACAGTACACACATCACACATGCATAAACTACCAGTGTAGAGAACAATCAAATATAGATATGGCATGTTACCTGCACACTCCAAGTCCTCCTGCTGGGTGGCTCCAGCCTCCATCATTACACATGTGTGTGGATGTTGTTGTTGTTGGGCTGGAGCCACAACACTTAGGAGGAGCCCCTCTAGTCTGGTGAGGGGGGGTGTATAGCAGCCCCACCACCTGTGGCAAGCTGTTGCCTGTAGATATCAGATGCACGCTGATGGACATTTCTAATTAAATCACTGCAGTGATGGCGTACCTGCTCATATGTCCGGTTGTGCATGCCTATATCATTTACCCGACGGACAAGGTCTTGCCACAGTGCAGCCCTCTCCTGCTGGTTCTGGCTGGTGCGGGAAAAGAGTGTGGCAAAATCCCACACCAGGCTCTGGTGTATCTCCTCTTCCTCTGCAACAGAGTATGGGGGATTGCGCTGGTGCACCATTGCCCTGGAAGGAAAATAAAAATATGTGAGCAAGTGATATGGCACACATAAAACTCTACTGTAGTGATATCACTGAACTGCAATATATAGCATCTGTCTGTCTATTGGGGGATACACATTTGAATGACCACATATCAGTGCTCAGCTGACAACACTGTGACATTGCCTGGCACACTCCATACAACAAACAAGTATACTCCAGCAGTCGGCACACTGTTTGAGGTCCAATGCACAGCCTCACACTGAGGGTATGTATCAAGGTAATGTATGGGGAACATTTTCAACCCATGCAATGCATGCAATGCACAGTACAAATGTCACTGGTAATGCACCGTAGTCTTTGTTGCCATATCCATACCTACACCACAGTCACATACAGGGAACCACAGCACAACATATGGCAATGTAGTATGTTTGTATCCCAATACCTGGCACATCTTTCTCTGGCCTCACATCAAGGACACACACTACCATGACAGACACAAAGTCATGCTGAGCAATCACACCATTACAGACCTTGCACACAGTCAGTGGCACACGCATTCCACCTCATATAGTTGGTATTAAAATGAGTACATGTGTGTGTGCATTGTGTCATAGGCAGGTAGTATGCTATTGGGCCTGGGCCTGCAGCAGCATGCTGTTATGCTACTCTGCCCCTTGAGACACATGTAATGTGGTTGTATTTGCTCCTGTCAAACAGTTAGGCATATCTGCATAACATTCAACAGGGGTATGTCTGACATCTACTAATGGGGAGCCTTGCTTTGTAATGATGGGTGGTTTACTCCTGGGTATGGCCTATTTGTGTGTAGGGACCTGTACCTCCACCATGTGTTCTTTACTGCTGTGCCAAGGATGACAGACATAGGTCATTTATGCTGGGGATATTGTGACTAACTATGTATATCCAGCAGTGGTATGCTCTGTGTCGGTAGTTTGAGAGGCACTCTATCTGTGGTTTTGTCAGTCAATCTGCATAGGTAATGTGTTTGAGGGTATTATCACTGTTTGTTAGGTATGACTGTATCCTTCTCCCTTTCTGTAGTTGTCATGGGAGGTACATACCATGTAGGACATTGTGAGGTGTAGAGGGGTAAAGTGACCTACATTTCACTAGCTGACACACCATTTCTGCTGACATGTACCATGTACAGGTATTACAAGACTGGTGTGCCACTGTGAATATCACAGGGGAGGCTATTGTACACTTGTTTCCCATGTTCCCTCCTGACACATCCAGTAGTAGGCAGGCAACCACATATGTGGTGGTTAGTGGTGTAAGTGTTTTGGAATGGGGTATGGTACTCCTGTATCCACACTGGTGTTCAGTACATGCCTTTGTCAACAGGCACCTGTTGCAATACATCTACACACATGTGCCTCTCTCAGTATATATATATATATATATATATATATATATATATATATATATATATATATAGACAGAGAGTGAGAGAGAGGGGGTGAGAGATAGAGAGAGATATTCATATACATACATATCTGTACACATGCATATCTGTCTGTATATGTGTATGTATATATATATATATATATATATATATATATATATATATATATATATGTATGTGTCTATTACATAATATGTGTATATACATATTCTATCCATCTATCTATATATGTTCATAGGTAGGTACTAGGCTATCAGCCCTAGGGCCCATACAAGCCTAGCCAATAAATGTACCCTGGATTTCGCCACCCAAGAAAGGTATTTTCCTATGCCCCTGTCGAGCAGAGCCACAGACATGATCCCCGGGGTGAATTCCCCATTTCCCATCCAATCATCAGGATCTTTCTTGAAGAGTGCTAATGAGGAGCTCTGTTTGACATAGATAGGTAGTCTGTTCCAGAGTATGGGAAGTGTCTGGGACAGGACTCTATCCCTCCAGCATGTTCTGTTTATTGTGGTGACAAGGTTAAGGTCCCTAGAGCATGTAGCTCAGAGGGATTGGGATTTATTTAAGTGGAGCATGTCCAACAGCTGTAGGTTTGACATAGCTGTGTATGTTAGGCAGAGTTCACCCCTGAGTAGGCGATATGCCATGGAGTCAAGCTGTAGTTTTTTGAGATGGTCTGCATAGGGCATCTGTTTGAGGCCAGTAATCCTCTTTGTGAGGTATTTCTGTGGTCTTTCCAGTTGTTGTAGTTGTCCTGTGAGGTACATACCAAAAAAGGCGTTCTACTCTATTATGGGTCTAATAAGTGATGAGTTGAGGGGAACAATGACCTCTTTTTTCTGGATGGGAATCCTTTTGTGATGAGATGAGCCATGTAGAAGGATTTCCCGACCACTGTGGCAATGTGATTATCAAAGGAGAGACTACTGTGCACCTGTGTCCCAAGGTCTATTATCACATTTTTGGCATTAAGTAGACTACCAGCTATCTGGTAGTTCATGGGTACAGAGTTTATACCACGGGGATGACAATACACATTTTGGCATTGAGCTTCAGGCCATGGCTTTGACACCAGGTATCTGTCTCTGTAGGGGCCTTTTGTAGTTTGCCCACATCATTAGGAGTTGTGATTATGGCTCCTAGGTTGCAGTCATCTGGAAACTTTGTTAGCCACAGACATTCTGTGTTGGCCTGCACTTTGGAGAAGTAGATACCAAACAGGGGAGGACCCAGGACTGAACCCTGTGGTACTACACTTGTCACTGGTCTGATGTCGGATTTGGAATACGCTACTTTCATAGTGTGGGTTCTGCCTGTGAGCCAGTTGTCAACCTATCTTATGACATAGGGATTTATACCTAGTTTAGTGTGCTTATCTATAATTCCAGAATGGGGGATGGTGTTGGAAGGCTTGGCGAGGTCTACATAAGCTGTGTGATCCATTTCACCATCATCTATGGCTTTGGTGACTGCTTCAAAGAAGTCAATCAGGTTTAGGAGACATGATCTGTGTTTTACAAATCCAAACTGAGTAGGGTCCAGAGTTTGGAGATTACCAATGTCTTTGTTTATGAGTTCCATGATGGTACATTCCATGGCCTTACAGACCAGGCTCATCAGGCTAATGGGGCAGTGGTTACCGTGGTGCATCGTGGCTCCCCCTTTGTGGAGTGGGATGTGTTGTGGTGCGTCATTCAGTGGCTACAAAGCCTGAGGTGAGGCTATGATTGAACATGGTACTGCGGTAGGGTGCCAGTTCATTCAGTGGTTCGTGTAGAATGCAGTCTGGGATATTGTCAGGTCCAATGGATGCTGTATTCTTGGCTTTGGAGAGTGTGTATTTTTCCTGTGCAGCCGCGATTATAGGGACTTTGCATTCTTCCAGTATAGAGATGGGCCCTCTAGGGGGTGAGAGGGGGGTAAAGTTAGCACTGAACCTATCTGCCAGGATGTTGGCAATATCGGTTGGTTCTGTATATTTAGTGCCATTATGCTGTACCTCAGAGCAGATCTGAGTGTTCCCATTTAGATTCTTGACATAGCTATAGAATGCTTTGTGGTTGTCTTTAGAGTCAGTGGCAATTTTGTTTTCGTAACTAGCTTTGTGGGGATTTTATGAGGGATCTCAGCTTCTTACTGAGGTAGACCAGGGAGTTCCTCCAGTCATGGGAATTTACTTATTTTTGCAACAGTGTCTTTCTTCTGATGTAGAGTTTGTTTATGGCAGAGGACCACCAGACTGGCTTCCTTTGTCTGGGGTATACCATCTTGGTTCTATTAGGGATAGCATGATCCATGCACTCGTGTAAGTGCTTATACAGTGCATTTGTGTAGGATTCAGCAGTTATACGTCTATTGTCCATCTGCATGGGTGTCATGCAGTTTTCCACTTCTGTCTTAAGAAGTGTGACATTGGCTTTTGAGACATTTGTTACAATGGTGCCCCTAATTGGGGTTGTGGGTGGGATGTGGATGTCTAGACTGATTACGTTGTGGTCGGATCTCACCAACGAGGAATTGACCTCTGGTGTGGAACACCAGCTTCCCATGTTGGTGATGACCAAGTCTGGGATATTGCTGCCCCTGGTGGGGGTGTGAATATGTTAATCCAAGGCGTTGGTATTTATGAATTCTAGAAAACATTGGGCAATAGAGTTGGTACGGGTGTAGTTTTTCCAGTTAATGGTGGGGTAGGTGAAATCGGCCATTATTAGGGTTATACCCAATACTTTCCAGTGTATCATGACATGAGGGGTGTGAATCCTGGGGCATGGTGGGGGGTCTGTAGCAAGCTATGATTTGGATTGCGTTCTTGCCCAGAGTTAGTTGCAATTGGATACCTCAGATGCATTATGCTGTGCAACTAGCCTGGAGGTGTGGATATCCGTAATGAATATGGACACACCTCCGCCTTTAGTGCTTCTTTCTGGGTTAGGTGGCCAACAGGTGTGGTATGACTTGAAGCCCGGTAATGCAGGGGTGCTCTCTGGAGCTTTACACCAAATCTCTGTCATTGCACAGATGTCACAGATGTCACCGTTTACAGTGGTGTATTTGTCATTTGAACCTTGCCTGACAAAGGCACTATAGGGATGGCATGAGTCTTAGCCAGTATCTGGAATCCTGAGGGCGACAGGTGCAGGCCATCTCTGGCAAAGCAATCGGTCATGTCATCCCAGGCAGACAGATGCTGGATCCCCTTAGAATGACACCAGAAGCTTAGCCAGTTGTTGAGGTCAATCATTTTGTCCTTGTACTGTGGTATCATTCTGGGTCTATCTATTTCTACATCCCTCTCTATCTATGTATACATATATGCACATTATATACAGATACATATATAAATATACATACATATAATATATATATATATATATATATATATATATATATATATATACCTTTTTATTTACACATACGAATACACACACTAACATACTGCTAAACATTTAGTACTGTACAACCTACATTGTATGTTGCACTACAACCTACATAGTTATGTGCACATAGCATCGTTCACATACATATGTATGTCCAGCCTTCACTAACAGTTACAGTATGTCCCCTGCCCTATGCACATCCTCATATATATCTATATACAGACTGCTAACACATATGGAGGGTTCACAGTATGTAGACTATTACATTATTAGTTTACATTACCTTTCTTGCACACTGCTATTTTTGATGGCTTGCTGCCTGGTAGCCTGCTGTTCTGTACTGTAGTAGTTTCAGCAGTCTGTGTCTCTTATTTGTTTTTGTTTTTTATTTCTTTGTTTTTATTTATTTATGTTCTCTCTCTCTCTCTGTCTCTCTCTCTGGCTGTTGCAATGAACGTAGTGCATGTGTGGACTGGGAGTACAGGCTGCTTTTGTAGGTATATGCAGATGTGCATGTGATGGCCTCTGCACCAATTGTTAGGCAGCATTTGCTAATTGCATGCAGCCTGCTGTGTGGTAATTGCAGTTCTCACTGTGATTTCAGGACAGTGCTATAAAATGTTAGGTGAGGTAGGCGTAGCCCTTTCAGATTTTCAAGGTGGGGACCATGCTGGTATGCTGTGGACACTGTTGTGTGAGCATAAAGGTTGGTATGTCTCTCATATCTCAGACTGTGTTGTAGTCACTGACATGCATGTTGTACTGACACCTGACTATTGCTTCCTCCAGTTTATTCTTCTCAGTGTGTATGTTAACTGACACCTAATAATACTAATACTGTTTAAATGGGAGTATGTGCTTTCCTGTGGGACTTGTGGAGTAACTGGTTTACTGCAGTGGCTCTTGCAATTTGTTGCTATGGCTTCACTATTTAGCCTTTACATTCACTCCTTGGAGGCCTGCTAGGTGTCTTTACTGGAATGTGTTGCTATGGCTTTCCTATTTTCCATTCACATTCACTCCTTGTAATGCTTGCTATATTTCTTTCAGCAGCAATTCCTTATATGTTTGTTGTGGTTTGGTGGTACTGCATGCAGTCTGGTCTGACCAGGGTGTGGGGCTTGACACCTACAAGGGTATTTTATTTTACTCCTGAGCAGTAGTGGCACTTTGTACTTTGTACTAACAGTTATGGATAGCAGGCACATGCAGTGCTTGTAAACAGCTATACTGTCCTTCTGTTATTAGTTGGATACCTCCTTTGATATTTGTGGGTTGTACACCTACATGTGGGTGTGCTTGTGAATACACCATTTCTGACATGCATGCAGTGCATACTTTCAGTAGTTGACAGTTACCATTACATGGGACAAAACACCTTTCTGCCTACTATTAGTACATTTCACAGGGAGTCAGTGGGGCACAGTTAACATTTGTTTTCAAATCAGGAACATCCCTATAAATCAGTCCCATTTGTGAGGTCTGGCCTCTTACCTGTTCAAATATGGCAGTGTTTATCCTGCTGTGATAGTGTGTGTGGTTTACAAGGTGCTACTGTCACATTATTACCTACTAGCTACCGACTTGCATGGCTGTTTCTCTTCTCACACTAATGTTACACAAATCCACAAGAATTGCCAGTAAAGATACAAGACAAGCTTTGTGTAATAGCCTTCCTATATTCCCTTTACATTCACTCCTACTATTTCATGATATATTGCTTTCAGCAGAAGGTTCTTGTATATCAGTCATGGCTTAGTGGCAAGTCATGCAGACTAGTGTTTCCAAGGTCCTGGGTTCGAGACTGACAGAGGAATTTTATTTTGCTGCTGAGCAAACTACAGGCCTTGTCATTCAGAGTGACTAAGGCACTTTTAAGCAGTTGTAAGCGGGTTAGTGCTGGTTTGCATGGAGCTCACGCATGCGCACTGTCGCTTAGCTTCGTGCACACACACTTAGCTACGCGCACAGAAGCGCACACCCGCTTACTACTGCTTAAAAGTGCTTACTCTCACGCACACCCGTGCTAATTTCTTTGAAAGAAAAGAAAATGGGGAGATAGGACAGTGGTGAAAAAGGGGGCACAAAGAGGGTAGGACAGTAGGAAAACAAGCTCAGGATTTGCAAGAAGGATGTAGGAAAGGCCCATAGCTGCCCATTTCTTTATCAGCAACAGCTGTGCATATCTCTGTAATTTGGTGTGAAATTTGAAACCTTCCACCCCTGAGAGAGGGGTGAGGACAACAAAGTATGTTGTACAGCCAATTGTAATTACCACTCCAGCAGACATGTCTGCAAAATGGGCAGCTATGTATGGGGCATAATTTTTTTGCGGGAACAGAGTGCCATTTTTTTTTTTTTCTTTCAGGCGAGAGTGGAATGTGAGGTACAGGAAGTAGGTATATTTGGGGAGGTAGGTAGGGGAGGTTAACACACAAGACAAACAAGACGCATACAGGGGCGGAGTATGACACATGTGGGGGGGAACACAATTGATGGGACGGATGTTGGGATATCGCGAGCCCATGAGCCCACAGATGGCAACAGTGGAACTGACATCCCCACCCATGGGCAGTTGCCACTGTGCCTTCACAGCCCAGGATGGGGCTGTGCTGGGGGCTGTGTAGGATGGGCAGCAGGGACACCCGTGAGTTGTGCCACCCAAGCCTCAAGCTGGTGTAGGGGTTCAAGCACAGAATGCCTGATCTCGCTACGCACCACAGACCGGACAGTTTGGAGGGTGAGTGGACGGTCTCCTCCAGCCACGCTTGCAGAGGGGGGATGAGCCCCATCCCCTGCAGCGCTTCCACCTGAAGGTGGCACAGGGCCACCGGAGGAAGTTCCGGCCTGGGCACTAGTGCCAGGTGCACTCGCCAGCTGAGGTGGGAGAAGTGGGTCCGCTGGAACCCGCCTTCCCTGTTGTCCTATGTTTAGACATATTTTATGACATTTTGGGTTAGTAACAAACAATACCATTCAAAATTAGTTGTAACAGCATGCATCAGTATTCCCATTAACCAAACACCCATGAATTCCAAACATTGAGCAGCAAGCATAACACATGCATATTTTGAACAACAGTACACAATCCAACAGCATGCAGGGTCGATTGATGGCAACAGGCCATCGGGTTTGGATATGTGAACAGGGCACATGCAGCAAAGTACATGCAAATATGTTTGAACCAACAGGACAAATGTCCATAGGAATTGATTGTGAATACACATACCCAGTTTGTTGTGGAATGGCATTATTTGTGAATATAGGGTAGGGTGAAGAAATATTTCATTAACAACTTCAACTACATATACATATGCTGTACATCTCTAGTAGCTGCAGATATATATACCCTACAGGTCTTACAACAGTTTCCTATATGTAACCTTAGGAATGTTGTTGATGGGACTGTTACTGATACATTAATATCCATTGCATTTTTATTCATACACATTTCATATCTGGCTATGTTCAGGTACAGCATCCTGCTACATTTCATTTATATGGCTCTAGACAACTGTGGATGTTCATTATTTCATACAACCATACTATCTCCATATTGCAAGGGTACAGGAACATATACAAATTGTGGGACAGACACATTCCAGCTTCAGTACTTTATTTCATACATCTCACTTTTTGGTTGTGGCTGTCTCATTCATTTCATTATGTACTGACTGCAGTATACTTTATTCAGAAGTTATAACAGCGTTCTTGGTCGATTCATACATCTTTCTCTCACTCACTTGTTTTATTTTTACAATTCAAGTTGGTACTTTATTGTAGGCATTATTAACATGTCATACCTGCTTACAACAATCCTTTCCAACAGACTCACTTGTTTCATATGGCAGATTTTCTAAGGGGATTTATTTGACACATGTCTATTGTCTTTGGCTTATTTACCAGTGATTTTCAGGCTGCTGCAGGTTATCTGATATTACACTTCAGGTGGGTAATCACTATTTCAGACTTGTTTACTTTTTATTTCTGGATTACAGGCTGCATCACTTATCTAATCATACAGTGCTAGCAGAATCTTTCTTCTAGTGTTATTTGAACTTTATTAATATGTGACTACACTGACCTCTTTTACAAGCTGTCTCACTTATATTGTATAACAAGTACAGGAATATAATTACTAACCTGCCTGGTGGCGCAACCTCTCCAGCCTATCACCATAGGCTCGCCTATTCGCGGAACGCACACCTGCATTTGTAATATAAATGAAGTAATATTGGAACATACATCTCCATAATATCAGCTAGGATAATTCCTTACATACATAATTACATGGATACTTACTCAGTAGTGGGGGGTTGGGCATTTGCCGGGCCTCCTGGATCCAACGGTTCAGTTGGTCCTGCTTCCGTCTCTTCAGGTCCGCATGGTGGTGACGGACCTGTTCACCAGTCCTTGGTATGCCTGTGGCACTGGTGAGATCATGTGCCAACCGGTTCCATGCCTCTGCCTTATATGCACCCCACAGAACCTGGCCCTGCATGAGTTGAGCCTCATGATTGTGGACTAGGAGCCAAACCATGTATTTGGACTCCTCAACATCCCACCTCTGTGCTCAAAAGTGACTGCCCTCTCCTACACCTGCCATCCTGACTGCAAATAGGTTCCAAAATCAGTTATGCTGTGTATTCCCACCTATGGGGCTTATATATGCTGTTTTTCCCGCACTTATCTGTGATTGGCCATTTTGGAATTGTATCAGCTTCACAAAACCTGCTTTGTCATGCTTCTATTTCCATTCATTCCTATATATATGCTAATACTGCATTTTTCAGTATAGCTGCCATGCCTTAGTGGTTCAGTACTTTGACTATGATGCACAGTATCCTGGGTTTGAGCCTGGGCATTGCTTCTTTTTTTATTTTACTACTGTCTAGACAGGCTAGGAGGTGTGTCTGTTTAAAGGCGGCTTTGATACAGGTTGCTCAACGTTGCCAGCCGGTAAGCCAGTTGGCGCGCTGCGCAGCTCCGCACAAACGGGTTACGCTGGTTAACGCGTTATTTGGCTATGAGCATGCATATTACACTGTGAGAAATGCTGCGCAACTATGGGCACACACTTTCAGTGTGTTAAAGCACTGCTCAACTCCGGGCACTCCTATTACACCTGTTAAACCACTGGTCAACTGCAGGCAAACATACTCAGCTTGTTAGAGCACTGCTCATCTATGGGCACTTATAAAATATTTTATTTTTTTATTGTGTCAGAGTTCTTCATAAAACATGGCCCATTTCATTGCATTTTACTTAAATTATAATTATATATATATACATATATGTCAGGAGATTGTTTCGTGCTTATTTCACTAAAAATAAAAAATGATGTTGTTGGTGCTCGAACCGTGACTGCCTCCTCTTTGGCCGACGTCTCTACCACTAAGCTATTGCTACATGGCTTATTTTGCATATTTAGAGCTTATATGCTTTTTCAATGACTGCTAACTGTGGCTGAGCGAAGGGCACACCCGTGCAAACGAGCGCAATTACGGGCAAACATTTCTGAAATAAAAAAAAATTAAACTGTTCATTTTTACGTTTTACATTTTAGTTGGGTTAATAGTCTGTAGGGGCATGTGTGCTGTTGTGTTTCTTGACATTTCCGCAGACTCGCTCATGGGAGTTTCCTTTTGGGACTGTGATTCTTCTGGGGGCATGTCCCTTTGCAGGTCTCGCCATGCGGACACGCCCCCAACATTGCTACACGGACCGTGTTAGCCTAGGGTGTGATTCAGCATGCCCTCATGAATATGCATGGCATGCTGACATCACCCCGTTTAACTGCAGCCTCCGTGTAAGACTTGTTAACTCTTACACGGAGGCTTCGTGAATCCTGCCCAGTGTCTTTACTAGAGAATATGGTGTAGCTCCTGCAGGAAGAGTAGAATGGTTTTATGGTTTTATGACTTCCAGCAACTGCACCAGGAAAAGGATGCACAGTGGTAAATCAAAAGTCAGAGATGCAGAAATACCAAATAATGAAAAACTCCAAGTTTTGGAATGTCAACAAAAACATAAAATTTATTGCAAAGCTTTCAGGAAAAATACTTCCTCAGTGCTAATATGCTGTAGTCAGACTATCCACTTTATATATAAGAATTAAAAAAAAAACATGATCACAGCCAGCCTATATTGATGTTTTTCTACAGGCTGACTGTGATCATGTTTTTTGGGGAGGAGAAGCTGTATCTGCTGATGTGGTTGTCTGGGTAGACAACACCTTCCTCATGAGATTGAAAGTCCCCGGGTCCCGAGTCGAGGTATCTCCCGGTTCCAAAGAAATGGGAAGAATCCCCGAAACAGGAACCGAAGGCATCGACTCCGAGGACGGAACCGAGTCGATCCGAGCCGAGGCCCCAAGAGGGAGAGTCGGAACCGAAACATCGGTCCGACTCTCGGTCCCGGAACCCAGGATGGATCTTCGGCTCCGAGACTCCGGTACCGGACCCGACGGAGTCGAGGTGAATGGAGCTGACCGAGAAAAGGATGGTTCTGGCACCGAGGGCTCCACAATCAGCAGCTCAGCCTCTTCCGGCTCCGAAGACTGGACAGGTCTCGGAGGAGGAACAGATGGAGACAGTGGCAGGCCTTCAAGTCTAGACACCAATTGAGAGGAGACCGAGATGAGTTTGGATAAGGCCGTATTCTCCATTAACTTCTGCACCACGTGGTCTACATCAGTATCAGAGAGGGGCCTGGAAGAGCGGGTCGAAGAAATCGAAGACAGAGCCGACCTCAACAGTGTCGGGGGAGGGAGCTCCATCACCGGTTCCAAGACTCGAGGCTCGGAAACTGACAACAGTTGAACACTCGGCCCCGAAGTCTGTGGAACCGGTGATCTAACTTTAGCTGAAGAGCTCGGAGCCGATGACCTGGGCTCCGACGTCTTCGATTCCTTCGAGGATTTGGATGCCTGGTCTGAAGCATCCAGAGCCTCTTGAAAGGTAGGTTTTAACAAACCCCTATCCATGAGTTTCCTGCGCCTATCTGTCATGACCCTCCCACTGAAAGAATGACAAATAGAGCAGTCTTCTTGCAGATGGAGAGGGCCAAGACAGTAGACGCAGGAACTATGATTGTCAGTAACTGACATCTTTTGCCCACATTGACAATGCTTAAAACCCGATTTAGCCTTTTCAGACATCTCACTCTAAATAGAAACTGAAAAGTCAAGTCCAGTAAAGAAGTCAAGTCCGGTGAAATTGTCGAATCCAGTAAGGAAGTCAATCCGGTAGTCAAATCCAAGTAAGGGGTGGTAGGCCCCGAGGAGAACTCTAATAAGTTTTAAATAAACTTAACGGAACCAAGAATCCCTCAACCTTACCACACAAACACACTATGTCACTAACAAACTTTTTATAATAAAATTACTAAGAAAAAACACAAGAATAAATTCTTAATCTTATCTTAGGTGCTCGAGCTCGACCCAGTGATGCGAACGCTGCAGCGGCAAACTAGATCTGAGGTAAAGGCAGAGGGGGATTGTGGGTACTAGGTTGTCTCGAGCTTCTTCTCAATGCAGAGCTTGCAAGCGGCCGACACGGAGCCGAGGATCGGCTCTGAACCCCATGTGTAAGAACAAACGGCGAGATCGAACACTCTCACATCAATGTTTTAATATTAGAGGAGATTGAAGTCTCAGCAGCATTTGGTATTCTGTCTTGGATCTGACAAGGACCAATCACCCATCTTGTCTTGCTCTATTCAGTAAGTAGGACTAGTAATTCATTTAGTCAATCAGGAATCGATAGTGACACTAGCTAAATATTGTTTTTCTATAACTGTGTGAAATTTTCCATCTGTGTTATTTTAATACTTCCTGTGACTAAAACTCTGATGTTTACTGTAAATAGATATTTAGTATTTTCATGTTCTTTTATTTATTATTAAATATATTTAAACTTTTCATTGTGGCTGGGCCTTTATAGAAAAAAAAGTTTTGAGAGCATTTGTACATATTTATTTGGTGATATATCTGGCCACTCCTGAAAGCCTGGCTGTTTTGTCAAGATTACCATTTGTATTAATATTAATTGGATACCCTTTTAAGAGCCTTAGAGTAACTGACTGGTGACAGTGAAATGGCCTTATAGTCTGGACAAAAAGTGGCATAGCTAGTAAATCTGTGCCAGCCTTTCCCAGGAGTGTGTGTGTGTGTGTGTTGTGTGTGTGTGTGTGTGTGTGTGTGTGTGTGTGTGTGTGTGTGTGTGTGTGTGTGTGTGTGTGTGTGTGTGTGTGTGTGTGTGTGTGTGTGTGTCTGTGCGCACACACAAATTAAATCTCAAAGAGTGTGCATGTCAGCTACTTGGAACAGGGACACAAAGTACTGGTTTCATAGAGAAGGTGGTGGAGGACTTGGCTTGGACACTTGACTGAGGACCTAACCCTACAGCTGTGCCAGTTGGAAATCTTATTGGGGACATGGAGGGAGATGGATAGAGACACCCAGACCCCAGGCTGAGTGTGTACCCTGTGTACTCTTAAGGGAAATTGTGCTTGATGCAGAAAGGTCTGCATATAGAAATACTAAGTGTATCCATTTGTATTTGAAGTATTCCAAGCGAATTTCCCTCTCCAGTGTCAATGGAGAGGATTCAGGCTCCTTGATTACTGGCCAGAGTGGGGACATCACATTGTCTATAACTACTAGAAGAGGGCCCACAGTACATAAGTGGGGAAGAACTTTTACAACATGTATCACTGTAAGCATCTCTTATGTTTATGTGCTTTTGCATGTCCTAAGGACCCCACAAACCTTGCAAGTGAACTCCCATGAACACTCTTAATCATGCAAAATCTTAAGAGACTTGACAGATTGGACTGGGGTCTGAATACAGAAATGAAACCCTGGATTTAGAGACAGTTGATCCCTCCACCGCTGCAGTTCCTGTTTCACAAATCCCAGTACCAGTACCTACTGATGAAGGTGTTGAATTTTTGTCAGGTCTAGTTTGGCTATTGGTATTATGAATATCATTGATCCCACAAGCCTTACAGTTTTGAGGAAGTGTCTTGCTGATGCCAAGACTAGAAGAGAGAAATCCAAGAAAATGCCCTGATAAGTCAAAACTTGGTCTTCTGGCAGGAAGGCCATCCTTTATACTGTGTCTATCCAACACACCAGGAAGGCAATTCATTGAGATGGTGCAAGGAAGGACTTTTGAAGGTTCAGTTTGAAGCCCAGATGAGAAAGGAGGGATGCTACCTTGTCTAAGGACTCCAAGCACCTGCATACAAAATCTACACAAATCAGCATGTCATCTAAATAAGGAAAAATGTGGATGCCTAGGGTTCTGCAATAGGCAATCACTGGGGCCAGACACTTTATAAACACTCTGGGTGCAGTAGATAGTCCAAATGGTAATGCAGAAACACTGATAATGTAAGCCAGACAAAGGAAATCTCAAAATTTCCTGAAACTGAGAGCAATATGAGTATTATGGTAAGCATTCTTGAGATCCACAATCAGCATGAAACAGTGCCCTGGATGCAACTCTAAGACCGACTATGAGGTGAACATTTTGAATTTTTTAACGTTTACAAAGGTGTTTAGACAGAACAAATCTAGGACAGGTCTCCAGGAGTGCTTCTTTTTTGACAAAAAGATTCTGGAGTAAAATATTTTGCCTTTGTGTATAGCAGGCACTGCCTCTATGATCTCTGCTAGCGCAATGGGGGGGGGACTGCTCTATCTGGTCTGGTGGGCATAAGGGAATTCCCCTGAAAGGGGGAGATTTTCTAGCTACTGCCAAGTGTATCCACTATGAAAAATTCTCATAACCCATTTGTCTGAGACTATTTGCAGACAAGCTGCATGGTTGAGAGTGAGTGAGCCTGGACGAAGGAGTAAGGGAAGAAAGGGCAAGTGGAAGTAGATATGGGTACTTTGTTTTCAGCATCATCATTACTTTGCAGGAGGTTGATCCCTTTTGGAAAGGAACCTCTTTGTTTAGCTTTGAAGAATTATCCTCCTGCCATTTCCTTTTGAATCTCTGACTTTTGTTGGGCTGGGATTTTTGTTTGTTCTGCCCCTTGAAGGAATATGCCTTATTTGGGGATAACTTGGGTACATGAAACATCTTAGATAGCCCATGTATTAAATTGCTTCAGTCATCCCACTCTTCAAGAATCTGGGTAACAGAGGGCCCAAGCACTAATTCAAAACTTAAAGGCACATTCAAACTTTTGGCTTTTAAATTATCAGAGAAGTTCTGATTATGCACCCAAGCATATTGTTTTAATACAACAGAAGAAGCAGCATTTCTTGAGTCTCTGTCTGGACATTCAAGCATACCACTCAAAGAAAGTTTTGAAACCTGAGTCAAATTAGAAACAATTTTATTGCCTTTTGCTCTGCAGGTAGGGAAGCAGCAAAACCATCCAAACTGTATTCACATTGTAAAATAAATTTCCACATAGAACCTTGATAGTTTAACATTCTAAATAATAGATAATGATAGATAACTAGAAAGAGACATCCTATTGCCCTGATCTAATAGTCTCTTTATCAGGAGGCAATGGATTAGATGAAGCCAGGGACCTTTAATTTGAGTAGGCATCTGGTCAGACTCCAACTGAGTCAGCAAATGAGAAAAGAGACCTGTCATATCTTACATTTTCTCTGAGTCATTTTAGGGCGTGCTTGAATAGATACTGGTGTCTTGCAGTCAGCTTTATAAGCATATTCCATTGCTGGTAAGGGGGGACTAGCCACAGAACTGAGCATCTCCTCCTCTAGAAGTACATATACCCTGTCTAGCTCTGGTGGAGTTCCTGATTGCTCCCAGGCAAAAATCATTACTAAATCTAGCAATCATTTGGGCATAAGTGAAAAGAAGTTATGTACTCACCATAACGTTCCATCTGTATTGCAGATTTTCATCTCTCCTCACATATGGGTCCAGATCCGATCCATCAGATTTGTTTCTGCCTTTACCAAGCTCGTGGCAACCAAAAAGCTCTTGGATACCTTCCCTTACCCACAATGCATCTCTCACCATTACCTCATACCATGTTTGCTGGAATTATAACCATAGAAAAAGGAATTTTAGTTTTTAACGCCCAAAAATATTTTAAAGGAGACCACTTCTGGAATATAAGGAAAACAACCTAATATTTGAGAATATCTTCCCATTCAACCAAGTACCCCAAGGAAGGGGGCTGGAGGGAGGGAATGTGAGGACTGATGAAAAATCGACAATATAGATGGAATGTTATGTTGAGTACATAACTTCTTTATCTGATTTTGTCAATTTTTTATCTCATCCTGACATATGACACCGAGTCCCCAGCTACCTTTACTCCAGGTGGACTCATGGGAGAATGTTCCTCAGAACCATTGCACCAAAAAAGGCCCTTCCCCTGGAGACCAAATCTAACTTGTAATGAGTGATAAAGGTATGATGGTTTGCCCATGTAGCTGCTGCACAAATATCATCCGTGGAAGCATTTGTCTGGAAGACTGCATATGTGGCCATCACCCTGGTAGAGTGAGCTCGAATGGATTTGAGAGGTTTCATGCCTTTTGAGGTGCAAATGAAGGAAATGCAACTAGAAAGCCATTTTGATAAGGTAACTTTGGAAACTGGTTGGCTTTTTCCAGGGCCTGCAAATGCAACAAATAACTGGTTTGCTTTCCAAAACTTTTTAGTTCTAGGTAAATAGAAACATAACTGTCTAGAACATCTAACAAATGTAGTACATATTCATCCTTATTAATAAAATTAGGGACGAAAAAAGTCAAATGTATAGTCTGATTAATATTTGTGAATAAACTTTGGGCAAAAAAGGGGTTAGTACTCAAAGAGACTCTGTCTTTATGAAAAAAACAAGTATGGGGGCTGGGAAGATAGTGCCTGAATTTCTGATATCTGTCTCATAGATGTGATAGCAACCAAAAGATAGCTTTCCAGGACAGAAGCTTAATATCACAAGTTGCTGCAGGTTCAGAGGGTGGTTGAACAATCAGACATACTACCAAATTAAGATCCCAATGGTGGAGAAGGATTCTTGTGGGGAAGTCTTAACAACATGGTCCCTTTTAAGAAGGCTTTGCAAAGTTTGTGGGATAAGTTGTCTATCCCAATGTGAAAATTTGAAATGGCTGCTAACTGGACCTTAATAGTGGAAGCCACAGCTCCCTTACTGAAAAGATGGGATAAAAAATCTAGAATAGAGTGAATGGGAGTCATGAGAGGATCCATATTGTGTTATTGAGCCCAAATTACAAACCTCTTCCGTTTAGTCCTATACAGTTTTTTAGTGAATGACTTATGAGAAGACGTCAGAATATGACGGACCAGGGAGGAGAGCATAGGTTGTCTGACAATCAATGGAACTGGAGGAACCAAGCTGTCAGCTTGAATTTGTGAAGGCTGGGATGAAGCATTCCTGTTGGATCTGACAGTAAGTCTGGAAAGGGTTTCAGAATCTAGGGCCCCTTCTATAGATGAGGCCAGAGGAAAGGAAACCAGATTGTTAAGGCCAATATGGGGCAATGAGGATTACTGCTCTCTTCAACCTGTTGGCTTTCTGAAGGTATTTGGGAATCAATGGAATGGGAGGAAAGGCATACAATAGTCCAGGAGGCCAATTGTGTAATAAAGAATCCCTTGGGGACTGCCCTAGTGGGGGAATTAGGGAAAAGTTGCTGCTGCATTTGTTGTTTAGGAGAGAGGCAAATAGGTCAGAGCAAGGCTGGCTCCATGTGTGGAAAATGTTCTCCGCTACATTCTGGTTGAGGGACCACTTGTGAGGCATAAGAATGGCTCTGCTCAACTTGTCCAGTATGACTTTGAACCTTCCTGGAATGTGCATTGCTACACGAAAGCAGTTGGATGAAATTACCCATTGCCACACTCTGAGCACTTCTCGACACAAAGGGTATGATCTGGTTCCTCTTTGCTTGTTTATTTACCATACCACCAACATGTTGTCTGAATCATAACCATCCACAGAGGAAGAGCAGTCTGAAATGCCTGCAACTCTAGAACTACTGCCCTCGTCTCCAGGATGTTTGAGCAGTCTGAAATGCCTGCAACTCTAGAAGCACTGTCCTCATCTCCAGGATGTTTATGTGAAGCTTAACCTCGCCCATGGACCAGGTTCTTTGGACCATCTTCCCTAGATAATAACCCCACCCCCACCCTATCTGGGAAGCATCTGTGGTCACCTTAGCCTGTAGTTGAGGGAGAACAAATGGTCGACCTTGTGTCACCTGTTCTGAATGAATCCACCATGAAAGATTCTTTTTGCATATGTCTATTAGAATAATTTGGTGAGACATCGGTTGATGAATTATTGAACATTGAGCAGCCAGAAGCCATTGCAGGATTCAAGTGTGAAATCTAGTTAATGGAACCAACACAATAGCAGCAGCCATAGATCCTAATGCCTGAAGAACATAGAGGGCAGCTACCTTTTTGTTTCTGATAAACCTTGAAGTTTGCCATCTGATTCTTAACACTCTGGAAGGAAGATGTTTTGCAATCAATTGAATGGTGTCTAGTAGTGCCCCTATGAACTCTAGTGTTTGAACGGATTCCAGATGAGAGTTTTAGTAATTTATGGTTATGCCTAGTTCGGAACAAACTTGAAGAATAGAATCTCTTGCGCGGATAAGTAAGATGCCTGGTCAAGGTGAATATAAGCCAGTCATTAAATAAAGAAACACCCAGAATTCTTGACATCTCAGGTGAGCTGCAATCACTGCCATGCATTTGGTGAACACTCTGGGGGCGGTAATGAGACCAAAGGGCAGCCACTATGACCATGGCATCTACTGCGACCCCTTTTGAACAAAAGGCCTTGTCAGAGGAAGCAGTTATAATTTTATTTGGTCTCCAGAGAACAGGCTCAATGGAATCCGGCATTTCCCATGCCCACTGAGAGATCAAACCTATGAGCTTATCAGTGGGCGGAGTCACACAGGAGGTAGATGGGCAGGACCCAAAGGCAGTCAGGTACACCTTCTCTCCAGGTGAAGGATTTCTGGACTGCCAGCCACTCCTCTGTTTCAGAATCTCCAAAATCTCCCCAAAGGAAACATCTTCAGGGAGTGACCATGGGTATCCTTCTCCCTCATCAAGGTCAGTGTCTTCCATGGCTGACTCCTCCATGGAATCCAAATGCTCCATTTTGCAAAGTTTCTTCCCAAGAACCTCCTCAGTGGGGTAGTCTAAAGATGTATCAGAAGAGTCAGGGGTACCTGGATGGGTATCCTGGCGCCTGAGATCCCACTGTCCCTGTGGAACATGGTGGCAAGAAGAAGAATGCAGGGAATCTTGCTGGGCTTGTGGATCCAAGGGGGCAGGTGACCTTTTAGATGCAGTGGCAGCTATAGCTCTCTCCAAAGCCCCAAAAGCTGACTGTTCCTGAACAGACAAGGACTTTGGCTCTAACAACCCATGCTTTTGGGATGGGGTCCCCTCCATTCCAGAAGGCAGTTTGCCAGGGGTTGACGCCAGAGCCAAGCTCACTTTTTCCAAAGCCCAGAGGCATACTGACTACTCCAAAGACCTGGAAGTTGAGGTAACTCAAGGTTCATGAGGTTCACTGTGGTTCTGAGAACTCTCTGGCTCTGAAAATGCCAACAAGCTCCAAGCAAAGGTCTGATCCATGAAAGAGGACATCTTTAGATCAGAGCTGAAAAGCACCAAGAATATCAGATCAGATGGCTCTGAAGCTTGCCCTCAAGTTGGAGAAAAGGAAGAGGGGGAGTGGATGGTTTAGACAGAGCTGGTACCATAAGGGTCAAGGTCTACAGGGACTTAGCAATGCCCTGCACCCACAAAATCTTCTGCACCATCCATTCCACATCTTCTTCAGTAAGGCTCCTGGTCCAATGGGAAGAAGAGGCAGATGGGGACCTTGGTCTTCATAAGAAGGGAGACGGCACCCTCAATGGAACCAGATCAAAGGTCCGGGGAGTACTGTGTCCTTGGTAGTGTCAAGATAGGCTTGAATGGACAAGTTGTCGGATCCGACATCAATTAATCCTATCAATCCTTACTAGATAGGAATGGAGCCAAAGAAGCCAAATCCAATGGGGTAAAGATCATTGTCAAAGACTCCGATTGGATTACTGACTCCACAGACTTGGGAGATTTTGACATTTTTGGTTTCGGCTCCAAAGGATACATTGGTGCTGAAGAGGGTCTCTTTTTTCCTTTGTCAGAGGATTTAGAGGAAATAGATGAAGCTGGCCTCAAATGAGCTGATTTCATCTTTGTGGATGAGCCAGATTTCTCTTTACTGCCAGAAATAGCCTCCCCAAAGGCAACATGCCCCTCAAAATGAGATTTTTTTCTCTCCACTAAACCTTGATGATTAATGGAGTGGGAAATCGCACAATCTTCTTGCCAGTGAAGGGGGCCAAGACAATAAACACACTGTCAGTGTGAGTCACTAACAGGGTCTTGTGCCCGCACTTTGTGCATTTTTTGAAACCAGCAGGTTTCTCTTGTTTCTCCACCATAATGCAAGGAAAAGGAATAGGCAGAGAATCCACTCAAACAGACACATACACACTTAGAGAAAAAACAGCGAAAGAGAGAGAATTTTTTTTGTAATAAGGATAAAGCAAAAGGGAAGAACTACTAACAACAGTAGTTAAAGAGATACCTTTAAAGGTAAAAGGGGAGGGAAGTAACCGATAAAAAATGGTTACTGGCAGGAAAGTGAAAGGGAACGAGAGAGAAGAAATGAAAATATACTAATTAAAAATGGTTACTTACTGTAAAGGACAAGGAAAGACTAATTACACTAAAAATATAGTGAAAAGGAGACTATAGAAGAAAAACCTCTAAATAATACGACCTGATAACCAATAGTTAGCTGATCAGACCACATCTTCTAAAAGCACCAAATGAGATCTGAGGTAAGGTGAGATGCATTGTGGGTAAGGGGAGGTATCCAAAACCTTTTTGGTTGCCACAAGCTAGGTAACTCCTGAGTCATATCTGATAGATCACATTCAGACCCATATGGGAGGATGAGATGAAAAATTGACAGTATCAGATCACTTGTTTGGACTTAACCTCATGTTCACTTTCTGAAGAATCAGAGTGACTGGTTTCAGTGTGAACTAGGAAATCACCATTGTCTCCATCAGGATTCTCATCATTCTCTGAAACAACAGAATGATCTCTAGCCGAACTAGCACTAGAGCTATGTATGGGAATATAAACCCCATAATTAGCTGTCTGCAGAACATTCGTAGTCAACAAAACTGAATCAGACTTATACACAGCTATAATCTGAGTAGCACCTGTATGGTGAAGCTTCTGCTTTTTTTCTTGTGAATTTCACTACTAGATAAAATATCTAGTAACAGGATATTATGTTGGTCAAGGGATCTCCTACCCAGGACTACTTCTGTACATAAAGTGTTTGGCTCTCCAATACCTGTGCCAGATACTGGGCACAGCCCCACAGGATGTGTCTAAACCATATTCAGTAGTGGCTGGCAAAGATACAATAGAGGGAGATGGAGCAAAAGTTAAGTGGTCTGCGAGATAAACAGTGGCCTCAACAGAATCACTTAGAATAGGCTGAGGCAACTTTTTATTTTTTTATTTCTGTCCTAGTTCCAACCATATTTGATGGGGGGGGGGGTGCAAGCATTAGGATCCATCAAGTGTGGGGGAGAGAACTCCAGCCAGAATAATAAACTGACAGTATTAGATAATGTATCACAATAAGTGCTTAACGTTTCTAACAATAAGTATGTCTCCATGCAACTAAATTCAACCAAACTGCGTTATTATCACAAAAAAAAAATTGAAATGTGTTCAGAATTCTTCTACAAGTGACAGAAGTTAAAGATATTCCAGTGCAGTAAGTCCAGACAGCAAAACAACCAATGTTTCAAGTAACCATGTCAAACTGCCATAAATGTTTGATTAAAAACTATTTATATTTTATTGACAGAGAGAGTAAAAATCTATACAGTGGATTCAAATAACTTAATTCCCAGTAAAGTCACAATCCACTGTTAAAAACCTATAGAGCACATACACATAGCAAGTAATGAATAAATGCTGGAAAAAAATCCAAGTTTTGCAATATTTTTCTGTCAAGAAGATGAAGATAAAGCAGATTAACAAAATTAAAGATGGGAATGATTAATTTACAGCTCTGACTACAAATGAAAGCCCCTAATGTCTAATAGCACATATAGACACCTCTGAGAGAAATACTAAAGGTTTCCTCAGAAACAGTAAAAACATGCATGAAGCCAAATAAACATTTCCACAAGCATAAATTATTACAGGAACCACTGTAAACACTGACAGAAATAAAATATTAAAATATTTTTATATAAGCATAAAAGTAGAAAGAGAATAATAAATATAATAATAATGTCTAAAGGTCAATTCCCTGTGCTTTCTCCTATTAACCTGGTGAACTTGGGCATCCTGAGGCAATGTAGCAACTGCCTCATGTACACCGACAACCCTCTTCTCTTACCTCCCAACACTGCACTTATATATCCAAATTGGAAGCCACACACTCTCCAACCAAGACCGGAATAGCTGGTCAAAATGAGAAGGTCAGCGCTTGCACCATACCACATGGAACACATAGCCCTCCAGAACACACACCAGCACTGCCTTAACATAAAAACATAAACCACACACCCACCTTCGTGGAGACTCAAATCTACCCAAATAGCAGACGCGGAATAAGGTGAAGTCCCAAGGCTGGAAAAACTCCCTTATTAGCCTCAACAACAAGTTGAGATCCCTCACCAAATCCTCTAAAGCTAGCTATGAAAACAGAATTGCAGCAGATAGTAAAGACAACCACAAGGCCTATAGGCCTATGTAAAGAATCTCCACGGCAATACCCAGATTTGCTCTGAGCTACTGCAAAATGGTACCTCCTATACCATGCCAACAGATATTGATTGACAATATACTGGCCAACAGATTCAGTGCCACCTTTACCCCCCCCCCCCAAAGGACCAATCACAATACCAGTAGATTGCCTGGCACCCAGTATTACTGCTGCACAGGTTAAAACAGCACTGTCCAAGGCCAAGAATACAGCTTCTGTGGGACCTGACAATATTCCTGGCTGAGTTCTACATGAACTACAGAGTGAACTGGCACCTCACCTGTGTACTCTGTTCAATCACAACCTCACCTCAGACTTTGTCCCTACCGAATGGCGCACTACTACAGTCATCCCTCTACACAAAGGAGGAGTGACTACAGACCCTGGGTCAGATATGCAAAGCTATGGGGCACATCACCATGGGCCTAATAAATATGGATATAGGGAATCTCCAAACTCTGGATCCCACACAGTTTGGTTTTGTTTCTTTGTGGTCGACTTCTCTGAGTCCAGAGCTGTGGATGAAGACAAGGTGGTTCATACAGCCTACCTTGATCTGGTCAAGGCCTTTGATACCATTCCCCACTCAGGAATCAGGGAAAAATTCACTAAGCTAGGTATCAACCCCTATATCACTAGGTGGGTTGCAAACTGGCTCACAGACAGAACCCACACTGTAAAAGTAGCTGACTCCAAGTCAGACTGCTGACCCTTCACGAGTGGAGTCCCACAGGGCTCGGTCCTGGGTCCTCTCCTGTTTGGTATCTACTTCTCTGAGGTCCAGGCCAACATGAAGAGACTCTGGCTGACAATGTTCACAGATGATTGCAAGTTGGGAGCTATTATTAACTCCCCAAGTGGTTGAAATCTTACAGAAAGGCCTCACTGACACCAACGACTGGCATCAGAACCAAATCCTTAAGCGCAATGCCAAAAAATGTGTCATCATCCCCTTTGGGAAAAACCCAGTTCCCATGAATTAACACATTAATGGTAGTCCACTGAACACAGAAAGTACTATAACAGATCTGGGAACACAGGTTGAGAGTAACCTCTCTTTTGACCACCACATTGCCACTGTGGGCAGAAAGTCCTTCTATGTGGCACATCTCATTACTAAGGGTTTTGCATCCAAGAAGAAAGAGGTCATTGTCTCCTTCTACTCATCCCTCATTAGGCCACTCATCGAGTACAATACCCCATTTGGCATGTACCTCACTAGACACCTGCAACAACTGGAGAGGCCACAAAACTACCTCACTTAGAGGATCCTAGGCCTTAAACACTTGTCCTATATGGACAGACTCAAAAAACTCCAACTATCCTCTGTCTCATATTGCCTACTTAGAGGTGATCTCTGCTTGACTTACAAAGCCATGTCTGAACCAGCTCTGTTAGAAATGCTACATCTAAAGAAATCCCAGTCCCTCAACACCACACGCTCCAGAGTCCTCAACCTCATTACCACAAACAGAACGTGCTGGAAGGGCAGTTTCATAACCCAGAGACTGCCCATGCTATGGAATATACTTCCCATACATGTCAAACAGAGCACCTCACTGGCCCTCTTCAAGTAAAATCTTGATGAGTGGATAGGAAATAGAAAATTCACCCTGGGGATCACTCCAGTGGCTTTACTCAACAGAGGCACTATGAACTAAGGTCAGGTGGCACGATGCCAGGGTAATCCTATGGGCTAGGCTTGTAAAGACTCCAGGACCATTAGCCTAGTACACATCTATGAATCTACAAAATAAGAGGAAAGGAAAGTGGACATTATCTGAGCAGTAAGCTGGAAAAATGAACAGACTCCCCATCCACATAAAACAAAGCTTATCCCTGTCCATAATCAAGTGCAACTTGGATCTATGGATGGGAAAGAGAAATTCACCCCAGGACTGCCCCCCTGTATTACTAATGAACAGAATCAAATCCTAAATGCTTTATCCCATACATGGGTCCCCCTCAAATTATCTATGGTTTGATGCCATTTATTCTCATTAGGGTTAATATATAATTATTGACTATGGAATGAGTAAGGACAATCTATAACCAAATGGGATAGGCTGTTTCGCACACAAAAATTGAAATTGTCTGGGCTTAAAATGACTCAGTGGCAGCTAGCCTAGTACTTACCTATGAACCAACAAGCCTCTAAATCACATGAGAAGAGTCAGAAGACTTTCTTCTTTGAATAATAGAAAAAGATTGAATACTCACCTCTTGTGAGAGCTGACGGCTTCCCCCTCAATATGCTCAGCCAATCAGCTTTCACAGGAAGAGAGAGAGAGGGAGGAGTTTGAACATTTGAAAGCTTGCCAGTTCTGGGTTACCTTGGGAGATAACCCAAAATTACAGTGATGTAGTGGGAATGATGAACATCTGACCCATAGCTTGCATCATTGTAGAGCACAAAACATGACTGCTTTCAACTGCTGTAGTGCAAAATCATTGATCCAGGTAAATGCATAGGCCTGTTAGCCTGCCTGAAGTCATGTCTTTCAAGTTTCCTTCCCCCAGAAAAGTGAAAAAAAATGCTGATAGGTGAAGTATAGGAAAAAATACAAGTTGTAGACTATGCAATGATATGTAACTTGGTGTGCTTTCTGGCTGGTGGCCCCCATCTGAGCTGCAGCAAATTCACAGTGCCATACAATTCATAAAGTTGCAAAGAGGTGACGGTATATCATTAGACAGATTCTGTTTAGGAGTCATGTTGTATAATTTCCATTTATCAATGTGGCCCTACTATGAGCACTATAAGCATGGCAGACTAGATTTGTCAATTCCATTGCCCATTGTCAGTGCATAGCATTACACCAAAACAAGTATGCCCTGTACTCATAATGATGTGCTTATAACATGTACCTGTATTTAGATTTAAAGAAAATAAACTCAGTTTTTTAATGGATGGAAAAAGCACAAACAATTATGGATCAGTCTAACTCTATATTACGGCAACGATAGTATAATCATTTTAAACTATTGTGTAATCTGACAGTATAATTGGCTCTGCATGAAATCTAGTTTAGGTTGCTATACATATGGGTTTATGTGCTTCTAGAGAAAAATGGTACCTATACTGCATCATGCCAACTGTTATTTTCCATATTACAGACACATGCACGCACGCACACACACACACACACACACACACACACACACACACACACACACACACACACACACACACACACACACACTTATGCATACAAGGTATGGTTGTACATTCATAGTTTCATAGGTTCAGAGGAAAGTACTAGGCTAGCTGGGCTAGCTGCTCTTGTGGGACATTATAAGCCTAGACAATTTCCATTTTTTTCCTTGAATTAAATTAACCTATCCCATTTGGTATTAGAATGGTGTTACCCTTTCCATGGTCAATACTTATGTATTGTTCCTGGGATAAAGGATTTAGGTGCTGTCTCAGTCCTTTAGTAGTTCATCAATATAATTTTCCTGTCACACAGAAAAAAAAACAGACATCAGACACATTTATTAATCTGTAAATTGCATGCCATGGCACTGCATACTGTATCTTGGTTAACAATTTGTCATTTTATAATATTTTGCTATAACATATGAGCTAACATCAGCAACTTTGCAAACACACAATTTGATTTCATGGTTACTTTATGGAATATGGTACATTACAGTGACAAAAATGAATTTAATAAATAGATAAAATTTCCTTATCTTTTTAATGTACCTTTACAGTGACTGAAAGATAACTCTTTAGTGCATGTTGGCGCTTTCTGAAAAACAGTTGCATCTGGGCTGTAGTGTGTCCCTATAGATGGTTTAGCATTGTGAAAATGTTACACCTCTGTCATTTTGTTGCACATACATTTTTTTATTGCAAATTGACATTTGTATGCCTATTTATAAATTTTGCAAGGTATGTATATAATTCCCTAGAAATTAAAATATCTTGAAACTCCTGGAGACCAAACACCATTCTTAAAATTATATCATAAATTCTATTGTCAGTGATACATATGTGATACAAAACTTCCTATTCATATACTTACAGAACATGAAAGGCATTGCTCTAAAGTGCCTTAAGTTAGATAAATGTACTGTATTTTAGGAGCACACAAATATATTTTTATATGTTTAGTTTGTCAATGAAGTTAGTTCTATTAAGTATATAGCTTATTTTCAGGATTTAAAAAACATGCACCAACAGGATGAGTTTTTTTTTTCTTTCTATAATAAATGGTTGATTTGTTCATGACTATGTTGATGTTTCATTACATTTCTAGGAAAACTTATCATCGTCCACATATTTTACTTAAAGAGGTAAGTGGCTTTCATATATTGGTGCATTAAATGTACCTTGGGCCCCCAGCAGTTCTTAAACTATGCCCCATACACTTGTTTTTTAAGGACTATGCATAAATGCATGTGTTCTTTTGGATTCACCTTCTTGATTGTTTAAAAGTGCATATATCTATCAAATTGTTTTAAATTGTGCTTTTGTTCTCATTATTTAATAAAGAAAAATGTGAGTGCCCACACTAAATTATTCAAATTTGCTTGACAGAAATGCACACTAGTCCTAGAAGCCAGGCTAGTGACTGTTCAGCTTGATCATTAACAGCATAACCAGTCACTTTCATCCACAGAGAGTTTCTGTAACTAGCAGTTATAGCCACATTATTAACTGTTCACACTTCAGATGCTGATTGCGGTGGTAATAATAATAATAATAATGATAATAATAATAATAATAATAATAATAGCGACCATGGAAAGACATTTCAAGTTTGTTTCACACAATCACATAATAGCACAGTAAACTGCATATACCTTAGTTACCTGACTTGTATTAAAATACTGGACACAGTAATGTGTTTCAAGTTTGTTCCACAGAAACATGCAATAGCTGTGATAAGGTATTTCAATTTGTTTTACCCAAATGCAAACCAGTCCTGCAAAGCCAGATTAATGATTGTTTAAAATCAGTGAACAATAAGAGATATTAATTCATCTGCAGGCAGCTCCCATCCCTGACCATCAATTTTATCCACTTTAATGGCTGAATGCATCTCAGACATCTGATTGTGATTAAAAAGTATGTCCACAAACAGTAGCAGCAGCTAAGTATTCCAACTTGCATCACACAAACCATATTAGCCCTACAAAGCCAGAGTAATGAACAGTAACAGCAGTCAATCATTTTGTTCCACAGGCGGCTGCTGCACCCAGCAATTATAGTTACTTTGTTATCTTTGTACATCTCAGATGTCCAACTGCAATAAAATAAAAAAATATATAAAATAAAGGACACAATAAGGAACTCCATTTCATAGACAGAATAAGGAACTCCATTTCATACAATCACACAAATGCTCATCAGCATTTACTGTAAAGTACTGCAACATTAGCCAAACAAAAGTTCTCCGTTGCCCATATCTGGCTGCCAGCCAGTGTTAAAACTGTATCTTACTCTATCCCTGGTCAATACTGCTCTTTTTTGCCACGACCATCTCTTTACCATTTAATATTTTCAAGCATTCTGCTTCCTTCCATCCCACCAGTTAGGAAGAGTATGAGATGTCAAAGAACAGAAAATACACAAATAAATTGCCAGGCACACATCCCCAGAGGGTAAATAACAGTGTATGCTGTGAATGGGGGCACCATGGGTATTTTATTTATCTTTTGAAGTAAATAAATGTTGCTGTAATGGTCCTTTGCTTTAAATAAATAAATGGATTACAATGCCCCTGTTCAAAGCAACCATGGCTGAAATGCCCTTATCACAGCACCTATGGTGCATGCTGCATATCTGTAAATGGAATGCACCCAAGTACAAAAACATTAATAATACATGGAAATGAAACATTTTTAATTAAAAGAAATAATTATTTTGTCAGCATTTTTTTATTCACACGTAAGCTAATTAAAATGGGTAAGTAATGCTGAATACAAACCATTTCAGAAAGTAAAACTATTGCACATTTTATATAGATTACCTCTAATAGCAGTATACTGAATGACTGATCATGACATCCCTGGAATTGGGGACCCAGGCAGCAGTTCAAATCACCCCTATTATAATCTACCATTGCTTAATCACTTAACAAAGAACTGCTTAAGTTCATGCTGGAGATATGGTCACTTGATGCCAGGAGAACATTACCAATACGTAACAAAGATACAATTCAAAGATTCCCAAAATGGATATTGTTCTAACCTTAGCTGTGCTTTGATATCCTGTTCCTGCAAAATGACAATCAGGAGGGAAGACAAGGCACACATTTGGTGGAGCCAGACACCCAACTTGAATGTATTCACTGTAGGACTAAAAAGATGGACATAAATCGCATTCCTTATGTAAAGTGGCATACAGTAGTAGCCTTGGAATGTCACAGTTTTGTTGCATGTCTCATAAGAAAATATATATTTATGGCTATGGATATACACATGTATAGATAGATATGTGCTTATATGTATATCTATATGTATTTATACAGAGAAACAGAGAGAAAGAAACACATCACTGGCAGGCAGATCTACTTGTGACTTTAACCTGAATAACCTTCCATTCTGCATGGCATTCTGCATGGGTGTTTTAATTACAGAATGTGCCAAAATCAAACCATTTTACTAATCATACTTAGTTTAGTCACTTTCACTTGCCTATGTAATTTCAGATAACAATGAAAAAAAAAACACCCAATGTTTTCATATTAGTTTGAATCTGGCAGACCAAAATGTATAGGGGTGTAGGGAGTGGATTTGATTAAGTTATATTTTACCCATACATATTTCTGTGAGAATTCTTGATTATTACAACAGTATTTTCATTATTTTTGCAGATATATTTCTACCTAGGAATGCATCAAGGTCCTTTAAGACAATATCCAGTTTGTGTTGTTCTCCCTTATTAAAACTCATTAAGCTTAATGTATTAACTCGGAGAGTGAAACCACTGTTTTTGCCTCATCAGTGGGTTATATACAATCCCTGCTGACATAATGAAATATCTGTAAGACAGAGAACAATCATAAATTTTTTGCAGTCATCAGCAAACTTGCTCATCAAAAGGATGTTGGGGTAAATGCAAGAATCTGAAGAGAAGCTCATAAAAAGTAAGGAGTTAGTACTGACTCCTGACCACTCTGCTGGTGACTTAATTTTATGTGTACAACTGACAATCTATCTCTGTTACTGGGGTTCTTTCAGAGAACATCTGAGCTTTGACTTTGAGAAAGGGAGTGCACCTGAAGGGTGGTTATGAAGACTAATTCCACACCACTTGTACCTATTATTATATGCAAGTGGTGATTAGCCTTAATAATTTATGGCAGATCTGCACTACTGCCTTAGGTATGACTAACATCTGTCACAACCCATACACATTTTATACTGTTCTTGATTTCTGAGGATTACACCTAATTGAGTTAGAACCTACTGTCTTCCATTTACCAATGGTAACCAAGACTCAACCAAACTGCTTTTCATAACCACACACACTGACAATGTTTCCCTCTAGTGACAGTACCCTTTCCTGTATTCATGGCTGACTTCCATCACAAACTATTTACAGGTTTATATTCATTTTTCAGAAATGCAGTACATCGGATTTTTTTGACCGAATGCAGCTACTAGAATGATTAAAATGTCGTACTCTATATTATTGAATGAATGTGAATGAACGCGACCTGCCATCTGCACTTGAGAAGTCAATGTTTTGAAGTCTGCTGCTGTGTTTATGAGTACACACAGGTCCCTATCATGTAAATGAGCTTTCAAAAACTCGAAATTCATGTGGTGGTGAATGGAGATCATGGTACAGTGAGAATCAGGAAAGTTACCCTTTTTCTCACTGCAGTGCAATTTTGGAGTTGGTATATAAAATTTGCAGAGGGTGTGGGGGGGTACAGGGAGGCTTTTCCCCCTGCAAAAATGTGTAAACAGGTAGATGTCTGTGCTTTTTAGACCCTTCCACACTTGGTGGTTTTGGGCTGTCTGCAAATGTCACAATTGTCACACAAAAAAAAAAAAAAAAAAAAAAAAACGAAAAAATGTGAATGTTGACTGTTGCGATTCTTTAATTCGACATGTCTACCTCAACTGTCCATAATTTGGCTATTAGTGGTGACATTTTTCTACACAAATATTCTGTAATTCAGTTAAATTAATGGAAACCCTATTTACATTTTTAACTCATAGAAAATCTATATCATCTGATATAGACTAGTATTCACAAATGGGCAGTTGTGATCACTGTACTACCCTGGTAAACAAATAAAATATAATGAAATATTTCTTCCCTTTTCTAAATCATATATGTGTTTTTTGATAGATTCCCTAAGAAACTTGGGGAGAACTGTATGTCCAGTTATGCTGCCTAGTTTCCAATCTTGACAGTCCATATGCATTTACATTACAGACACCCTGGCAGGATTGTCATATTGTAGGACTGTAAATCCAAATTCTATTTAAGTTGTTTGCCATTTTCTCCACTACGTTAGTATAACCACTTAAAAGGATTATATCTGCTACTAGTACAAATGTTCTACCAATAGGAAGGGTTGAAACTTTTTGAGAGTTTGCAGTATTCCTGGAATTCCTTCTGCAGTTGCATGTGATTTAATCCTTGGATTTACTCTCTGACAAAGATACAGTACAGCTTGCTCTTCTCCCTCTGAAGAAACCTAGCTGACCACAGCCCCCAATCCATAGCTGGAAAGTACCACCTTCACAATAAAGTCTTAGCTACACACAGGGCTAGTTTGTACCAGAGGTCTGCTCAAAATTTCCATGAGCATCTGGTATGCCTGCATATAGTCTGGTAACCTTATGTGGTATATTCTCTCAGGTAAAGTCTGTAATAGGAGTGTCTGTAGTACTATAATGAAGAACAAGCTATCTGTAGTACCTCAGCATTCCCAGGAATGCATTTACCTGCCTTTTGGTAGTGGGGGAGGCTATGCCCTATAGCTTCTAACCTGGTAGCTGTGATTGAATCTTATCATCATCTCCCTAATGATGAAAGTAAAATACTTTCACCATTCCTACCTGACATTTACTTAACTTAATTGTTGACCTTAACCTTGCCCATTCTAGTCTGCGTAGCTCCTCCCTGACAAGCTAAATGATCCAACCATAACTAGCTATAGAAAGTGATGTTGTTTATGTAAGAAAGAGCTTAGTCTCTGTCTTCTGCCAGGATTCAATACACTTATCCTTGTATTTGTGCTTGGGCATTTTCATCTCTAAATGTAGTTTGATAAATTATTACTGTCGAAATGGGGTGAAAAAAGCTGACATCTTTCTTGCTGGGAGTGTAAAGGGTACTTGAAAATGACCTTTGGTAAGGTCAGTGGCTGTAAGATACTTTTGCCCAGTGAACTGCACAAAAGTGTAATTTGTTCTGGGCATGGAATAAATGTCAAATGCTGTGTGACAGTTTAATTTTTTAGAGACATCTCAGACCCTGGTACTCCTGTCTTTTATCAGCACAAGCACTGGTGGTACCCAGGGTCTCTGGATTAGCTTAGCTTTAACATTCCAAGCAGTTCCACTTGCATAGTTCACCTAACTTGTTTTGGTACCCTGTAAAGAATCTGTTTACTAGACTGTTAGGTCCCTGTAGCCACATGATGTTTTATCAGCTGGGTGAACCCTGAGTTTAGTAAAGAAAGTATGTCTAAACTGTTGTAATATTGCTTAGAATTCATGATGATGGGTATACAATAGCTTTTGCAACAGCACTACCACATTCTCTGATGTGTTAGACCATTCCCTAAGAAGGTCCATTACAAGATCTTCCTCTAATTCCTGGTGTAACCAACTGCAGATACTAAGCACAAATGATATTATATCATTGTAGAACTTCATCATGTTACCATGGTCAATGCTTATGCTTCCAAATTCTGCTTATCAGCTCTACCACATGATTAACATTGCTTACAGTCTTTACAATAGTGAAAAGTGTCTTTCTTGCTGCTTGATTTTGCTGAGCAATAATAAGCACTATTACCTTTTGTCTGACAGTATATTCTAATGCTGTCACTGTTCATTTAAAACAAAACATGTTTTGCTGTTATGCTTGAGCTAGTTGCTGCTGTACTAAGCTTATGAGCTCCCTAAGCTTGTTCTTGAAACTCAGTACATATTCCACAACAGGCTCTTCGGGGGAATCAGCTTTACCCTCCCAATCATCATAACTTATGTCTAGAAGTCCCCCCTTACCCTATGACAGTAAAGTAGCTCAAACAGTGAAAAACCTATAGATTCTAGGGGCACATCCATAAATACAAAGTGGAGATGGGGTTGGTAACTGTCCCACTCCTGTTTAAACTGGTCCACAAAAGCATGTTCTTAGGAGTGGAGTTAAACTTCTCTAAGCCATTTATTTGTGGATGATAGGGGTAGTATTGAACTGCTTTATCACCCAGTGCTTCTACAAACAGATCAACAGGTCCAATATAAAGTTAGGCCTTCTATTCATCAGTATTTCTTGGGGAAATATATATCCTGCTAACAATATCTCATAGAGCATTTACCACCATTCTGTGTCAACAGAGATGAAAGCCACCAACTCTGTGTACCCAGTAGCATAACCCATAGCCATCAAGACAGGCTCATAGGTGTATACTAAGCTAACGACCACTAAGACTCTTATAAGCCTAACCATGCAACCCAAACATGACCCATAAATCTGATCTATATAGTTGGTGATTTAGTGACTTCCTCTGTCCATCAGAGACATAGAAAACAGACTACAGATGAATTTTTGATTACCTATCCATTGGTCCACTTATGCTTAAAGAGAGATAGGGAGGAACTCTGTTTCACATGGCTGGGGAGCCTGTTCCAGAAAATTGGAATTCTCTGAGAAACATATATGTCTTTCCAACATATCCTATTTATATAATACACAAAATTTAGATATTTTAATCTAGTAGTTTTTATGCTGTTTGTTTTGCGTATGTGCAAAAGGTTCATCAAAATATGGTCCAGGAATGCCCTGTATGCCTGGCAAGGATTACTTTTCAGAAATCTGTATGGTACTGAATAAAGAGACAGGGCTTCAAGGTGATCAGCATAGGACATTGTGTTTACTCCCTGTGTTCTTTTTGTAAGGAACCTTTGTGAACATTCCAGTTGCTGCATGTGTCTAGTCAGGTACATACATAGAAGGATTTTCTTACTACCTTGGGCACATGCTGGTTGAAGGCTAGGTTACTGTTCATATGAATTGCCAGATCCCTGACTAGTGAATCAACTTTTAAGGGTGTTTTATTGATGATGTAGTTAACTGAAGTACTATAATGCATTTCTTGGTATTGAGGTTTTAAGCCATGGCTTTGGCACCGAGTGCTTGTCTGTATTAGTCCTTCTTGAAGGGTGTTCTCATCTTGGGAGGATTCAATGACTGTTCCCAGTTTGCAATCCTCTGCTAACTTGGTTAGCTAAAGGTCTTTTACATTGGTTTTGACATCTGAGAAGTAGATGCCAAAGAGGAATAGGCTCAGCACAAAGCCCTAGGGGACTCCACTGGTGACCAGCTTCTTTGTAGAGGTGGCATTACCAGTTCTAACCTCCTGGGTTCAATCAGTGAGCTAGCTAGCTAGCTAGCTATCTAATGTATTATAAATGAGTTTGTACCTAGTTCCATAAGTTTGTTGACAATGTCCGAGTGAGGTATTGTATCAAATGCTTTAGCCAGACCTAGGTAGGCAGTATGCATCATTTTCCCCTCATCCAGTGCGTTAGTGACCTTGACCTTTCTAGAGAAGTCCACCAGATTCAGTAAGCATGACCTTTCTTTGAAAAGCCAAACTGGGATGAATCCAGTATCCGGTGATCTCCTATGTTTTTGTTGGTATTTTCCATGATAATTCTTTCCATGGCTTTGCAAATAAGACTAGCCAGACTAATGGGTGTGTAGTTTCTAGGATCTGTTGAAGGTCCTCCCTTATCAAGTTGGATGACCGTTGCAGTTCTCTATTCACATGGCACAAAGCCTTTTTTAAGACTATAGTTAAATAATGAATCCAGGGATCCTAATAAGTCATATTTTAGACTATTCAGGAGGCATCCTGGGATATTATCAGGGCCCATTGCATCCGTGTTATTGGCTTTAGTGAGTGTAGCCAGTATATGCTTCTTAGTTATACGTTCATCGGTTCATGGATTTGTACTAGGTTAACTGCCTTTGTGGGCCATTTTAAGCCTAGCCAATTACCCCATGTGAGAATCAAACCCTACACCTTGTGTCTGTAAGGTAAACACCTTAATCATTATGCCAACCTCCCATAGCTCAAAGGGGTTATGTTTGTGGGCATTTTTGAGGGGATGGTTGGGAGTGAGACGGGGAAAAGTTGAGTTGGAACTGCATTTGCCCACTAACAGGTTTGCTGTATTATCAGGCTCAGTGAATGTGACACCATTAACCACTAGTTTAACACATTGCTGTTTGCTGGCCTTGAGGTTTCTGACATAGCTGTAGAAAGCCTTATGGTTATCTTTCACCTAGGAGGCTATCTGAACCTTAAAGTTGGCTTTGCTTGACCTAAGTAGCCCTGTTAGTTGTCTATTTACTTTGATGAGAGAGTTTCTATTTTTTTTTTGAGAATTACCCTTCCTGATTTTTGCCAAAATTGTTTTCCTTTTGATGTATATCCTGTTTAATTTGGGATGCCACCCAAGTGGTTTCTTTCTAGGTCTAGTCCTGGGCTTACTTCTAGCAGAAACAGCAGCCTCTATGCAGCCACTGACATGGTTGTACAGAGTGTCTACCAGCAATTCAACAGAGACAGCTATGTTCTCTGGGTTTGAAGGGGCACTGAATTTTGACAAGCCATCACTTAATAAAAGGTAAATTTGTCATGGAATAGTTTGTAAATGCTACTGGTTTTAATGGGATTAGAGAGCTGATTTTGATTTTGAAAGATACATCTTTATGGTCAGACCTTACCAGGGAGGATGAGACATTGGGAGAACAGCATTCTCTCATATTTGTAAGCACAAGGTCTAGTATGTTGGAGCCTGTATTGAGTGTGTTCACTATTTGGTCAAGGATGTTTGTATTAACAAAGACCAGGAATCTCTATGCTTGTAGATTTTTGGCTGCGTAGGATTCCCAGTCTATAGAGGGGAGATTAAAGTCTCTCATGAGTAGGGTATTAGGTTTGTAAGTGTCTGCAGTAGGTCCAAGTATGTATTATGAACCTTTTTGGGACATGGAGGGTGACCTATAGCTGGGTAGAATATGGTACGGGATTTTCTCTATAGTGATCTGCATGTGGAGGAACTCCAGCATGTCATCCTTTTTGACCACCCTAGAGGTATGCTTGTTATTGATGTATATTGAGAAACCTCCTCCTTTAGCCCTTTTCTGTGTAGCTACTGGTCTAAAAGTGTGAATGCTGATGAAATCTTGCACTACTGGATTACTCTCTGCCTCAATAAATTATGTCTCAGTTACTGCACAGATGTCTATATTCATGAGTGTGAGGAGGGCTTGCAGGCAGTGTAGTTTTTTTGTTTAGGTTCCTGGCATCAAACAGTAACACCTTGAGGTTCATTTGAGTTGATTTTGCTATGTCAGTGGTTTGTTAATTTTCAATGGCCTAAAAAGGCACTAAGGGGGTGGATAATGTTTTAGCCAGTATTCAAATGTCTAGAGGGATAGTTGCAGACCACCCTTGGCAAAGCAACCATGTCCTCCCAAGCTGATAAATATTGGATCCCCTTAGAATGACACCAGAAAGATAGCCTGTTGTTGAAATGAGCCATTTATTGCTCATATATGTTAGGTTCATACCATCCTCAGACACATAGTCTGAAAGCTCCATAATGTCTCTCTTTATATAGTCCACGAGGTACATCTCAGGTCATCTACACCTATATGGACTATGATGTGATTCATACTTGTACCTGTACTATAATGACTTTAGTGCATGTGTGAGTTGGCAGATTCTGGCTCCTGATAAGCAACTAACAATTATCTTCTCCTTGTTCAGCCTAGTTAGAGGCGCATCACTCTATAAGTGTGTTTTCTTACCTTAAAGGGTTAGTGTTTGGGGCTCCAATGAGACTGACAGTATGTGTGGTGCTGTTTTTTTCTGAGGGCCCTTGGGCTTGCTGAGGTATAACTTTGACAAAGGGTGATCTAGCAATCTTTGCTGTTTAGGAAGATTGCTTTTAAGTGCCTCAGTATACGTTAGTCTATGTGTCTGCTGTATACTATGTAAGGTGGGTGTTGTATGCGTGATTTGACTACTCAATGTGCACTTGTATGTGAGAGTTAAGCCTCCAGTGACATTGTATCAGTACATCTCTCAAATACTGTGCCTGCTTCTTTAAGGATTAAGTGGTTGTTACTAGACTTGAGACAATTGCTACATTTCCTCAAGATACCCATTTCCACCAAACTGGCTACAGAGCAGTTATGGAATTGCATATCCATACTGTCCAGTCCTTTGATTTGTAGACTACATGAGGGGGTGCATTGGGGGTTAGAAGGGTATTAAGGGTGCTTTATCAGAGCAGATTATGTTAAACAGTACTAAATTCTATTAATGTTAATGTTTACACAATACTGAATTCAGCTAACACTGTAGGTATTGCCACTTGACTCCCAACTGGCTGCTCTAAACTTGTTGGTGCACAAGGTTTTTGCACTATATTGCTGATTTATGAGGTACAGTTTTATTAACTGTTCTTTCAAGACATTTGCTAATGTACAGGGTACTGTAACCCATTCAAATGTGCAAAATTTATAGCAGCACAGAAAAAAAAGAAAACTATCTAATGAGCCTTCTGGACACTAAAATGACTACACTATGAGTCCTTTTGTGTATTTCCCAACTCAGATAGACAAGGGAAACACCTCCTGCCACAAGATGAATAAACCTAGCCCTTCTAAATGTAAAAACACAGTAGAAGAGACTTGCAAGTGGAATGCTACCACAAACCAGTTAAACAACTAGCTGAAGGCAATTTCAAGAGAGTCTTAGAGGAGTAATAGTAGACAATTTCATGATAGACGTACAGCGGTAACAGTGTGAGGAAGAGCAGTTTTTTTTACAACTAAATAAATAAAATCAGTGAAATGCACACATAAAAGCAGGGAACATCTGTGATCACTTAAATAATTTAAGTGGGATTTAACAGTCAAAGAAACTTAACTTTGCTTGATACAAGTAAAATACTTTTGAATGCAAGCTAGGACTCCAACCTTTGCTGAGCTCATGAAAAATGAGCAGGAGACCATAAAAGAAGTTTACTCAAGAGCAATACTGGTTTGCTGGGTGGGCACTCAGTGCTATGGATCTATAGAAATAATGAGTGGGAAGCAGGGGCGGCCCGTGCTATTGGACTGCAGGACTGCAGCCCTCCCAGCTGTAAAATAAGAAAATTAAACAAAATAACAGTGAGTCCCGGAACATCGCACATGCGCACTCGCGGCATTTCCGATACTCGGACTGCTGGTGAACCAGTCTGGAGCATGCGCACAGAATCCAGACTGTCTCCACCAGCAGTCCGGACTACAACATGTGCATCTACATTTTCCCGGGTGTCTATGCAGTAGTTCTAACTGCATAGACTGGAAGGGGATCGGACTGCAACGTCTGCAGGCAGGGTGGTCTCACGGGACAGAGAGAACAAGCCTTAGGTTCTCTCATGGGATAACAGCTCCTCACCCGGCAATGATGGTGCAGGACACAGCACAATGAACGATGAAGCTTTGGACTTTGCAGGTAAGAGAGGGGTGTGTGCGTGTGTGTATAAAATACCCCAGTCACTACATGGTGGTGGGTAGAGAATAAGGCTTGAACCCTGTACATTGGGCCCAACTGGCAAGAGCCTGAATTCCCTACCCACCACCATTTGTAAAAAAATGCAGATTTTTGCCTCATATTTGTTCTGTGCCTCATAAAATCTGTGGTTTCTATATGTTTGTTTCTCAACACAGCCAGTTGTGCAGTGGTGCAGTGGTACCATTGCTGCCTAACAGCTACAGATTGTCTAGTTTGATTCTTGGCTGGGGTGCCTTCTATGTGGAGTCTGCACATCCTTCCTGTGCTTGTGTGGGTTTGCTCTGGTGTCCTCTCATCTTACAAAGACATGGCTGGAGTGTTTATTCCTCTGCCAAAAATTCCCTTTTGTTCCCAGTCAGACTTCCCTGGTTAACAAATGTTAAATAAATAAAAATGACAAGCCTTGGAATTTCAGACTTCATATTCTTCAGAAAGTACATGGTAACACAAAACCTATTATTATAGCAAGTTTATAAGTTTATAAGATGGATATTTGAAATGTATCCCTATTTTTGGGACTGTATTCCCCCATTATTGGCTTCGTCCAGGATTTTTGTGCCAAAGCTGAGAGCTATGGTGATAACTGAACTCACTGAATATGTTTGGGGGCTGTATTCCCCCATTATTGGCTTTGTTCAGGTGTTTTGTGCTAAGATGTTGACAGCTATGGTGAGAACTGAATTCACTGAATGTAGCCATTTAAGTTTCAGTCTTCCTCTTTCATAAAATAGATGACTGATTTGGCATAGTGGTATGTTGCTGTGACTGTTTTGCACAGGGTCCTGGGTTCAATGCTTGGCAGTGAAATGTATGGTGGTAACACAGCATTTTATTCTAGCAACTTTCCAACATTATACAAGCAATGTTTAAAATGTGTCCCTGTTTTTTGGTCTTTTGCCCCCCCCCCCCTAAATTTTGGCTTTTTCCAGATTTCAGCTGAGTGTCAAGTAGATTTTACAAAAAGCTGAGAGCTGCAGGGGAACAAAAGTTTAGTGATGCTTATGCTGAGTCTGCTTGCATTGTTAATAGCACAACCGGTAGTGTATTTGCTTTTGATGCAGAAGGCTGTGGGTTCTACTCCCGCAGTAGGTAGATGCATTGCTGATACTGTGCTGTATTGTAAAGGGGGGATGCTGCAGTCCTTTTTGGTAAGGACACCTAGTAACTCTGAACCTGTTATCAGTTTGCCATCCATTCCCTATTGCAATTATTAGATGACTTTTACTTCTTCAGAGATTGTGCATATTTACTGATACTTTGATCATGTTTTCCCCATGAAACAAGTAGATAGTTGTTGTCAGGCTTATCATTTTTTAATGAAACATAGGCAATTTATTCCTCAGGGGTAACAGACACTTTATTTGTAGATGAAACAATGACATATAAAGTTGTTTGCTAGCAGCAACCTCTTCATTAGTTACAGATTTCTATAATGTGGAATTATTTAGATGACTTTTACTTCTTCAGAGATTGTGTATATTTACTGATACTGGTGGACTGTAGAGGTTTGAGTAGATTTTTATGATAGAAATGTTCTGAATTGGGCAGTTTTGTCGTTATTGGTGCATGCATTTTTTTCATTGTTTACTGGAAAAATGTTTTGAATTGGTGTTTTGTCATTATTGGTGCATTACTTTTGTTTCATTGTTTACTGGAAAAATGTTCAAAATAAATTTAAAATGCCCTCTACAGCTGTACTATATTGTACAAGAAATATAATTTAATAAAATCAGAAAGGTTTATCAAAGACCACGTGTATGTTTCATGTGCAAGGGGCCTATGATTTGAAAACAGCCCAAAGTTAATCTTTATCTGTCACTGGCAAAATGTATTTTCTTTGAATGTGGGTTTCAATGCTGTTTCAATGAATGTGAGTTTCAAGGGCAGAGAAGTTTTAATTCTAAGTCTGTTTTCATTGTGAGATTGCACTGCTTTGTTTAGCAGATGTCTTAGTGTTTGTGCTGTAAAATGCAAAATAAAACTTTCAAATGAAGTCCAAATCATCGTAGAAGTAAAGCAGTATTCACATTAGTGTTTATGGTAAATGGGATGAAACAGCTAAGTAATGGTTCATTGGAATAGCTGAAGGGGGGAGGCTCCACTCGACCACAATTTTGTGAGGGAGAAGGGCGGCAAACTCAAAGACAGCCCCGTCTGAACTATAACTCTCAACTGTCCAGAGTTTCACAGAATTAATAGATTTTTGCTTCTTATTTTTGGTTTGTTCCTTATTAAATGTGTGGTTTTCTGGCAAATAATTTAGTACTTAAGTCACTAAATAATGACAGACACTGAGTTTCAGACTTCATAACCTTCAGAAAAATGCATGCTAAAGCAAGACCTGTTATTCTATCAACTGTCTCAGTTTATACAACAATTTTTGTATTGGTTTTAAGTATATTTGGCTTTGTCCAGATTTCTTGCGTTAACAGGTTGAGAGGTATGTGCAAATAAATTGCTTTAAAGAATTAGGCATATCCAAACCTCTAAACTGTCCCCGATTTTGGCTCAAAATGTTGCTCTTCCCCTAATAATCCTGCCGCAAAAATGGCAATTTTGGAAGAAAACGTGGAGGGTTTACAATTAAGAAATAACTGTAATAAATAGAAGTTATGTTCTTACCATAACGTTCCATGTTAGTTGTCTTCTTCTCGCCTTCTTCTTGCTGGATGGGTTCGGAGCCGACCTCGGCTCCGACTCGGCCACTCTAAAAGCTCGAGAGTTGGTTCCACCGGCTCGAGGCTCCCCTTATATCCCACAATGCTAGGCAAGAGTTACCTCAGATCTCGTTTGTAAGCTAACCCAGCTTATGTCAATAACAGTATAACTGTAAAACAGAATCCACCTCTAACAGCAGGAAAAAACAGGGTGACCTATATCCTGAAACAAGAAATATGCATAATAGCATATGACTAAGAAAGAGGTGGTAGAAAGAGAGGTCACGATCACAACTCCTCTAGGTCTGTCCAGGCCAGGGGAAGGAGGGTGGGCGAAGAAGAAGGCGAGAAGAAGACAACTAACATGGAACGTTATGGTAAGAACATAACTTCTATATGTTAAGTTGTCTATCTCGCCTTCATTCTTGCTGGATGGGACCGTCCCTAGCACCTTGTCCCGGTGGCCTAACGGAACAGACTCCTGAGAACAGTGGAACCAAAATTAGCTCTATGCCTAGAAGCTAAATCCAACTTATAATGGGAAATAAAAGTGTGAGGAGTAGCCCAAGTAGCCGCTGCACAAATGGTGTCAATAGGCAGTCTGTCTTGGAAGGCTAGAGAAGTAGCCAAAGCTCTGGTGGAATGGGCTTTAGGTTTATTAGGCAGTTTTTGGTGTCTAATCTCATAAACAAGGGTAATCAGAGATGTGAGCCATCTGGATAAAGATACCTTTGAAACTGGAAGTCCCTTTCTGCTTTCCGCATAGGAGACAAACAGCTGATCAGATTTTCTGAATTGTTTCGTCCTGTCCAAGTAGTACCTTAATTGACGATGAACATCCAGGCAGTGTAATTTTTGTTCAGACCTATTTGAATACTCTGGGAAAAAGACAGGGAGGTCAATGCTTTGGTTTAGATTTGATGTTGAAACCACCTTAGGCAAAAAGGACGGGTTAGTTCGTAAGGAAACTCTGTCCTTATGGAACAAAAGATAAGGAGAACGACAACTGAGTGCTTGAAGTTCTGAAATTCTTCTGGCTGATGTGATAGCCACCAGAAAGAGAGTTTTCCATGATAATAATTTCAAGGAACATGAAGCTGCAGGTTCGAAAGGGGAAAGAATCAATGAAGCAAGAACTAAATTTAGGTCCCAAGGAGAAGGAGGATTTCTTATAGGAGGTCTGAGAAGAAAAACTCCTTTCAAAAAGGCTTTGCAAAGTTTGTGGGACATTAGGGCAGATTCAGAAATGCCCACATGAAAATTAGAAATAGCTGCCAACTGAACCTTAAGAGTAGATGGAGATGAACCTGCATGGAAGAGTTCAGCAAGAAAATCAAGGACTAGTTGGATGGAAGCCACAGTCTGAGTGCTTCTCGACACAGGGGGTATGATCTGGTTCCGCCTTGTTTGTTGATGTACCACACTACAGACATGTTGTCTGTCTGGATTGCAATCGTTCCTAAGGGAAGAGAGTCTTGAAGGGCTTGCAACGCTAAAAGCACTGCTCTCATCTCCAGAACATTTATGTGCAAGTGGCATTCGTTTGGTTGCCATGTGCCCTGGACTGTCCTGCCCTGATAATGCCCCCCCCCCCACCCGATCAGGGAGGCATCCGTTGTCAGAGTAGCAACCGGAGGAGGTGGAACAAATGGTCTTCCCGACAGGAGCTGGGGGGAAGACATCCACCACATGAGATGCTTTTTGCACGCTTGCGTGATCATAATGGTGTGAGACATTGGAAGTTCCTGGTATGACCATTGAGAAAAAAGCATCCACTGAAGGATCCGCATGTGGTATCTGGCCAATGGGAGGAGAGGTATGGCGCTGCCATGATTCCCAACACCTTTAGAACTAACCTGGCTTTGGCTCTGTTGTTGTTGAGAAGAAGTGACACCAATTTGTGAATGTCTGATATCCTTTGGTTCGTTAGCGTTGCAGACATGTTTATAGTATCTAAATTTGCCTATGTAGGTAATAGTACGACAAGGCGACAAAACAGACTTTTCGCAATTTATTGAAATACCCAGTTTTTGACAAACGCGAAAAGTATAATCTCTGGCCATCAAAAGGAGATGCTTGGTGGGAGCTGTGAGGAGCCAGTCGTCCAAATATGGAAACACCTGGAATCCTTGTCGTCTCAGGTGAGAAGCTACCACTGCCATGCATTTGGTAAACACCGGGGCAGTGGTGAGACCAAAGGGCAGGGCCCTGAACTGAAAATGACTGGTTCCCAGCCTGAAGCGGAGGAATCTTCTGGAGCGCCTGTTCATTTTTATGTGATAGTACGCATCCCGAAGGTCTATAGAGCACATCCAGTTTCCTTTGCCCAAAAGGGGAAGAATGGATTGCAGCGTGACCATCCGAAATCTTGTTTTCTTGACTGATTTGTTCAAGACACTGAGATCCAAAATCGGTCTCCAGTCCCCTGTTTTCTTTGGAACTAAAAAGAACCTTGAGTAGATTCCGGATCCTTGTTGGTCTGCTGGCACTAACTGAATTGCTCTTTTGCAAGCAGTTTTGAAATTTCCAAAGCTGCTATATCCCTTTGAGCGGGTGGAACATCTGGAAGGGATTTTTTTGACTGATTTGGAAAACGGAGAAAGGGGATAGAATAGCCTTCGGAAATGATGGACTGTACCCATTTGTCTTGAGTCAGGGATAGCCAGGCTTCTGGGTACAGTGACAATCTTCCCCCGACTGCCTCCGAAGATGGGCAGTCGGGCAACACCTCAGGGATGCTGAAAGGGCTTGTCAGGGAAGGCTTCCCGATTGCCCTGGTTCTGCGGACCCCCCCCTGCCTCTAGGGTGACGTCTACCATTGTTATTCCCGCCTCTGCCTCTGGTGGGGAAACGACTCTGTGCGTCAGGCGAAGTCCCTTGAGATTGTTTACGGAACCACATCTTTCCACCCTTCTGGCCTTTGGGGTAAGGCCTAGAAGGAGTAGAAAAACGGACTCCGACGGCAGAAAGGGTCTTGCCATCAGTCTCGCACCTAGTCAGGGTTTCTTTCACTTGAGGACCAAAAAGAGATGATCCATCAAAAGGGGAGTTCGTGAAAGACGTCTTGAAAGGTTCCAAAGTTGCATAGCCGCATCCAGGCGTGCCTACGTAAGGCTACCCCTGTCCCTGCGGCTCTGCTCGCTCCATCGGCCGCATAAGAGAGGAGGCGCATGGAGGAGTTGGAAATGGAATTAAGGATAGCCAGCTGCGTGTTCATTTTCTCTTGGAAACCCGCAACAGTAGGGTCCTTCAACATTTCACTCGCTTCCTTGACCAAGTCCCTTTGAAGGCGAGTGAAATGGCACAGGTAATTCAGCGAACGCATGGTAAAAGTCGCTGAGGAGAACATCCGCTTCCCGTACCTGTCCATGGACCTAGATTCCTTGTTAGGTGGATGGACAGGCACTGAAGGATCAGCCAGTTCCTTCTTTGTGGCGGCAGCTACCACCATAGCATCCACAGAAACTCCTTTCGATAAAAATTGCTTGTCTGATGGAGCTGTGATGAATTTGGAGGGTCTCCTGGGAGTGGGGTCCACTGAATCAGGAGCCGTCCATGCCTTCTTAGCTACCACCTGCATGAGGGGGTGAAGGGGGGGGACACCCAGGAGGTGGAAGGACGAGAGCCAAATGCCTCAAGATACACAGATTCGTCCTCCGAAGGGTTGAGGGCTGGCCAATTTCCCCTCTGTTTAAGGATCTCCAGAATGTCTGCAAAAGAGACATCTTCAGAAGGAGAACGGGGGGAACCCTCAGAATCATCCAGATCTGTGTCCGATGTGATAGACTCAGGTGAGTCAATGTGTTTCCTCTTGCACTTCCTCTTCCGAGGGGGCTCTTCTGCCAAATCAGGAGAGGCCTCGGAAGAGGATGAAATCCCCAAATGGGGCTCCTGAGGAGCTGGCTCTCTGCGGTCCGGGATGAGGGAGTGAGTCGACTTACCCTGAGGCAGCATAGAGGGAGGGGCTGACGCTGCCGACTGTGGAGTAGAGCCAGGCTCTAACACACTCCGCATGACCTCGAAAGCACCCCTGTCAGGCAGAGCCAGAGGTCCCCGCTCCGAGGAGCTAAGGACCCCTCGGCACCGACAGTGATGGCTCGAAGCGATGTCGGAGCCGAACTCACCAGCGCCGCAGCACCGAGCGGGAGAGGGGGGTCGGACAAGGGTCCGATGCCACTCACCCCCTCGGGGCCGACGAGGGAAGTCCGGCGCCGAGATTCCTCCATGGAAGAAAACGGAGCCGACGACGGCGCCGAAGACAATTGTCTCGGCTCCGAAGTGACCACAGTCTCGGTTCCGACACGACCCGGCTCCGAACTCAAAGGAGTCGAAGGAGGAAAAAGTTGATGGACCGGGGCAGGCACCGACTGATGAGTCGGGCTCTGAAGCATCTGGGCTAGTGCCTTGGACTTAAGTAGTCGACTCACCACCCTCTGAAGGTCATGATCGGAAAGCCTCGATGACCTAGAGGAATGAGACCTTTGGCTCCGTTCAGACAGCAGGGGAGATCCTGGAGCCGAATGAACGGAGCCAAGAGAAGGTGACCTAGACCTCTTTCTGGATGTCGGCTCCGAAGATCTTGTCGGAGCCGACACGGGTACCTCGATAACCTCGGCTCCGGCGAGCCGAGGAAGCCACAGAAACTGTGGACTGAGTCTTATCGGCTCCAGCCGAGCCGATAAAGGCAAAGGTTGAACAACCTGAGGTCTCGGCTCAGAAGCCGGAGCCGAAGACCTCGATGCCTTAGAGGGCTTCCCTGTTGAGACAGACAGGGAATCCTCAGGCTTCAACAAGCCTCTCAAAATTAGCTTGTTTTTTCTTTCCTGCAGGACCCTGGGGCTGAAGCCATGGCAAACAGCACAGGAGTCCTGCAGGTGCAAAGGCCCCAGACAATAGACACAAGAAGTGTGAGCGCCTGTCAGAGACATTTTCTGACAGCACGCATCACACTTCTTGAATCCGGAGACCTTTGCTTCTTTAGACATTGCCTAACTGACAGGTGTACACAAACACACACTCAAACACACCAGTTATACCCTGTCAGAAAATATAACAATTTTAGTAAAGATACTAGTAATAAATTATAGAAAACTACACAAACACTCCCTTAGGGAAAAGAAGGCCTAAGGCCCAAGGGAAGAACCAAAGGTTCTTTTAGACAAGAAACGGGAAAAATTAGGGTCGGGGATAAAGTTCTATGAACTACACTAATCTAAAAGAATTTAACTTAAAAAGGGGTAAAAAGAGTAACTTTTTGTATAAAAAGCTAACACTCACCAGGAACCGGTAGAAGCAACCAACCTCGAAGCTGTAGCGGCAAACGAGATCTGAGGTAACTCTTGCCTAGCATTGTGGGATATAAGGGGAGCCTCGAGCCGGTGGAACCAACTCTCGAGCTTTTAGAGTGGCCGAGTCGGAGCCGAGGTCGGCTCCGAACCCATCCAGCAAGAATGAAGGCGAGATAGACAACTTAACATTCAGAGTTATAGATTACTTTTATTTCAGAAATGCATGCAGATTCTTTTATTTTGTCAGCTGCTCATGTTAGCAGTGCTAATATTAAAAAGGTGTCCCTTCTTTGACAGGTTCCCAGCTGTATTGTGTGGCTATTTTATATTTATGCATCACATTTTGGTCCATTTTCATAAAATCGTGTTATTTTGGCAAATTACTAGCAAATCATTAAAGACTGAAGTTAGAAAATAATGACAGACATTTGTGTTTCAGATTTCATACCCTTCAGAAATTCATACTAATGCAAGACCTACTACTCTATTACTTTTCTAAGTTTATAAGAGCAATATTTAAAATTGTCCTTATTTTTGGGCCTTGTTCCACTTCTATGTATGGCTTTGTCCAGATTTCTTACTCTGAGGTTGAGAGGTATGACAAATGTGTCAGTGCCATCACAGTCAGCAAGAGACCTTTCAAATTGTGACATACTTGTTGCACCCCACTGTCTCATGTAGTGTGACTCTAGATGTGTCCAAGCAAGGCAAGGAGCAGTTATGCAGTGTAAATGTGCAGAGTATCCCCCCATCCAAGGTAGACACAAGTACAACTTTTATTCTGCCCTTGATTTTGCAGAATGTTCGGGTTTGTCATATGTTTATACTCTTGATTTATGCTTATTATTACTCAGGAAGTGTTGCTCTGTGTTTAAGTAGCAATGCTTTAATGACCATCAGGTAAGCTTGTCTGAGATTGTAAGATGCAAGTAAGCTTTAATAAGCATACTGTTAAAGAATTGCCAACAGTGAAAGCCTTTCTGTTGCCATGCAGAGAATACTTGCATAACTAGATAATGTATAAGCCTTGTGTATTGAAATGCATATGACAGTATTTGTAATAAAGGACAGGATTACATTATTATTTTAAGAAGCTCATTACATTTGTTGGAGACTTGCAGTCATCTTTGCAGGCTTTACCTGTAAACCAAACAGAATGCCAGTCTATTGTGTGTGGTCCATTACCTGTACAGTAATCCTTTAAGCAATGTATCTTGAGCTTGTTTCATGTTTGCTTTCTATTTTTTACTTTGATCATGTTTTCCCCATGAAACAAGTAGATAGTTGTTGTCAGGCAGCAGGTCTTTTTTTGGATAAGAAACATTTTTACAAGTGGGGGTATCACAGAGATTGCTACTTTCGGCATGTTACCTGGTACTTTAATAAAGCTGAATATAAATTATAATTGGAACTGGAGGACAAGGAGAAGTGGTTTGAGTTGAGTGCTGCTTGTTTTTCTTGTACTTGATTTTGACTGGCATTCCAGTAATGTATTTAAAAAGTAATTTATTTTTTCATGCCTCACAAACTTTTTGTTTCCCTCTAAATATTAAGTAAGCTGTCATGCAGCTAATGCATTGAAATATTCTTCTGCACTTCTCATTGTCTTGACTGCACTCTCATAATGACGGTTTGGCATCCAGGGCAGCGTAGAAAGACTTCCACTCGTTAAATACGTAAAATCAATGCACCGGTCCTTGAAGTAGTATTTTTTAAAAACTTCCACTCATTTAATAAATAAAATTAATGCACCAGTCTTTGAAATGGTATCACGCCAACTTTAAAAACACTCAAGTACATTAAGCGCTTTTCGTTTGGGATTTACCCAGACTTCTTCAGACAATTTACACATACCTTAGAGTCAATATAAATACTTCTTCCTTTACTTTGTCCAATCAGAGTGACTGCCTAATTTATCCTATTAGTACTGTCTCAATTTAAACAAGTTCTATAATAGTCCCTTGGTAATCGTTGTTAACTGTTCCCTTCCAAATGGATGGCTAGTACTTAAATACTCCTTTTATCCAGCCCCTTTATACTGGAAGTTATGTGCTTCTAACCTTATACTTAAACTGTTGGTTATGTTGCCTTGCACTTCCCTTGTGTTCCAAAGCATTATGTACGCTAATCGTACTAATGGGACTCCTTCCCCCAATTTTCACCTATATTTTCGTGTACAAACGATTTTGCTTTTCCAGATAACCATACCTTACCCATTCTATCCCCCAAAAAATATATTATTAACTAAACTGAAGTTGTTCAAAAAGGAAAGGGAAAGGGGAAGGGGAAGGGGGGGGGGAATTAGTTGATTTAGTGTATTATTTGAGTTATCTGTACAAGTTCCTTAACTTTAATATACATGCAATCGAGCAAGCCTCGTTTAGTCCGGGTTCTGTACATGCATCCAATCTAAGTTGCCAATTTAGCTCACTCCTTTCTAATATCAATTTAAGTAAACTGTCCGGGGCCCGACACCCTCCCCTCATTACTGGTTCTACCTGGGATATAATCTTAAACTTGAATGAGTGGCTTACATTTGAGTCACAATGGCGTGCTAGTGCGTTACTGAAGTTCTTCCTATTTATAGCATAAATGTGTTCATAAATGCATTCTTTCAACTTACGGTCGGTCTTTCCTACGTAAAATGCTTGGGTGTAAAGCATTTCACGTAGGAAAGACCGACCGTAAGTTGAAAGACCGCATTTACGAACACATTTACGCTATAAATAGGAAGAACTTCAGTAACGCACTAGCACACCATTGAGACTCAAATGTAAGCCACTCATTCAAGTTTAAGATTATATCCCAGGTAGAACCAGTAATGAGGGGAGGGTGTCGGGCCCCGGACAGTTTACTTAAATTGATATTAGAAAGGAGTGAGCTAAATTAGCAGCTTAGACTGGATGCATGTACAGAACCCGGACTAAACGAGGCTTGCTCAATTGCATGTATATCAAAGTTAAGGAACTTGTACAGATAATTCAAATAATACACTAAATCAACTCATTCCTCTCCCCCCCTTCCCCGTTCCCTTTCCTTTTTGAACAACTTCAGTTTAGTTAATAATATATTTTTTGGGGGATAGAATGGGTAAAGTATGGTTATCTGGAAAAAAGCAAAATCTTTTGTACACGAAAATATAGGTGAAAATTGGGGGAAGGAGTCCCATTAGTACGATTAGCGTACACAATGCTTTGGAACACAAGGGAAGTGCAAGGCAACATAACCAACAGTTTAAGTATAAGGTTAGAAGCACATAACATCCAGTATAAAGGGGCTGGATAAAAGGAGTATTTAAGTACTAGCCATCCATTTGGAAGGGAACAGTTAACAATGTTTACCAAGGGACTATTATAGAACTTGTTTAAATTGAGACAGTACTAATAGGATAAATTAGGCAGTCACTCTGATTGGACAAAGTAAAGGAAGAAGTATTTATATTGACTCTAAGGTATGTGTAAATTGTCTGAAGAAGTTCGGGTAAATCCCAAACGAAAAGCACTTAACGTACTTGAGTGTTTATTTCAAAGACTGGTGCATTGATTTTATTTATTAAATGAGTGGAAGTTTTTAAAAAATACTACTTCAAGGACTGGTGCATTGATTTTACGTATTTAACGAGTGGAAGTCTTTCTATCCTTGGGTTGTCTGTTGGTGACAGCTTTCCTAGTTTATTAGTACTCATCAGTGTATCCAGGGCAGCGTATTTAATTAAAGTTCCAGGTTTTGTGGTTTTGAGCATAGTTCCTCCCCTTTCTAGTTGACCACACCCTTCCCATTGGCCCCACCCATTGAGCTGTCTCCTGCAGCCCCCCTTCGATTTGAACTCACCAGCTGCCACTGGTGGGAAGAGTACATAAATAGCTCATTCAACAAAGTGTAGCAATGAAAAGGGGAGGAAGGGACATTTGGAAATCAGATTATCATAAGGGATGGAGGCCCTAGACACAGCCTTATAAAACAATACCAGCAATAAGGGTGGAAGGGTTAGGGAAAACCAATCAAGTTAGCTACAGAGACATTCAGTCAAATAAAGGCAATACTGGAGTGTTTTCACTAAGTTTAGCTTAATGTGTCAGTGGGGGATGGGGCAGACACAGAGTGCAACTTTAAGCAGATAAAAATAAGCATAATATGAGTGCACTGAAGAACAAATTAGAGCAGAGACAATTCTCTCTCTATTGACCTTCTACTACAGTTTAAGACACTATACTGTGCAGAAATTTACCACTAACACAATGTATGGAAAATGCAATAATAAATGACTAAGCTTAAAATCTCACATGAGTACATAGCAGTGTCACCACTGAATTAAACTGCAAGACTATGGACCAGCAATGTTTAAAATGCAAATAGATAGCTTTTAGAAATAATTCAACTTGTGGAAATAGAAGTACTAAATAATGCAAAAATACAATCTTCCCACAACTCTTAATAAACAAGACTAAGTTCCTAGAACAAACTTAAAAATGCAAACAATTTGAACAGAGCAGAAACATGCAAAGTATTGTTACTACACAGGTCACTAAGTGCAACTCATATATTTAATCAGAATTGAAATAATTAAAGTAAATGAATTTTCTCTCTTTCCTTTATTTTTGAAAAGCTAGTTACTCACGGTTCCACACCTCTCCAAGTCTTGAATTAAAGACACTAGGTGGAGGGTAGGTCTGTGCTAGAAGCAGGAAGCTAGCTACTGAGCAATCCAATCAAATAATGACAATATTGAAACTCTTTCAGAAACTTTAGTTTAATGTAACTCGTGGTTAATTTCTGATAGAAACTGTAAAAGAAACCCCTAACCAAGGAAAACCTTTAACCTAACTTATGGTATTTTCTAACTCAAACTGTCACAATAGAGTACACCACCAGGGGCGACAGCTGCTTCCTATTCCTTCACCCTATGCCATCTTCCCCCTCCTTCTATAGCCTTACCATTTACCTAAAGTCTTTCTAAACTTATAGACTTGCTAGCAGTACACTAATCAATATATAGTTACCCTCAGTTTAACTACTCAGCCGCAGTCTATAAAATGGTCACTAAACTGGCAGTAAAGTAGTTTCTGGTTGTAAAACAGGGCTTGCAAACCTACCTTCATCCAATTTGTTTTAGATAGTTTGTGTTTCTCAATTCAGACAGGATCTCTGCCTACTCCTTTCAGGAGTGCTGGTAGGGCTTCCCAAAGAACTGGTCTCTGTCTCCCTTGTTTTGTGGACCCCCTCTACAGAGAGGTTGACGTCTTCCATTATTACCCCCTCCTCTGCGCCTGGAGTGGGGTTCACCATGTGTGCCCAGAAAGGCTCCTTGGGCTTTTTGGAACCACATCTTTCCTCCCTTTTGACCCTTGGGGTAGGGTCTAGTAGGGGTGGAAAAACGGACTCTGATGGCAGACAGAGTCTTTCCTTCCTGCTCACACCTGGTCAATGTTTCCTTAACTTTGGGCCCGAAAAAGGATGAGCCATCAAAAGGGGTATTGACAAAGGATGACTTAAAGGGCTCTACAAAGGAACATAGGTGCATCCATGAGTGTCTCCTGAGAGCAATTCCTGTACCCGCTGCCCTACATGTTCCATCAGCTGCATATGAGATAAGACGCATGGACGAGTTCACTATGGAATTAAGGGTAGCAAGCTAGGGGGCAACTTTGTCTGAAGCTCCTTCAGCAACTGTACCCTGAATAGTATCTCCAAGCTCTTTCAGGAGGTCTCTTTGCAGTCTTGTGAAATGTGTAAGATAGTTCAGTGAACGCATGGCAAAAGTCATTGAATTATACATGCGCTTCCCATATCTATCCATGATCCTAGAGTCTCTGTTAAGAGGATGGCTAGAGGAAGAAGTTTCTCACATTTCCTTTTTGGTAGCTGCCACCACCACCATCATGACATCAACAGGCACTCACTTAGTGAGAAAAGACTTATCCTGAGGGGCAGAAATAAATTTATTGGGCCTCCCAGGGACAGGCTCCATGGTGTCCAGAGACTCCCATGCCCTTCGTGAGACCAGCTCCATGAGCTCATTGAAGGACGGAGACACCCAAGACGTGGAGGGTTGAGACCCAAAAGCTTTCAGGAGGACCGACTCATCTTCAGTAGGGTTGGTGGGCTTCCAGCCACCCCTATGCTTAAGGATTTCTAATATATCTGCAAATGAGATATTTTCAGAGGGGGGACCTTGGGGACCCTTCTGATTAATCTAAGTTGATATCAGATGTATGAGACTCCTGTGGGAAGGCTAGATGCTTCCTCTTGCAAATTCTCTTCCTGGGAACCTCATTAGTGGGAACGTCTGGTGAGGTCTCAGAAGAGCAGGGGCCACCGAGTGGGGCTTCCTGAGGCTCAGGGTCTCTACACTTCAAAGGGATCTGTGAGGCAGAAGAGGACACAGGCGCTTTTGGGGAGTACTTCAGAGACTGGTTCCAGGACTGGGGGCCGGCTCCGAAAAGACAGGATGCTCAGCTCCGAAAGCTGTGGAGCCGACATCGATGGTTTCTTAGATTTTGACGAGTCAGATGAAGAAGCCTTAGAGGACTTGGAAGACTTGGGCGACTGGCTAGTTATATCCTGGTCACTCAAAGCTTCCTGAAAAGAAGATTTTAGAAGTCCTCTATCAATCAGTTTTCTTTTACTTTCATGTAGTAGTCTGCTAGAAAAGGAATGGCAAATGGAGCAACTCTCTTGCAAGTGCAAGGCTCTGAGACAAATGACACAATTTACATGACTATCAGTCACTGATATCTTTTGTCCACACTTCGGACATTTTTTAAACCCAAACATGGGATGTTTATCTTTTTCTTGGTCAGCCATGAAACTATCCACTGTACACCAACAGACTTGTAATATCAAAGAAGAATACACACACACACACACACACACACACACACACACACACACACACACACACACACACACGCACACACATACACACACACACACACACACACACACACAAAAACACACACACATTTTATCAATTTTAAACTATAGTAAGTAGCCCTTAAAAAACAAATGGGCTGTATATGAATAAATATGAGCTAAATATAACTATGTAAACACACTCTCACACAATATCTAAAGTCTATAAATGCTTATGAAACACTACAAAGCTATATAAACTATCCTAATATCCTAATGTCTTTATAAAGGCACACCAAAGAAGGAAAAGGGAATACTAAAGGCCTATAAAAAATGAAGGCCAAAGGGAGTATAAGAAACTGTCAGAAAAGGCTAACAATCTAACAAGCTATTAATATTTTAGTTTTAAAGTTATAACTATCAATATATAAGGATAAAGAGAGAAAATAATAATTCTTGAGAAGAAATATGTACTACTAGCCCGAACTGTGCTAGGAAACCTCCGATCTCTTTCAGTGGCAAACTAGATCTGAGGTAACTCAAGGTGCATCATGGGATAGGGACTTGGTCTCAAGCTGTCTGAAGACCTCGAGCTTTGTAGTAGGCTGACTCAGAGTCGAGGATTAGCTCCGAACCCATCTGTAAGAATGAACGGTGAGATAGAACAACTTCACATCAGGCTTGCAAACCTACCTTCATCCAATTTGTTCTAGATAGTTTTTTGTTTCTCAATTCAGACAGGATCTCTGCCCGCTCCTTTCATCCTCACTTCGCTCGGACTCACTCCACTCCCCTACCTTAGCCTCATTTCCACCCACCCCCACTCTCCTTAATTTTATATCTATCCTAACCACACCTCCTTAATTATCTGCTTATCACCTAGTCTCCCTCAACTTATTTCACACCCACATCCCACCTATCTTCTGCACCCTCCCTGCATTACTTCTACGATCCAATCACTACTCTCGCTTCCACACTAATATCCCCACTACATATCACCAAATCACCCCTTTTACTCCCATACATAACTATTACTATTTCTATCTCTCCATCACACCACCATACTCCTTATCAATTCAATTATAACAATAATTCCTCTACTTTGTCTTCTCTGCTTAGCTCACCATGCTACTTCCTCCCACATACACCTCACCACATCGTAAACTACCACTCTCCAGCACTTCCATTCCATCCAAGCTACCAGTCCAAATTAAATATTCACATCTCACCACAACTTTACAATAACTCTAAAACATTATTCTTCACTTTTAAATATATCTACACCCATACCCCTCTATTCTCTCTTCACAAATATCACAGACAGATATCCAAACTGAGACTCTTTCTGCTTCACTCTCTAACCCAAATTAAACTCCAAGCAGACATTCATCCCAATCCAGGGCCCAAATGTGCCTACCCATCCTGTTTACAATCTCTCCCCTCTCCAACTTCAAACTCACTAAATCAAACTCTCATTAATCCCCCACCCAACCCCCCACTTCCAAAAACAGTAACTCAGACCTATTCATTACTTATTTCAACCTCAGAAGCATTAAAAACAAAGCAAATTAATTCCATGCTGCCCTTGCCCTCTACTCACCAGACATAGCTGTCATAACTGAGACTTGGCTAAAGCCCCATATAAAAGATGAAGAAAGTCTAACCAAAGATTATAGCATTTTTAGACATGATAAGTTAAGCAAGTGGGGTGGAGGCATTGCTATTATGTTTACAGACTCCCTCAAACTAGTCCACCTAAACTGAACTCCCCCTGACCTCCCCAATTCTGAAATATTAACCACACATCTTGAAATCGATTCCTACAAAACGTTAATAATCATGGCTACCTACTTACCCCCCCCCCCTCCCGGGAGCAACCTATCCATCATAAAAAACCTTCTCTGCTGGGCATCAACTAACTTAAACCAGGAAATAATAGTACTAGGAGATTTCAACCTAGACTAGCTTATCTGCTCCTCTGATAACCCCTCCAACTTTATCAACCTCTACAACTTCTCTCAAACCATTAACTTTCCCATTCGCTTCAATCAACATTAAAAAATACAATCAATACTACACTGGATACTAACTAATAAGCCCAATCTAGGTTACAAGCAGGCTTCCTACCAGACAAGCTTAGTGATCATTCCCCATCCTTTCTTCTCAGGAAACAGGTTTATACACCTAGCAGCATCATATTCAAAAACATCCATAGCAAAAAAAAATAAAAAATTCTCTCTCAATGTATTTAATTCACTGCTACAGTAATGTGGCTGGTCACCACTAAAATTCCTGCAGTTAGACCTCACTGTACAATACTTTAACAATACTTTCCTTGGGATATTAAATAACCTAGCTTACATAAAGAAAATTCACATCAAAACCAAACAACTACCATAGCTAACAAGAGACACTAAACTACTACTTAAATAAAGGGATAGGGCCTGGACACATTACCAAGTTCCAAAAACAAAGATAACCTCACCTCATATCAAAAAATAAGAAATCAAGCCAAGAAACAAATCAACAATTACAAAAAAATCATACTTCCAATCATGCCAACAAAAGCACCAGAACAACCCCCCAAAATGTTGGCAAAGTATTAATTATCTCCTTAACCATAAGTCATGAGCAATCAGCTGAAACACCTGATGTTCATAAGGGTCATTTGCATATATCCCATGTGCCTCTGGCAAAGGAGGTTTGGGAGGTCACTCTTTGGAAGTTCTAGCTTGGCTGGAGTTTTTCATTTAGTTTTTACTGATTGTTTATTCAGTGTGACCTTCTCACTCTTTGTTTTAATTTGTTAGTTGGGATATTTTGCAGTCATCCTAATGATAATGGATAGCTGGGTACAACAACCCTGTGTTTCTTATGCTTAGTCAAACATTCTGCTTGTGCTATGCTGACAAGGTCATAACAAGGCTGAAATATGCATATCCATAGCTAGTGGGGTTTGGCTTTATTGGCCTGAAATTGTCCATTAAAACTACTTCAAATATAAAGATCATGGGCAATCAGAATTGCCATATAGCTGAAACACCTGATGTTCATAAGTGTGATTTGCATATATCCCATGTGCCTCTGGTACAGGTGGTTTGGGAGGTCACTCATTGGAAGTTCTAGCTTGGCTGGAGTTTTCATTTAGTTTTTGTCTCCTAAAGCTTGGAAAACCCTCATCCCCAGCTCCATCTACCAAAAATATCTCTGAATGTATAACATCACAATTCAATACTCACTTTATCAAATCAATAACCTCTCTCATAAACAACAATTTTAACTCACCTCTAACAGTACTCACCTCAACTGTATCTAACCCTAACACATTTACTGTTAAGCCCACACAAACTAGTTACATAAAAAAGCTCCTAACCAAATTAAAACCCTGTACTCTTGCAGCCGATCAACTCCCTAATGTATTTCTAAAACTAGCTGCTATTTCCATCTCCTATCCTATAGCTATATTAATTAACCACTCCATCTCTGAACAATACATGCCTCTCCTCTGGAAAATATCACATATCATCTCCTACACAAAGGTGTCCCCTATACAGACTTCTCTAACTATCGACCCATTGCTATTCTCTCCCCCCTAGCCAAAATCATATAAAAATTCATTCATCAACAACTCCTTGACCATTTCCTTAAGAACAACCTCTTATCCGACTCTCAACATGGAAACCAACCTAAGCATAGCACTAATACCACACTTATAAGTTTCACTAACACTGTAAACCTCCTCAAAAATAAAGGCCAACTTGTCTCATCGATTTTCCTCGATACGTCCAAAGCTTTCGATACAGTATCCCACCAAACGGTTCTCAACAAACTAACAACATATCTCAGTACAACATCCCTGACATGGTTTCACAGCTTTTTAATCGACAGCAGTCTATCAAATGGGAAAACAAACTCACCCCTTTCTACCCATCTCTGCTGTAGTCCCCACTAGGCTCCTGTCACAAAAGTAAATATTGCCAGCCCAGCTCGCTAGAATTTTGTAAATAATTATACGTAATTTGTGAATATTGATATGATTTATGTAGACGTGTGAAAGAAGGAGATACTGCCAGCCCAGCTATGTGGAAGTTTGTAAATGATTTATATGTCATTTGTGAATGTCAACAGGATTCATATGCTTGTGTTACAAATGTATTAGAACTGCATGTCATATTGTATAGACGTGTGCTGAAAAGATATTTTACTACACTACTGTAATTGTTTAGACATATGTATTTTAACAGGAGATTAACTTGCAAAACATAAGAATAGTTGAGACTGAAGTACTTTATTGCTGGGTCATAAACAAGAGATGTTATTTTTCAGTTTCAGTCAAGGGACTCTCTGTGTTGCCTTGAAAGAGAGAGAATTACTAGGCTTGAGATGGATAAGTATTTTATTGTTTTATGTCTTCCAGCACTTGCAAACATCTGAAGGCTATGTATTTTCACAGGAAGATGCTAAATGCTAGCAGTTTCTAGCAAGGGATGTTGAACCTGGGAACTGAAATCAGGTGACAAAAACTTTTAGTTATGTACTCACCATAACTTTAGATATTTGGGATCCATCTCGCCTACATTCTGTACTGATGGGCTCGGAGCCGACTCGGCACGCTATGCTATAGAGCGAAGCCTCTTATTGGCTGAGCTATTCTCTGTCCCAGGATGCACCACCACTAATCCCCCAGAACTTGTTTGTCCGCATTCATGCACACACACATAACTTGTTCATATAACATTGCCAGATGTTTCAAGATGAAACAATAGAATTCGGACCGTCCGATCTCTTCTGATCTCCAAGGCAGGGGGAAGGAGGGTGGGTTATTAGAATGTGAGATGGATCCCAAACATCTAAAGTTATGGTGAGTACATAACTAAAAGATGTTATGTGATCCTATCTCGCCTACATTCTGTACTGATGGGACAGCGTCCCTAGCACCTAAATCCTGGGTGGCTCACTGGAAAACACTCCTGAGCACTGTGGAACCAAATGAAGCTCGCCCCCGGGATGCCACATCCAATTTGTAGTGGGAAATGAAAGTGTGCGGGGAAGACCACGTAGCCGCAGCACAAATGTCACTAATGGCAAGCTTAGAATGGAATGCTATTGAAGTAGCCATAGCTCTTGTAGAGTGAGCTTTGACAGAGGTCGTAAGCTCTTTATTAGAAGAGGAATAAGCTTGACTAATACAGTCCCTGATCCATTTGGCAATAGTGACCTTTGTGATGGCTTTGCCCAATTTATTATCCAAAAAGGACACAAACAATTGATCTGTTTTCCTTGTTTGTTTGGTCCTGTCTAAATAAAAACGCAATTGCCTGTGGACATCCAATGTGTGGAATATGTATTCCGCTTTGTTTGAGTACTTTGGAAAGAAAACTGGAAGTTCTAATGACTGTTGCAGGCAAAAACTGGAACAAACTTTAGGGACAAAGGATGGATTAGGCCTGAGGGATACTCTATCTTTGTGATAAACCAGGTACAGTGGTTTTACAGATAGAGCTTGAAGCTCTGAGACCCTTCTGGCAGAAGTAATCACGACCAGAAAAGCAGTTTTCCAAGATAGAAATTTCAAATCACATGTTGCTGCCGGTTTGAAGGGGGAGGAGGTTAAGGCACGTAACACCACATCGAGATCCCACGGAGGAGCAGGATGAGAAATCGGAGGTCGTAAAAGCGCAGCACCTTTCATGAAGGTTTTACACAATCTGTTGCTCATTAAAGGTGGGTTTATAGATTCATGAAAATTGGAAATAGCTGCCAACTGGACCTTGATGGTAGAGACTGAAGAACCTTGATTGAATAGGGAAGTTAGAAATTTTAGGACTTCCGATACAGGAATAGTGATTGGATCCAGACCCCGGAATTGAGCCCAAATAGCAAATCTCTTCCATTTGCTAGTTTACAATTTCTTAGTGGCAGACTTGTGGGCCGAAGATAAGATATGTATGACTTCCGGGTCTAAGGTATGATTCCTGACTATAGTCGGAAGAGGAGGAGCCAAGCTGTTAACTTCAAAGTGTGAAGGGACTGGTGGAGTAGTCCCGACTGATGAATTAATAGGTCTGGGATCTGATCCAGGAACCATGGACCGTCCAGTGCATATTTCCGAAGATAGGGGAACCATACCTGACGAGGCCAGTAATTAGCAACTAAGATCATTTTGCTTCCCAAGTGAGACGCCTTTTGGATCACTCTGGGAAGGAGGGGAACTGGGGGGAAGGCGTATAGCAAGCCGGTGGGCCAAGGATGTGCTAGTGCATCCATAGGCCTCTCCCCCGGAGCTGGAGTGAAGGAGAAGAACTTTCTGCACTTCGCGTTCAGCGGGGTTGCGAAGAGGTCGCAACAAGGAATTTCCCATTTGCTGAAGATCTGAGTTGTCACTGCATTGTTCAGAGACCACTCGTGAGGAGAGAGGATAGTTGTGCTCAGTCTGTCGGCTATCACGTTGGATTTGCCAGGGATATGAGTTGCTATCAGAAAACATCTGGTCGCTACTGCCCATTCCCAGACTCTCATGGCCTCTCTGCAAAGAGGGTAGGATCTGGTTCCTCCCTGCTTGTTCGGATACCAGACCACTGACATGTTGTCGGAGTGAACGGCAATTACGCCCTGAGGGAGGTAATCGTGGAGGGCTTGTAGAGATAGAAGCACCGCCCTCATTTCCAAAATGTTGATATGAAGAAGACTCTCTTCTGAATGCCATTTGCCTTGGACTGACCTGCCCAGGGAATGCCCCCCCACCCCATCTGGGAGGCGTCCGTAGTCAAAGTGGCCATAGGAGGAGGTGGAACAAAGGGTCGACCCTGATCCAGATTGGAGGGCACCAGCCACCAGCGAAGGTCCCGTTTGCAGGTTTCCGTGATCCGTATGAGGTGACTGAGAGGGAGATCCTGAAAGGACCACTGCGTCAAAAGAAGTCACTGGAGAATTCTCATATGCAACCTTGCTAGGGGGACTAGAAGAACAGTGGCCGACATAGATTCCAATAGCTGCAGGACCATCCTCGCTGGAGCTTTGGATCTGAGAAGCAAGGCTCGGACTTGAGCCTGTATGGTTTGTATCCTTTCTGTAGGAAGATAGACCCGCATTCGGTTTGAGTCTATCTCTACTCCGATGAATCTTATGCGTTGAGATGGCAGCAACACAGACTTTGACCAATTGAAGGTGATTCCAAGGGAAGTGCCCAGTGATATTGTGGCTTGTAGGTTCTGCAATAGTAGACGCCTGGAGCTGGCAGTTAGGAGCCAGTCGTCCAGATACGGAAACACCTGGAATCCTAGACTCCTCAGGTGAGCAGTCACAACCGCCAAACATTTCGTGAACACCCTGGGGACTGTGGTGAGACCAAAGGGCAGCGCGCGGAACTGAAAATGACTGTCTCCTAGGCTGAAGCGCAAATGTCTCCTGGACGCCTGATCTACCAGGATGTGGTAATAGGCGTCCTTGAGATCTATGGAGCACATCCAAACACCTTTCTCCAGCAGTGGGAGAATGGATTGTAAGGTGACCATTCGGAACTTGGACTTTTTGACTGAACGATTTAGAATGCTGAGATCCAAAATGGGCCTCAAGTCCCCGGTCTTTTTTGGCACCAAAAAGAATCTTGAGTAAGTCCCTAATCCGATCTGGTCTGCGGGGACCGGTTGGATGACTCCTTTTTGAAGCAGCTTTGAGACTTCTAAGGCTGCAATTTCCCACTGACTGGGTGGCGGGTCCGGGATTTTCTTGGACGGAGGTGGGGAGTGAGAAAAGGGGATGGCGTAACCTCTGGCGATGATTCAAAGCACCCATCGGTCCTGAGTGATACCCTCCCAGGCTTTTAGGTGCCTCGAAAAATGACTCCCGACTGGCTCCAGAGCTGCACAGTCGGGCAATCCTTCAGGGATTGTGGAAGGCTGAAGAGCCACGAAAGGACTTGCGGTCTCCAGTGTTGCGGGGGGCCTCTGCCGCCTCTGGGACGGCGTCTTCCAGAAAAATTTCCCCCTCCTCTGCCTCTAGAAGGGGGATCGTCCTGCTGCGAGGGATAAGACTTCTGGGATCTACAGAACCACATTTTCCCTCCTCTTTTAGCCTTGGGATAAGGCCGAAAGGGAGTGGAAAATCGTGCCCCTACAGCAGTCAAAGTCTTACCTTCTTGCTCGCAGCGGGTCAATGTGTCCTTTACCTTGGGTCCAAACAAAGAGGACCCATCAAAGGGAGTGTCGGCAAAGGAAGACTTAAAGGCTTCCACAAAATGACACAGGCGGAGCCAGGCTTGCCTCCATAAAGCAATACCCGTACCCGCCGCTCTACTCGCCCCCTCGGCCGCATATGAAATGAGCCTCATGGACGAGTTTGATATCAATGACAGCGTAGCCAACTGAGAGCCAACCGTCTGGGCCAGCTGCTCAGGTAGGTTACCCAAGAGGGTATCTGAAAGCTCCTTGATCAGATCCCTCTGAAACCTGGTGAAGTGCGTTAAATAGTTCAGGGACCTTAAGGTAAAGGCCGCTAAACTGAGGGTGCGCTTCCCGTACCGATCCATGCTCCTAGACTCCTTATTAGGAGGATGGACGGACGTTGAAGCCTCTGCTACATCTTGTTGGGTAGCAGATGCCACCACCAAGGCATCTACAGCCACACCTTTTGTCAAAAACTCCTTCTCTGGGGGGTGCTGATAGGAACTTATTTGGGCGAGCAGGCACCGGTTCCACAAAATCTGGATGTTCCCACGCCCTTCGACAGATCAAATCTAGGAGCTCGTCGAAGGGCGGAGACACCCAGGAGGCGGAGGGCTGAGCCCCGAAGGCCTTAAGGAACACCGACTCATCAGCAGAAGGGGGTTTGGAATGCCAGCCACCTCGTTGTTTGAGGGCTTCCAAGATGTCTGCAAAGGAGACATCATCTGAGGACGACTTAGGGGACCCCTCCGCATCATCAAGATCAGTGTCTGACGTGAGAGACTCATCGGGGGAGTCGACGTGCTTCCTCTTGCACGATCTTTTCCATGGGGGTTCCTCTGAAGAAGCTTCAGAGGGACCTCCAGGAGGGGGGAACCCCCAGTGGGGGTGACCTCAGGCCCCGGGGCTCCGCTGTCTAAGGACAGGGGGACTACCAAAGACCCAGTCTCCGTATGTAGGGAAGGGGCTGGTGAGACCGTGGAGGTAGCCAAAGAAGATTTGGCTAACGCACTCCTCATGGCCCTGAAGGCCGGACCACCAGAATCCTGGGAAGGTCCAACCCCCGTGGCCACAACAGTAGACGGTACCCCCACAGCCGATGCACCGAGAGGAAGGCTCGGAACCGAAAACAGTCACTATAACAGTGGAAAAAATCACTATCTAGTCAGAAAAATAAAGATTTTAAACAACAATAATTTTTTTTTTTTTTTTTTTTTTTTACGATAGGTCAAAAATTAACCAGTACAATACAAGTATCACCAACACCAAAAAGGAGGGCCAAGAACCCTCTAACTTAAACAGGTACTTGACCTCCTTAAAAAAAGAGAAACTTGCTAAGGAATAGGGGAAGGCCCCTCTAACTTAAACGGGAAACCTTTCCCTAAACAAACACACAAATTTACCACAAAATTATACCAAAAAACACGCGTACACAACAATAGCTGTTAAAACAGCTTTTGGGTAAGAATAGAGAATTTCCTGACAGGAAAACTTTAGAAAAAAACAGCACTTAGCTCAGCCAAGATTGAGACCACGTCCTAGCTTGTAAGCGGCAAACGAGATCTGGGGGATTAGTGGTGGTGCATCCTGGGATAGAGAATAGCTCAGCCAATAAGAGGCTTCGCTCTATAGCATAGCGTGCCGAGTCGGAGCCGAGGATCGGCTCCGAGCCCATCAGTACAGAATGTAGGCGAGATAGGATCACATAACATCTGATATCATGCTGCAAATATCCCAGCAGTAATATCTGATATTAACTTAAGAACTGTCTGAGAGAGTGACTGTGTATTTTGTATCTGTCTTTGACCTGACAACAACATCAGCTAGAAGATCCATTCACCACACTTGCCTTGCTATAATAGTAAGTTAACTAGGGTACAGTAATTTATTTTAGATTCAGTAAGGAATATAGTAATGCTTTCTGCATTTATTTGAGACTGGCTTGCACAGTTGCTTTAAGTATTTCCTGTGATTTTGAACTCTGAAGTTACTGTGATGATTTACTGAGTATTTTCATGTTCTTTTATTATTTATTATTAAATATATTTAAACCTGTCTTTGTGGCTGATATTTGTGAGACATATTTAAGTCTGAGAGTACTTGCATATTGATTTGGTACCACTTTGCAGGCCACTCCTAATAGCCTTGCTGTTGGTCAGACTGCCATTTGGATTAATAGCAACATTACACAGTAAGACTGAACACCTTTTGTTAAGGGCCTTAAAGTAACTGATAAAGAGTTGGCTAGTGGCTATGACAACTACCTTATATAGTCAGGGCAAAAGGGTGCATAGCTAGTAAACCTGTGCCAGCCTTTCCTGTGTGTGTGTGTGTGTTTGTGTGACTGTGTATAAATACAATCGCAAGGTGCGTGTGCCAGCTACTTGGGCAGGGACACAAAGCACTGGTTGGACAGAGAGGGTGCTGGAGGTCTTGGTTTGGCCACTCAGCTGAGATCTCAACACTATAACTGTGCCAGTAGGGAGTCTTATTGGGGATCTGAAGAAAGAGGGAGAAATCAGCCCCAGACTGATTATGGCCTCTGTGTGCTCTTAAGGAAATTGCACTTTACTGTCTGTGTACTTGTCATCCTCGCAGTGTGTGCATTCCCAACTGTTGACAGTGATGATTATTGAGGCTCCTTGATTACTGGGACAGTGTTTGGGTGTCATATATTAATTGGTGCACAGTGGTGGGATATCCACATCAAATATTAGTTGGTTTGCAGTGGTGTGGATATTGAATTCCTGTAGCCTGTAAACAGCGGTCACTGAAGGCACGTGTAGTCTCAATCAGCCACACAGTGAACATTCAAAGTTTCATATAAGAATTGTTTTATTTTTTTTTTTGTTAGCTTAGTTATTCAGGGAGAGCAGGCAAAGATGTCAGCAGAGGAGTACGGCAAGCTGACATGGAGGCAGTTGGCTGAGATTTGCTGGGCTAAAGGACTGGTGCATGCCAACCTAACGAAGGCAGAAATGATTGCACTCTTGGGCACAGTTGCATCATGAAACAGCAATCCGGAGGACAATCACACTGGGTTTGGGGAGGTACAACTCTCAGAAAATGGACAGTTCAACCTTTCCGCAGAGGAATTAAAAATCCATCTGCAGTGAAAGAGACTTGAACTGGAGGGCAAACATTTGAAAATAGAATCAGCAGAGAGACTGCGGCAGGAGAAACAAATGGAATTAAAAGTAGCAGAGAGACTAAGATGTCTGGAAGCTGAAGAGAATGAGAGGCACAGGGAACATGAAAATGAGATGCTGACTCTACACCAGGATCATGGAGGTAATGGGGAAGGGAGTAACTGAACCCGAGAAGCAACAAAGGCCAGTAAATTTCTTCCACAATTTACAGAGGGGGATAATTTTGACAGTTTCATTCATATGTTTGAAAGGGTATGTAAACAGTAAAATATTGACCAAGGGTTCTGGGTATGGTTCCTGACCCCCTTACTCCATGGTAAAGTTGTAACTGCTATTTCTAAATTGTCTGATACTGATTGCCTAAATTATAATACTGTTAAAATTGTCTTTTAGAGTGTTCTAAGTTAACATCTGAAGCTTATAGGAAAAAGATTCATGAGAATAGATGCATGGCAGATGAAAGGATATGTGAATATATTGCTGAACTAAGCACTTATTTTCACAGGTGGGTGAGTGGGTGTCAGGTCACCACTTTTGAAGGGCTAACAGACCTTTTGGTGACTAAACAAGCCCTTAGCATTTTGCCTGAGGACATCAGAATCTGGTTAGTAGATAGAAAAATGTAACACAGCAGATGAGTTGGGGGGAAAAGGAGACCTATACCTAGCAAGCAGGGCATCACTGCACAGGAAAGGGATACCCAGTGCTACTCATGGGTCTAAGGGAACCCATGATGGGAAGCCTAGACCACTCCAAGAGAGTCCATCAGTAGCAGGAGAAGTCACTAGTCCAGGTACACATCCAGGACCAAAGGTTAAATGTTACAAATGTAACCAGTGGGGCCATGTAGAATATAGATGTCCACAGATGCAAGGCAGGGAACAAAGGGTAGGAGAGCCAGTAAGTGGGAATGACAGAATTCCAGCAGTAAGTTGTCTCGAGGCAACAAGGGTACCAAACTACCTCAAGAGGTAATATCCTATCTTAGTGAAAGGGAAAGAGGCCACTGCTAAGATATACACAGCCTCTGACCTTACCATTGTGAAGCCTGGAATGGTTAAGAGGAGCACTACTTGCTTAGGCAGTCAACTCCAATGAGAGCTTTAGGAGGGACCCCATTCCAAATACCTTTGGCTAGGGTTCATCTTGACTGGGAGGGTGGAAAAGCAAGCCAGCAAGTAGGTGTCTTTAAGGATATCCCTGCAGATGTCCTGATAAGGAATGATTTTGATAATGCAGTACCTTGTGTGCATACAGTGACACACAGGCTTGGAGACAAACATGCTGGTCTGGTAGCCTAGTGGAGCCCCAGACAGACCCAGACTTGAAGCCAGGTCTGGTGTGGTGGTTTCTTCATAGAGGGAGCTATCCTGTAGCAGTGAGACTGAAGGTGAGCCACAGCTTGTGTGCACTGATGTTCCCTTGGGCAGAGTGACTGTAAGGGCAGAGATGAGTACAGTTACTCAGGCTGACAGAGAGGCACCACTGTCAGAGAATACCAGACTTTCTGTGGAAGGGGAGCTAGGAAGGGTTACAAAGAGAGAGAGAGTTGAGATGGGCTCAGCTCTCAGACTCTACATTACAAGGCCTGAGGGTGGTAGTCAGTGAGGCATCTGATTCTCAAGGGAAGGGGGCATCTGTATACTGGGAAAAAGGGTAACTGTATAGAGAGTGGACCCATGAGGGAGGGCTAGAGGGTGAGAGAAGACAGCAGTTGATAGTGCCCAGAGCCTGCCATCTGGCACTTCTAGCCATAGCCCATGATATTCTTTTTGCAGGTCATATGGGCATAAAGCATACAAAGAGACACATTGTGCAGAACATTTACTGGCCTGGGATTTCCAGAGATGTAACAGAGTACTGCAGGACCTGTGCACAGTGCCAAAAGGTAGGCAAGGCAGTAGACAAGATAAAAGCTCCATTGATGCCTTTTCATGTGATCGAGGAGCCATTTCAGAGGGTATCTGGGGATATTGTGGGGCCTCTGAGTACTCCAAGCTCCACAGGGAAAATGTATATTCTAGTAGTAGTAGATTATGCTACATACCCTGATGGAGTGGCTTTGTCCTCGACTGAGGCAGCAAGGTGGCAAATGCTTTGTTAGAGATTTGAAGCAGGGTAGGTTTCCCAAAAGAAATACTAATTGACAGAGGTGCCAATTTCATGTCAGACCTGCTGCCTTGTCTGTGGAAGTACTGTGGGGTGAAGCACCTGAAAACCACCCTCATCATCCCCAGACTAATGGTCTTGTTGAGAGGTTAAACTCTACACTCAAGTGTATGCTATGGACATTTTCAGACCAGTTTAAGAGGGAGTGGGACAAATATTTGCCCCATCTGTTGTTTGCTTACAGAGAGTTTCCCCAGGAATCCATGGATTTTTCACCCTTTGAGTTGCTGTATGGGCATAGGGTGAGAGGATTTAATTGGAGATGAGTGGGAAAGTGTGTGTGAATCTCACAAGGAGTCTGTTGTGGCATATGTCCTAAATATCAGGACAAGGCACAGGAAACCCATGGGCTTGGCCAAGTAGAACATGGCAGAAGCCCAACAGCAGAAAACAGTCTGGTATGACAGGAATGCTTGAGCTAGAGAGTATGCTGTAGGGCAGCAGATAATGGTTCTCATTCCTGTCAGACACAACAAGCTGCAGGCAGCCTGGGAGGGACCCTACAAAGTTGCAGGGAAGGCCAGTGATGTTAACAACATGGTGGAACTGCTAGGCAGGAGGCAGGAACACAAATTGTACCATGTTAACATGATGAACCCTTACAATGATAGGGAGGCCCTTGTGCTGAGTATTTGCAGTGGACTCCAGGAAGAGTCTGAGGGAGGTCTGGTGATTGATCGCCTCAGTGAGGCTCTGACTGACATCTCAGTGGAAAGGGTAGAAATGTCCCAGCAGCTATCTCCTACCCAGGTTAGAGAAATCCAAGCAGTGTTACAGGAGCCTGGGGACATGTTCACTGGGAAGAAACCAGGGTGCACCTACCTGGTGCAGCACCAGGTGGATACAGGACCCCAAAGACCTATTAGGCAGGCCCCTTATAGGGTACCTGAGAAAGTCAAACAGACTCTGAGGGAGGAGATAAAGGAAATCTTGGAATTAGGGGTAATTCAAGAGTCTAACAGTCCCTGGGCCTCCCCATGGTGCTGGTGCCAAAGAAGGATGGCAGCACCAGGTTCTGCGTGGACTACAGGAAATTAAATAGTCACACAGAGTCAGATGCTTACCCCATGCCTAGGACAGATGAATCCCTAGAGCAGCTGGGTGGGGCTAAGTATCTTACCATCATTGATTTTACCAATGGTTACTGGCAGGTGCCCTTAAATCCCAGTGCCAGAGAGAGACCAGCCTTTGTGACTCCTTTTGGCTTGTATGAGTTCACAAAGATGCCCTTTGGGATGAAAAATGCCCCAGCAACTTTCCATAGGCTGGTAGATCATATCCTTACAGGAGCAGGAGGCTTTGCTCTTGCTTACCTAGATGGTATTGGCATCTACAACCATTCCTGGCAACAGCACCTTCAACATGTCAGGGAAGTGCTGGGCAGACTACAGAGGGCAGGGTTGATCATTAAGCCCAGCAAATGTCAGGTGGGTATGGCAGAGGTCTCCTACCTGGGACATAGAGTGAGGAGTGGTAAGATCAGGCCAGAACCTGCCAAAGTGGAAGCCATTCAGGCATGGCCTGCACATGTTACCAAAAAGCAGGTGAGGGCATTCTTAGGGACAGTAGGGTACTACAGAAAGTTCATTCCCAGTTATAGTACCATAGCTGCTCCCCTCACAGACGTGACAAGGAGAAACAGTCCAGATAAAGTAGTGTGGACCACAGCATGTGAGCAGGCATTCCAGAAGCTTAGATCAGCTTTGGGAGGACCCCCTGTGTTAGCCAGTCCAGATTACAGCAAAGAATTTGTTGTGCAGGTGGATGCTTCAAACCATGGAGTGGGGGCTGTACTTAGCCAGATTTCTTCAGAGGGAGAAGAGCACCCAGTGGTTTATCTTAGTCATAGGAACCAACCTGGGGAGGAATGCTATGCAGCTGTAGAAAAGGAATGTCTAGCCATAGTGTCGTCACTGCAGAGACTTCAGTCCTACCTGTATAGAAGGAAATTCACTGCAGTTACAGATCACAGTCCCCTAACATGGTTACATCAAGCCAGCCAGCAAAATGCCAAGTTACTAAGGTGGAGCCTAGGGTTGCAAGCATATGATATGCCAGTGAAGCACCACAGTGAGATGAGTATTACCAATGCAGATGGGCTCTCAAGACAGGGAATGGGGTAAGGTATACTCAGACAGACCTAACCCTTTCAAGTAATGTTTCTCAACGGTCACTTGAAAAACTAGCTTGAGTTCTTCAAGGGGAACTCCACCTCTGTACCTCAGACTGAATTTGCCCCCATTAGAAAGTTTATCCACATCTAGAGTAATATATATGTGTATATTAATCATGTAAACCCTGTCCAACTCTAACCCCAGAATATAGGTGTAAAAACTGCCAGCCTAGCTAGATAGAATTTTGTAAATAATTCTATGTCCTTGTAAATATTAATATGATCCACAGGCTTGTGTAACAAATGTATGAAAACTGTGTATGTTCTGAGCTTCAAAAATGTAACCACAGTACACCCTGCTGGAAGAAAGCTGATAAGTAAAGCATTTTATGACTGTTTGATCTCAAGCTCGGAGATAGGATGCCTGGGCTGGAAATTCTTTCTATTATTTTAAGACAAGAGATAATTACTAGGTTTTACATATAAAGAAGTTATGCCTTACCTTAATGTTCCATCTGTGTTGTTGATCTTTGTTCATTCATTACTGATAGGTTATCTGTTCCGTCCTCGGAAACCCAGCCGGTCAATATCAAGCTTGCATCAGCCAAAAACTCTCGAGGCAAGCTCCTACCCAGAATGCTCTGCTCCCTGTTACGTCAGATCGAGGTTGCAAGTTGATAGGTAAAAGAAGAGGCTACCTCTGGTCATAACAGACCTGCAATAATGTAGTACATGAGATCAACCAAGAACCTCCGGAAGGGGGACAGTGGGTGGGAAGTAATGAATGAACGAAGATCAACAACACAGATGGAATGTTATGGTAAGACATAACTTCTTTATCTGATGTTGTTAATCTTCCTTCATTCCTTACTGATGGGACAAAGTCCCCAGCTACCTGTATCCCTGGGTGGCCCTCATGGAAGGATATTCCTGAGCACCATGGAGCCAAAAGAAGCTCTACCTCTGGAGGCCAAGTCCAGTTTGTAATGAAGAATAAAGGTATGAGGTTTGGCCCAAGTTGCAGCTGAGCAAATATCATTGAGGGAAGCCTTAGCATGGAAAGCTGCTGAAGTTGCCATAGAGCTTGTAGAATGTGCTTTGACTCTATGAGGCAAAGTGAGATTGTTTTTGTTGTAGATAAAGGTAGTACAATTTCTCAACCATGAAGCCAGTGTAACTTTAAGTACAGGATGACCCCATCTAGGTTCAGAAAAAAACAGAAACAGATGGCCTGATTTATGGGTAGATTTTGTTCTGTCCAGATAAAATCGTATTTGCCTATGAACATCCAAGGAGTGCAGGCAATACTCTCCATTGTTAGAATGGTTAGGAAAGAACACTGGAAGATCAGTAGATTGGTTGATAGACCACTCTGACATCACTTTTGCTAAAAAGGTAGAATTAGTTCTCAGTGATACCCTATCCTTATGGAAGATAAGATAGGGAGGTTTGATGCATAAGGCCTGAAATTCTGACAATCGTCTGGCTGATGTGATTGCAATCAAAAACAAAGTTTTCCAAGAGAGATATTTTACATCACATGAAGACACGGGTTGAAAGGGGGGAGCTGTTAGAGCTTGCAGAACCAATGCCAAATCCCAAGGTTGTACCAGTTCTCTAAAGGGAAGTTTTAGGTGGATAACCCCTTCAAGACAGTCTTACAGAGTCTGTGTTGCATAAGTGAAGTATCTTGAAAACCAATATGGAAATTTGAGATGGCAGCTAAATGCACACAGATAGTAGAAGCAGACACCCCAGAGTGGAAAAGATGTGATAAGTAATCCAGTACCACCAAAACTGGGGCAGACAAGGGGTCTAATTGTTTATTTGTTGCCCATAGAGAGAACCTTTTCCATTTGTTAAGATAAATTAGTCTGGTGGACGATTTATGAGATGCAATAAGAATATTGTGCACAGGGGACGAGAGGTTTTCATGCCTGACAATCATTAGAATTGAAGAAACTGAGCTGTCAGTTTCAGGGTTGTTAGACTAGGGTGAATCAGACCCTACGGATGGGAGATCAATGTTGAGGATGGATTGAGAATCCATGTTTGATCTAGCAGGTGAGGCCAGAGGAAGGGAAACCAGACTTGTCGAGGCCAATATGGAGCAATGAGGATCACTCTGCTCTTCAACTGTCATGCTTTCTTCAGAAATTGGGAGATGAGGGGAAGAGGAGGATAAACATAAAGTAATCCCAAGGGCAAAGCATGGACTAGAGCATCCCTCGGTGACTGTCCCCGAGAGGGGATAAGGGCAAAATAGTTGCTGCACTTGTAGTTGATTGGGAAGGCAAATATGTCACAGCAAGGCTGGCCCTAGCGGTTGAAGATTTTGGCCGCTATTATAGGACTGAGGGACCACTTGTGAGGTTGTAGAATGCACCTGCTCAGTTTGTCCCCTATTACATTGGAGCTTCTGGGAATGTGCATTACAGTTAGAAAGCGGTTGCAAGCTATCGCCCATTGCCATATTCTCAAGGCCTCTAACCATAACGGGTAAGATCTGGTGCCCCCTTGTTTGTTCATGTGCCAGACCACTGACATGTTGTCTGATTGGATCGCAATAGTCCCTGACGGAAGGATGGAATTAAATGCTTGCAATGCTAGAAGCACCGCCCTCAGTTCCAGGACATTGATATGCAAAAAGGCCTCCTTCTCCGACCAGGTACCTTGGACCGAGTTTCCCTAACATAGCCCCCCACCCCATCACGGAGGTGTCCATGGTCAAAGTGGTTACTGGAAGATAGGGGTTGATGGGGCAAGATGATTGTTGGGAATTTTGAAACGTCCACCAGAGTAAATCTTGCTTGCATCTCTGAGCTACATTTATCTGAAAAGACAAAGGATGTTGTAGAGGGTAACACTGAGTGAGAAGTAGCCACTGAAGGAGCCTCATGTGGAATCTGGCTAGAAGAAAAATGGTATTTGAGGCTGCCATTGACCCCAATAGCTGGAGTATAGATCGGGTGGGAGATTTGTGGTGACAGAGCAGCGGTTGAACTTGTTGCCTTATTCTCTGAAGCCTGTGTTCCGGAAGGGATGCTGTGCAATTTCACGTGTCCAACAGTACCTCTATAAATTCCAAAGGCTGAACTGGGGTTGTGTTGGATTTTTCCCAGTTTATAGTGATTCCCAGGCTTTGAGCTCTTAAGAGAGTATACTGCAGGGCTTCTTCCAGTAAACACTTGGTGGGAGCGGAGAGGAGCTAATCATCTTGATATAGAAATGCCTAGAATCCTTGAAGTCTCAAGTGAGCGATAACCACTGCCATGCATTTTGTGAACACTCTGGGGGCTGTAGAGAGACCGAAGGGCAGAGCTCGAAATTGGTAAGTGACTGGCTCCTATGTGGAAGCGGAGGTATCTTCTTGAGCGTTTGTCCATTTTTATGTGGTAATACACATCTTGAAGATCTACAGAGCACATCCAATCATCTTCTTCCAGAAGAGGAAGGATAGACTGAACCGTGACCATCCGGAATTTCTGTTTTTTTACAAATGTGTTCAGTGTACTGAGATCCAGAATTGAGATCCAGTCCCCTGTCTTTTATGGCACTAAAAAGAACCTTGAGTAAAAAACAGATCCTATCTGGTCTGGGGGGACTATCTGGATGACTCTTTTTTGTAGCAGCTTTTGGATTTCGTATGCTGCTGCTTCCCTTTGACTGGGTGGAATGTCGGGTAGTACTTTTGAGGAGATTGGACAAAGAAGAAAGGGGATTTGATAGCCTCTGGATATTATCCGTTGTACCCAAGAGTCAGTGGGTATATTTTGCCAGGCAGCAGGGTACAAGGAGAAATGACCCCCAACTGCTTCCAGAGGTGAGCAGTCGGGCAACGCTTCAGGAGCGCTGATAGGCTTGGCCAGAGAAGGAATCTCTGGAACCCCGGTTTTGCAGACCTCCTCTGCCCAGAAAGGGGCATCTTCCATTGGAGTTTCCCCCTCTGCCTCTAGGGGAGAACTCAGCACATACGTCTTGGAAAGAGCCCTGTGATTTCTTGTGCCACATCTTCCTGCTCCTCTGACTTCTGGAGTAGAATCGCTGAGGAGTGGAATGTCTGACACCAATAGCAGACAGGGTCTTGCCATCTTGTTCGCACCTTGCCAGCGTACCTTTGACTTTAGAGCCAAACAAATAAGTGTCCTCTATGGGGGCATTCATGAAGGAAGCCTTAAAGGAGTCCACAAAGTCACAAAGGTGCATCCAGGCATGTCGTCTGGTGACTATACCCCACGTCTGCCACTCTAGCCGCCCCTTCTGTAGCGTAAGAAATAAGACGCATGGAAGAGTTGGAAATAGACTCTAGGGTGACTATCTGAGAAGCCACGTTGTCATGGACCTCATCAGAATCACCTCCTGCCAAGGTTTCAGAAAGCTGGTTGATAAGATCTCTCTGAAGCCTGGTAAAATGTGCCAAATAATTCAAAGACCTCACGGCGAAGGTTGATGAAGCAAACGCATGCTTGCCTAATCTGTCAATTGCCTGGGACTCCTTATTGGGTGGATGGACAGTTGGCTCATGTCCGCCAAATCCTTCTTAGTTGCAGCTGCCACCACCTTAGCATCTACTGGAAGACCTCGTGACCAATGTGGGTGCTCAGCTGGGGGTGATTAAGAAGTTATGTACTCACCATAACATTCCATCTGAGTAGGTATCTTCATTTGTCTGCAACCTGTGGGATACGGATCCGATCTCAGATCCGAGCCGGCAACTTCTATCATAGCATAGATCCGAGCTCCTAGCTCCTCCCCTTACCCATAATCCCCTGCCTACCCTAACTGACCTCAGATCAAGTTTGCCCTATAGCACAGCAGATAAAAGGTGTCCCAATGGGAACATATGCGAATAACACAATAACGATCATATCGGTCAGGGGGAAGGAGGGGGGGATGGTTGCAGACAAATGAAAATACTTACTCAGATGGAACGTTATGGTGAGTACATAAATTCTTAATCTGAAGTAGGAACTTCATTTGTCAGCAACCTGTGGGACAGAGTCCCCAGCTACCTAAATCTTGGGTGGCCTTCATGGAAGGATATTCCGGAGCACCGCAGAGCCAAAGGACGCCCTACCTCAGGAAACAACATCTATTTTATAGTGGCTGATAAAGGTGTGAGATGAAGCCCAAGTGGCTGTGGAACAAATGTCATCCAGTGGAACCCTAGCTTGAAAGGCCACAGAAGTGGCAACGGCCCTAGTAGAATGAGCATGGACTCCTTGAGGTGCAGGCCTCCCCGAGCTCTGATATGCTAAAAGAATACAACTCGAGATCCATCGAGAGAGAGAAACTTTAGAAACTGACTTTCCGAAATTACTTTTGGCAAAGGAGATGAACAACTGATCGGATTGCCTATGATCAGCAGTTCTATGGATATAAAAACATAGTTGTCTGTGTACGTCTAAGGAATATAGCTTGTACTCTCCTTTGTTATGAAAGTTGGGGAAAAACACTGGGAGATTGATGGATTGATTGATGTTCACTTCTGAAGATACCTTAGGTAGAAAGGACAGATTGATCCTGAGGTAAACCCTATCCGGGTGAAAAACCAGATATGGTGGTTTGACACAAAGAGCTTGTAATTCCGATACTCTTTTGGCTGAAGTTATGGCCACCAAAAAAGCTGTCTTCCAAGAGAGAAATTTGAGATCAACCGTGGCCGCCTGTTCGAATGGGGGACCCGTCAAGGCCTGCAAGACCAAGGATAAATCCCATGGAGGTACCACCTCTTTAACTGGGGGCCTAAGGAGGAAGGTACCCTTGAGGAAGGTCTTACACAGTTTGGAAGTGATAAGAGGGCCAGACTCTTGCCCCACATGGTAGTATGAGATTGCTGCCAGTTGTACCTTAACTGTGGAAGAACTAGCCCCCTGGTGAAAGAGAGATGTTAGAAAATCTAGAACCGATGATATTGGGGCTGTAAAAGGGTCTAAACGATGGTGTTCTGCCCAAATGGTGAAGCGTTTCCAATTACTCCGATAAACCTTCCTGATGGAAGGCTTCTGAGCTGCTACAAGAATGGCTTTGACCGGTGATATGATCCCGGGAGTCCTTATGAGGAGTGGAACTGGAGCAACCAAGCCGTCAGCTTGAGGTTGACCAGGTTCGGAGTCGGAAGACTGAGAAGGATGAGAGATGAGATCTGGAATGGGATCCAGAATCCACGGTGGATACACTAAGTGAGACCATAGGTAAGGGAACCACATCTGACGAGGCCAGAATGGGGCAATGAGGATCATTTTGCTCCCCAGCTGCCTGGCTTTTTGTAATAATTTCAACATCAGGGGAAGAGGAGGGTAAGCATAAAGCAGACCGGGAGGCCAAGCATGAACTAGAGAGTCTCTCGGGGATTCCCCCGGAGGGGGGATCAGAGCCAATGTCGTTGCATTTGGTGTTTGAAGGAGAGGCAAAAAGATCGCAACAAGGTTGCCCCCATCGGGCAAATACTTGCTCTGTGACTCGGTGGTTGAGAGACCACTCGTAAGGAGTCAGGATAGTACGACTGAGCCTGTCCGCTAGAATGTTGGACCGTCCCAGAATGTGCGTTGCTATGAGAAAGCGGTTGGTGGAAATCGCCCATTCCCACACTCTCATGGCCTTAAAAGGGGTAAGACCTGGTTCCCCCCTGTTTGTTGATGTACCAGACTACCGACATGTTGTCTGTCTGTACCGCAATTGTCCCTACTGGAAGAGAGTTGTGTAGTGCCTGCAACGTCAAAAGCACCGCCCTCATCTCCAGGACGTTGATATGCAAAAAGATCTCTACGTCATTCCATGTGCCTTGGACTGTCCTGCCTGAAAAATGCCCCCCCCCCACCCCAGGTGAGAAGCGTCCGTGGTCACTGTGTCGACTGGCGGAGGTAATGAGAAAGGACGTCCCGTGTGTAGGTTGGGAGACCGGAGCCACCACAGGAGCGATTTTCTGCAAACCTTGCTTAAGGAAATGGGGTGAGACAGGGGGTTGCGAGACAGGGACCATTGTACCTGGAGGGTCCACTGCAGAACCCTCATGTTCATCCGGGCCAATGGCAGCAGAGGGATTGCAGCCGCCATAGATCCTAGGGCCCTCAGGATCAATTCCGCCGAAGGAGATTGCAGTTGAAGGATGGCCTGCACGTGCAACATCAGGTTCCGAAGCCGATCTGTAGTCAAGAACACAAGCATCTGTCTGGAATCCAGTCTCGCCCCTATAAAATCCAGCACCTGTGTAGGGATGAGAGAGGATTTGGTCATGTTGATGGTTAATCCTGATAGTGGAGCCAGACTGAGGAAATAGTCCCTGCATGAACAAAGTAGATGCCTTGTTGGGGCTGTGAGGAACCAGTCGTCCAGGTATGGAAAGACCTGAATTCCCTGGAGTCTCAGGTGGGCCGCTATTACCACTAGGACCTTGGTGAACACCCTGGGGGCTGAGGTGAGACCAAAGGGGAGGACCCTGAATTGAAAGTGACTGGCTCCCAGCCGGAAGCGGAGAAACCTCCTGGAACGTCTGTCCACTAGAATGTGATAGTACGCATCCTTGAGGTCTATAGAGCACATCCAGTCGTCCTCCCGCAATAAGGGGAGGACGGATTGCAACTTGACCATTCGGAACTTTTCTTTGGGTACCGCCAGGTTTAGGAGAGAGAGGTCGAGGATGGACCTCAGGTCCCCCGTCTTTTTTGGCACCAGAAAGAACCTGGAGTAAAATCCTGATCCGACTTGATCTGGGGGGACGGGCTGGATGGCTCTTTTTTGTAGAAGCTGCTGAATTTCTGCAGCAGCCGCCTTCCTCTGACTAGGTGGAACGTTGGGAAGGCTTCTGATTCTGGGGTTTACTATGAAGGGAATTTGGTAACCTCTGGATATAATACGAAGCACCCAGCGATCCGTTGTTATGGACTCCCATTTTGCCAGGTACCTCGAAAAATGCCCCCCGACTGCCTCCAGAGTGGAGCAGTTGGGAAACCCCTCAGGGGTTCTGCGTGGGCCTCTCAGAGAACGGTTCTCTGGACCCAAAATTCCTAGGACCCCCTCTGCCTCTGGGGAGGCGTCCTCCCTGTCCTCCTCTGCCACGAGAGGACTGGTTGTCCTGAGCAGACTGGTATTGATGCGATTTTTGGAACCACATCTTCTTCTGACCCTTTTGGTTCTTGGAAAAGGACCTCTGGGGCGCAGAGAAGTGGACTCCGACGGCAGACAAGGTCTTCCCGTCTTTCTCGCTCTGGACAAGAGTGTCGCGAACGGTTTTGCCGAACAGTGCAGAACCATCAAAAGGGGCATTCGCGAATGACGCCTTAAAGGGTTCCGAGAAGTCACAGTGATGGAGCCAGGCTTGTCTCCTCATGACAAGCCCGACTCCGCCTGCTCTAGCAGCTCCCTCCGTAGCATGAGACAACAGCTGCATAGAGGTGTTAGAGATAGAGCGGAGGGTGGCCATTCGGGAGGAGTACAGATCCTTGTCTCCCTCCGACATGGACCCTGGGGGGAAGCAGCGTATTCCTTAATTAGATCCCGCTGCATCCGAATAACGTGTGCCATGTAGTTCAAGGCCCTCATAGAGAAGGTCGCTGAACTGAAGGCCCGCTTCCCAAGATAGTCCATTGCACGAGACTCCTTGCTCGGAGGATGTACCGTGGGGCTCTCCTGAGCCAACTCTTTCTTGGTGGCTGCAGCCACCAACATGGCATCCACAGGGGGACCTCTGCTCCAATATGATCTCTCTGCAGGGGGGCTCAAAATTTTGTCTGGACGCTTGGTGATCGGCTCTACGGTGTCCAGTTCCTTCCAAGCCCTAGAGGATATGAGATCCACCAGGGGATCGGGTGGAGGGGACACCCAAGAGGTAGATGGTCCTGCCTCAAACGCCTCAAGGAATATGGACTCATCAAAGGAAGCCTTGGGGGCAGACCACCCACCCCTGATTTTGAGCATTTCCATGATGTCTCCAAAGGAGACATCCTCGGGGGGTGACCTAGGGGAGCCTTCCCCTTTATCCAAGTCTGTATCTTCGGTGAGACTCTCAGGGGAGTCCATGTGCCTCCTTTTGCACTTTGCCTTGTGCGGAATCTCCTCGGGGGTCTGTCCGAGGAGTCCTCATGGGCTGTATCCTGTTCCGCTGGAACTCCTAAAGGCACTGAGGCAGGATGCCCCGAGGGCCAGATGAGGGGAGCCAGGACCAGATGAGAAGGAGTGCGGGAGGGAGCCGAAGCCAGGACCAGAGGTCTGGAAGCACTCGAAAGTGCCCTCTCCACCGCAGCGAAGGCCGAGCGGGAGCCGCACTCTGACGGATCTGAGATCCGACTCCCACTCGGATCCGAAGCGGGGATCGGACCCGGTGCCGAGAACGTTGGATCCAAAGGACCAGTGTGCTCCGACCTGGATGGAGCCGAAAGCACACCGAATCCATCGGATCCAAAGCTTGGCCCACGGATCCGAGAGGTCGGATCCGACAAACTCGAGGGAGCAGTCGGAGCCGACGTGCCCAGCACGGTCGGCTCCGACCTACCCCCGGATCCAACGTGGCTCGGCTCCGAGTGCTCCGAACCCAGAATCCGGGTTGGAGAAGGAGCTATAGGAGCGAAAAAAGGGGTTGAGCTCCCCCCCAAAGGGGGGGAGGCAAGAGCACTCCCATCTGCATCTGGGCCTGGATGAATCTCCTCATCATCCGGTCCATGTCCGCATCAGACATGCAAAAAGTGGACCTCGAAGAGGCCACTGAGGCAGACCTGGAGTGTCGCCTCGATGACCTCGACGGGGACTGGATCACCTCCTCCTCAGGTCCCGGGGAGAAACAAGGGGATCGGATCCGAGGAGGAGGAGATCGAGAAGACTTGGACGGAGAAGCCCTCTTGGCGGGCGGGGCCAATGAGGAGTCCTCGGCCCGCCGCTTAAGGTGCTTCTCCTGCCGCTTCTCTTTCCTGGCCTCCCTATCCTCCGGAGCCGAAGCGGGAGGTTGAGTCTCGGTCGGAGGAAGGGAGGCAGGAGTGACCGCTACTGGGGGGGTAGCGGGTACTGAAGTACCGGAGGCCGAAGCAGAGTCTGGGGGTAGAAGGCCTGCCAGAACTAGCTTTGACCTTTGATCCTTGAGTGCCCTGGGGTTGAACGCCGTGCAAACTGCACAACCTGAAGAGAGGTGTTCAACCCCAAGGCACCTAACGCACCGAGTGTGGCCATCAGCCGGTGAAAGCTTGTGACCACACTCGGTGCATTTCGAAAAAATGGCTTTAGGGGCCTCCAACATTAATGTAGTAAAGCACACTCACTAGGCCCTTAACACTCAGTCACACACATGCTACGACCCGCGGGGGAGGGAGAAATATTTTAAATTAAATTAAATTTAAGCTGAAAGCTAAAATAAAAAGATTAGTGTAAAGGGTAAACCTACCACACACACACAATCAGTCACTCAGAAAGAAGAAATAAAAACTTTTTTCTCACAAAAACGCTAAGAGCTCTGAACCTAGCTGTTGCTTGAAGAGTGGCAAACTAGATATGGGGTCAATTAAAAGCACGAAAACAAAAACCAATGAAGCAAAACCGGAGCCACGAAAACCTTGCACCAGCTGGAATCACAAAACGAAAAACTTTGCTGAACGCAGTTTATTGTTTTCCAAGCATTTTCGCCACTGACTCTGCAGTGGCTTCATCAGAGATAAATAATTAACAAAGTAGTACAACGTACATACACTTTTTAAAAAGACAAAGGGAAGTGATGTCATAACATAACAACTTAAAATTAAAGTGCAATTTACATGTCAAATATCGCACAACTAGACCTGCTTAACACATGCTACATTAAATGTCCTAAAATCAACACCAATGAAATATATATTTAAATAAGCTTCCACAACATAGTCAACAGTAAGAAAATAAAATAAAGCCTGCATACAATGTATATATGAAATAAAAATAATAATAAGTAACGTATAAAATATTTTATATGTTATATATATTTGTGGCAGTGATATACACCCTACCATCCACGTCATATGTATATCCCAAATACATGTATGGAAAACTCTTGTTAGATAACCTAAACGTTATTAACAGTCTTGTACTCAGTACAAGAAGTGTACCTAAAAAACCTATAAAAAGGTTGACAGTCTAAGTAAGAAGCCTAAAAGGAACCAGTATAGTTGTGACAAAAACTAAGTCACCCTCTCACTAAAAATAATGGACTATAGGTAAAAACTAATGTAAACGGGGGGCCAGAAATAACTATCTCAAATAGCTCCTCAATCTCAAAACAGCAGAGATATTGCAATTTTCATTAAGGCCAGGTGGACGAAAAGCATCCGTCCTCAATTACCATTCCAACTCGCGGTTCTCAAGAATCAATGAGTAAGGGCCTCCCCGAATTTTAGTTGGAACCTGGTCAATGGCCATAAAAGAAAAACTATGGCCTGGATGAAGGTCAACGTGTTTAGCTAATGCGTTGACGTCCTTCTTGTTCTTGATGGCATACATATGCTCGTAAATCCGGTCATGGACCCTACGGTCCGTTTTGCCAAAATAGAAGGCAGGACAACAATTGCATAAAGCAACGTAAATGACAGATCTACTTTCACAATTTAAAGGGAATTGGATGGTGTATTTTCTATCCTATATCGTGAAAGTTTGGCCTGTTTTGACCTTATGGCACCAGTTACAAAATCCACAGGGGTACATACCACTACGTTTGTTGAAAAGCCGGTTAGAAAGGTCCCTTTGTAAAAGTTCTTTGAGGTTACTACCTCTTTTGAAAACAAAGTTAGGGGCGTGGCCTAGTTTCTCAAAAAGGCCAGGATTGTTGGAAATAAAATGCCAGTTCTTTCGTATTGTAGAAACAACAGCCTTAGAATTCAAACTATAAGTAGTGACATAACTAAGTGAGAAATCACGTACCTCCTCGGGCCTTAAAAAGGCAGGAGGGAGATGGACGTCCTGACCAAGAACAGGGGATACCTCAGAAGTCGGTAAAGAGTCATTCAAGAACTGAACTTGAGATAGAATAGGTTTATAAAAAACGTTCAACCTCTTAGTATCGACCTCCAGAATTAATTCATTCACCAGGTGTTTCGGGTAACCCCGATTCAGAAACATGTCCCTCAAAAGGTTGCACTCAGATCGAAAATCCAACAGTGTACTGCACATTCTCCCTGCTCTAACTAGTTGGCCCTTAACAATGGACCATTTTTGTTTGAAAGGGTGGTAACTAGAATAGTGGAGGAAAGAATTGCAGTACGTTGGTTTTCAGTGCACTCTAGAGGTGAAGACTTTGTTACTAGTGTCTTTCAGTAACTTTACGTCTAAGTAGTCAATTTCACATAAAGAAAAATTGGACGTGAATTTTAAAAAACTAGTTGTAGCATTCAGTGAGTCAACAAACAATGCAGCCTCAGGTCCATTCCCTTTAAAAAGGACAAACATATCGTCGAGGAATCTCGTATAATATTTAACAAACTGCATCAGGTCGGGTGAAGCATAAAGAAAATGCTTCTCCCAATATCCCATGAAGAAATTAGCCACGGTGGCTCCACACGGGGAGCCCATAGCAACACCGTGTTTTTGCAGAAAGTATTTGCTATCAAATGTGAAATAGATGTCAATACTGTATCCAAAAGCTCAGAAATGAGATCAACCTCGATTTAGGGTCCCCAAGATCGTTAAGTAGAAGACCTATCCATTCCAAGGCCTCCTGGTGAGGAATGGAAGTGTATAAATCCACCACGTCAATGGTTAGAAAATTACACCCATTGTCATATGGTAGAGAGTTAATACTTTCCAAGAACGACCAGGAGTCTTTACATACACTCGGAATTAACTTAGTGTATTTAAACAGAATACTGTCAATAAGTTTAGCACTAGGATACGTCATAGATGATCTTCCATCTATGAGGGCCCTCATTGGTGGATTATTAATGTCCTTATGGATCTTCGGTATGCCGAACATCACAGGGATTTTTGGCAAAGTGATATCTATATAGTTGTATCGATATCAATCTTACCTTCCAAGAAAAAGTCGCGAAAATAACCCCTGATCCTGTTATGAGCACCATGAATCTCATTAATGGACGCTTCTGAATAGGCAGAGGAAGTCAGGACAGACAACATCTTTTCCTTGTAGGTATGGTTGTCAAAAATCACCAGGCCTCCTCCTTTATCCGGTTTAATGAGCCTGATCGATGACCGACAAAGTTGGTCCAAAAGGGAAAGCTGCTCTTTAGTGGTGTTAAAGCCAGTATTAACAGATTTCGTCTGTGCTTCCATAAATACATGCCTGAGGTCAACCTCACATACACTCTCAAATAAATGGAGAGAGGTATGAAGAGGTGGGTTGAAAACATTAGGTAGTTTCAAGGCAGACTGGAGTGGCGGTAGCTCGTTGTTGAAAAAAATTTTTAAATTTAGCTTCCGCACAAAACACTTCAAGTCAATAATTTCCTTTGAAATACTACCTAGTCTACTAGGTACAAAATTGTTACCATAGGCTAGGAGTTCCACTAGTTCCTCATCAAGGGGGAATTCTGAAAAATTGTAGATTTTGAAATCCCCCTTTCTGTTGAGAATTATTGTTGGATGCATAAATGTTTCTGAGGGCTGGGTGGAACCAAATTCATTCTCAAGGTAACTAGTAGAAACCTCAGTAGGAGACCAATTTATTTGTTCCGGTTCTTCCTCCTGTTGGTATATTGGCGATTGTTGCGCTGGCCTAAAAAATTGTTGTTGCCGTTACCATTTTTCTGGTTTGTATTAATCTGTTCTATATTGTTGTTACTCCTCAGACCCTTAATTCTATTACTGCGTCTAGGTCCCACTTCCACATCATCCAGAAGCTCGTCTTCTGAATTGATGTCATCCCTAAGAGTGTTCTCCAAGGGATTAAATGGGCCTAGAATATCCCTAGTGTTAGGCTGCCTAGTATTGTCCCTAGTGGTAGGTTGCCTAGTGTTCATGGTTTGAAGATTAGGGTATGCACTTTCGTTTTGGTAAGCTAGTCTATCCCTGACAAGCTTTTTATTCTTATTTACTTTCAACTTAACCAAAAGTGCATCAATACTGGTTAAGGTCCGGTTATAATCATATCTATACCTAGAAAAATCTAGGTCAGCCTTAATCTCCTTGTCTAAAGAGTCAATTTCATTAACCAAAACACCAATATGGTTAGCATAGTGTTTAACAATAAGTTCAAGAAGCTGTATTCCCTGTTGTTGGAAAAGGCCCCTCAGATCAGTGTAAAAAAGTGGGTCATTCAGTAAACCTGATGGAGAGAAGTTACTTCGAAGGCCCTTAGGTATCAGGTTCTCGTTACTTACTTCAAACAGTTTATTAACGAGAACCTGATACCTAAGGGCCTTCGGAGTAACTTCTCTCCATCAGGTTTACTGAATGACCCACTTTTTTACACTGATCTGAGGGGCCTTTCAACAACAGGAATACAGCTTCTTGAACTTATTGTTAAACACTATGCTAACCATATTGGTGTTTTGGTTAATGAAATTGACTATTTAGACAAGGAGATTAAGGCTGACCTAGATTTTTCTAGGTATAGATATGATTATAACCGGACCTTAACCAGTATTGATGCACTTTTGGTTAAGTTGAAAGTAAATAAAAATAAAAAGCTTGTCAGGGATAGACTAGCTTACCAAAACGAAAGTGCATAGCCTAATCTTCAAACCATGAACACTAGGCAACCTACCACTAGGGACAATACTAGGCAGCCTACAGGATATTCTAGGCCCATTTAATCCTTGGAGAACTCTTAGGATGACATCAATTCGAAGACGACTGATGATGTGGAAGTGGGACCTAGACGCAGTAATAGAATTAAGGGTCTGAGGAGTAACAACAATATAGAACAGATTAATACAAACCAGAAAAATGGTAACGGCAACAACAATTTTTTAGGCCAGCACAACAATCGCCAATATACCAACAGGAGGAAGAACTGGAACAAATAAATTGGTCTCCTACTGAGGTTTCTACTATGAATTTGGTTCCACCCAGCCCTCAGAAACATTTATGCATCCAACAATAATTCTCAACAGAAAGGGGGATTTCAAAATCTACAATTTTTCAGAATTCCCCCTTGATGAGGAACTAGTGGAACTCCTAGCCTATGGTAACAATTTTGTACCTAGTAGACTAGGTAGTATTTCAAAGGAAATTATTGACTTGAAGTGTTTTGTGCGGAAGCTAAATTTAAAAAAATTTTTCAACAACGAGCTACCGCCACTCCAGTCTGCCTTGAAACTACCTAGTGTTTTCAACCCACCTCTTCATACCTCTCTCCATTTATTTGAGAGTGTATGTGAGGTTGACCTCAGGCATGTATTTATGGAAGCACAGAAGAAATCTGTTAATACTGGCTTTAACACCACTAAAGAGCAGCTTTCCCTTTTGGACCAACTTTGTCGGTCATCGGTCAGGCTCATTAAACCGGATAAAGGAGGAGGCCTGGTGATTTTTGACAACCATACCTACAAGGAAAAGATGTTGTCTGTCCTGACTTCCTCTGCCTATTCAGAAGCGTCTATTAATGAGATTCATGGCGCTCATAACAGGATCAGGGTTATTTTCGACTTTTCTTGGAAGGTAAGATTGATATCGATACTTACAACTATAGATATCACTGCCAAAAATCCCTGTGATGTTCGGCATACCGAAGATCCATAAGGACATTAATAATCCACCAATGAGGGCCCTCATAGATGGAAGATCATCTATGATGTATCCTAGTGCTAAACTTATTGACAGTATTCTGTCTAAATACACTAAGTTAATTCCGAGTGTATGTAAAGACTCCTGGTCGTTCTTGGAAAGTATTAACTCTCTACCATATGACAATGGGTGTAATTTTCTAACCACTGACGTGGTGGATTTATACACTTCCATTCCTCACCAGGAGGCCTTGGAATGGATAGGTCTTCTACTTAACGATCTTGGGGCCCCTAAAATCGAGGTTGATCTCATTTCTGAGCTTTTGGATATAGTATTGACATCTAACTATTTCACATTTGATAGCAAATACTTTCTGCAAAAACACGGTGTTGCTATGGGCTCCCCTTGTGGAGCCACCGTGGCTAATTTCTTCATGGGATATTGGGAGAAGCATTTTCTTTATGCTTCACCTGACCTGATGCAGTTTGTTAAATATTATACGAGATTCCTCGACGATATGTTTGTCCTTTTTAAAGGGAATGGACCTGAGGCTGCATTGTTTGTTGACTCACTGAATGCTACAACTAGTTTTTTAAAATTCACGTCCAATTTTTCTTTATGTGAAATTGACTACTTAGATGTGAAGTTACTGAAAGACACTAGTAACAAAGTCTTCACTTCTAGAGTGCACCGAAAACCAACGTACTGCAATTCTTTCCTCCACTATTCTAGTTACCACCCTTTCAAACAAAAACGGTCCATTGTTAAGGGCCAACTAGTTAGAGCAGGGAGAATGTGCAGTACACTGTTGGATTTTCGATCTGAGTGCAACCTTTTGAGGGACATGTTTCTGAATCGGGGTTACCCGAAACACCTGGTGAATGAATTAATTCTGGAGGTCGATACTAAGAGGTTGAACGTTTTTTATAAACCTATTCTATCTCAAGTTCAGTTCTTGAATGACTCTTTACCGACTTCTGAGGTATCCCCTGTTCTTGGTCAGGACGTCCATCTCCCTCCTGCCTTTTTAAGGCCTGAGGAGGTACGTGATTTCTCACTTAGTTATGTCACTACTTATAGTTTGAATTCTAAGGCTGTTGTTTCTACAATACGAAAGAACTGGCATTTTATTTCCAACAATCCTGGCCTTTTTGAGAAACTAGGCCACGCCCCTAACTTTGTTTTCAAAAGAGGTAGTAACCTCAAAGAACTTTTACAAAGGGACCTTTCTAACCGGCTTTTCAACAAACGTAGTGGTATGTACCCCTGTGGATTTTGTAACTGGTGCCATAAGGTCAAAACAGGCCAAACTTTCACGATATAGGATAGGAAATACACCATCCAATTCCCTTTAAATTGTGAAAGTAGATCTGTCATTTACGTTGCTTTATGCGATTGTTGTCCTGCCTTCTATTTTGGCAAAACGGACCGTAGGGTCCGTGACGATTTCTGGCATATGTATGCCATCAAGAACAAGAAGGACGTCAACGCATTAGCTAAACACGTTGACCTTCATCCAGGCCATAGTTTTTCTTTTATGGCCATTGACCAGGTTCCAACTAAAATTCGGGGAGGCCCTTACTCATTGATTCTTGAGAACCGTGAGTTGGAATGGCAATTGAGGACGGATGCTTTTCGTCCACCTGGCCTTAATGAAAATTGCAATATCTCTGCTGTTTTGAGATTGAGGAGCTATTTGAGATAGTTATTTCTAGCCCCCCGTTTACATTAGTTTTTACCTATAGTCCATTATTTTTAGTGAGAGGGTGACTTAGTTTTTGTCACAACTATACTGGTTCCTTTTAGGCTTCTTACTTAGACTGTCAACCTTTTTATAGGTTTTTTAGGTACACTTCTTGTACTGAGTACAAGACTGTTAATAACGTTTAGGTTATCTAACAGGAGTTTTCCATACATGTATTTGGGATATACATATGACGTGGATGGTAGGGTGTATATCACTGCCACAAATATATATAACATATAAAATATTTTATACGTTACTTATTATTATTTTTATTTCATATATACATTGTATGCAGGCTTTATTTTATTTTCTTACTGTTGACTATGTTGTGGAAGCTTATTTAAATATATATTTCATTGGTGTTGATTTTAGGACATTTAATGTAGCATGTGTTAAGCAGGTCTAGTTGTGCGATATTTGACATGTAAATCGTAGATCTGGGGTCAGTTAGGGTAGGCAGGGGATTATGGGTAAGGGGAGGAGCTAGGAGCTCAGATCTATGCTATGATAGAAGTTGCCCGGCTCGGATCCGAGATCGTATCCGTATCCCACAGCTTGCTGACAAATGAAGTTCCTACTTCAGATAATATTTTATCTAGCCTCCTTGGTATCGCTTCTAGGGTGTCAGGAGCCTTCCATGCACACTGGACGATGAGCTGGACAAGCTCATTGGCAGGCGGGGTGACCCAAGAGATAGGAGGCCAGGCATGAAAAGCCTGCAGGAATACGGATTCCTCAGAGGAAGGATTAGGGGACTTCCAGTCACCCCTCTGTCTAAGGATCTCAAAGATGTCACCAAAGGACACCTCATCAGAGGGTGACCATGGGGACCCTTCCCCATCATCAAAATCTGTATCTTCAGTCAATGACTCCTCAGTGGAGTCCATGTGCTTCCTCTTACATGACGCTTTGTGGGGGTACTTCCTCAGTGGGAGGTTCTGGGGAAGACTGCAAAGGAGGGGGGTCTCGTGAGGAGGGGAAACTTGAGGCTCTTGTGCCTGGTGTCCGGTGGTTGAGGATTGTGACAGTTGAGGCACAGAGGTGGGAGAGGACTCCAGCAAGTGAGATTTTCCAGTGGAGGCAAGCACCGTATCCATGGCCTGGAAGGCTGGCCTGCCCAAGGAGGGATGGGAGCTCAAAATTGAGCACGACAACCTAGAAGCCGGGATCACACCCTGCCGCAATGAGCCCGCCCCCAGACCAGGAGTCTCAAGAGGACTCTGAACCGTAAGAGAGAGAGGATCCCTGGGGGGTGCCATAGAAAAAAATCAGCGTGGAGTCAGGAATGCCATCTCCCATGGCACAGCCACTGGCCAGAGAAGAGCCCAATACCTAGTGCACCAAGGGCCACAAGGACGACTCTGGTTCCAAAGTGAGATCCTGTATTGGAGTCGTAGGAAGAGAAGATGCTGTCAGTGTAATAGGCTTCGAAACTTGAGTAGAAGTCGAAGGAAGAGTGTACGTTGGGGTTTGAGGAGATATATGTTCACCTGAATGAGGGAATGTGGACTTCGATGGTTGAAAGAGACATCTGGCTGCAAGCAACTGGTCAACAAGCCGCAACACATCCTGTTCAAAAAGACTCTTGGTTGACCTCATGGAGAAAGCTGATGGCAATTCTGGCCTTTCTAGGAAAGGACTATACTGACTGCCAGCAAATGGATCCAGTGAAGGAGAATATTTGGTCCTTGGTCATTCAATGGGTGTAGAGCCCGGAGCCAAGGATGTCTGCACCAAATAAAACATTGTGGACATAGTCTGCACCCGTGACATCAGCACCATAGTAGTTGAAGGTGTCTGCACCATAAAGGCAAAAGTCTTCCCAAAGGGTATGGTGTTGTCGTAGAAAGTATCTGCACCAGTAATAAGGATGGCGCCTAGAAGGAATGCACCGACATGCATGTCGGAGCTGAAAATGCCTGCACCGTGGAGTACAGAAGAGTCATACTTGGAGCCAAAGGAGATTGTACCAATGGTGCCGAAAAGGACTGAACCTGTATGGAAGGTGCCAATAAGGGTTGTGACAGAACTGTCGGAGCCGTAGTTGTCTGCACCAGGAACTCTGGTGCTGGTATTGATAAGGAAGACATGTCTGGAGCCAGAATCATTTGGGGCAGTGCCGAGCCTGGAGCCAACAGGGTCACAGGTGGCAGACCCGAAGTAGTAATCAATTTCACCATCTTATGAGTCAACTCCCTATGATCTCCAAAGGGACAAAAAGGGAGCAACTTCATTGAAGAAGAGGAAGAACACCTCTTTAGGGGTTTAACAGGAGAAGGTGAGCCCTCCAACCCAGAAATAGCCTCAGAGAAAGGAGACTTGAGGAGACCTTTCAAAATTAACTTATTCTTCCTCTCACTGAGAGTCCTGGTAGAGAAACTTTTACAAATCCCACATGGAGGATCTACAGTAAGGTAGGAGACATTCAGACAGGAGACACATAAGTCATGGCCATCGGAAAGTGGTAACTTACGGCCACAATCCTTACATTGCTTGAAACCAACGTTACATTTCTTATCCGACATAATGGTGTAGAGAAGAAGAACAGTACCAAAAAGGAAGAAGAAGGGATACCCAAAAAGAGTAAGAAGATAAAGGAAGGATTACCAATGATGGTAATGAAGAAATGCCACAAGATAAGAAAAGAAGGTAATAAAGCGAAAAAAAACTAAAGGGAGAGAGTCTAAAGTATACGATAGGATAGAAAAATATTAATATAAACTATTGAGAATATTTAAAGTAAAAACAATGTATAAAACTTTCAAAAAATGTAGACACTTAGCTGAGAGAGTGGCTTGACACGGCTCTACAACAACACAGCAAATGAAATCCGAGGTAACAGGAAGCAGAGCATTCTGGGTAGGACCTTGGCACAAGCTTGATATTGGCCAGCTCTGTTCTGAGGATGGAACCGATAACCCATCAGTAAGGAATGAATGAAGATTAACAACATCAGATAAAACGTCTTTTATTGCTGTGGCTTCTGGCAGGTGCAGATTACAAAAAGAAATGTTACAATTTTAAGTTCTGTGATCCTCAACAGTACTGTGTATTATCAATTTAAGGACAGAAAGAAAGAATAGCATTTTGTATCTTGTCTTGGATCTGAAAACATTCCACTCACCAGCACTTGCTTTGCTCTGTAAGGAAGATATTTAGAACAGTGATTTATCTTATACACGGAAATATAGCCAGATTAGTCTAGCTGTTTTTTATATTTATGTCAGACTATTCTACAATATTGTTTTAAAGTATTTTTCTGTGATTTCCGAACTCTCTGTTAGCACTGTGTTGAATTGATGAGTATTGCCTTGTGTTTTATTTATTATTAAATATTTTAAACCTTTCAACTGTGGCTGTTTTGTGTAGAGATAATTTAAGCTCTTAAGAGTACTCGCATGTATTTGGTGATACTGTACTAAGCCACTCTGGAATAGCCTTAGCCATGGGTCACACTTACTATTTGAATAACAGTGACATTACATAGTGGAATTGGTCACCCTTTGGGAAGAGCCTTATAGTAGCTGATAAGAGTAGTTGGTGGCAGTAGATTACTACCTTATAGCCTGGGCAGAAAGGGGCATAGCTGGGGAACCTGTGCCAGCCTTCCCTAGGAGTGTCTGTGTGTTTGTATATAACTCAAATCTCAAAGTGTGTGTGTGTCTGTGTGTGTGTGCGTGTGTGTGTGTGTGTGTGTGTGTGTGTGTGTGTGTGTGTGTGTGTGTGTGTGTGTGTGTGTGTGTGTGAGCTACTTGGGAAGGGACACAAAGCACTGTTTGGACAGAGAGGGTACTGGAGGTTTTGGCTTGACTACTCGGCTGAGATCTGAGCCCTATAGCTGTGCCAGTGAGGAGTCTTAATTGGGGATCTGGAGAGAAAGGGAGAAACCAGCCCCAGACTGACGGTGATCTCTGTGTCTTCTTAAGGAAAATTGTACTTTACTTCGTGTGTACTTGTTATCCTCCCAATGTGGACACCCCGCACTGGTGTTAGTGGTGAGGATTGAGGCTCATTGATTACTGGGCCTATGCATGGGCATCACAATAGGAAAGAAAACATTGCAGGGTATGGGAAACAGGCAGCAAAAAGTACTCAGAGAGAGGGTATACCAGAGACAACCCAGTCATCAGAAGACAACTTGTGGTCATTTTTAAGGGGGCAGGTGGGAGGGACATTGAACCAAATAAAAATCAGACAACATGGATCTATCATTATTGTAAGTATATAACTTTTGTAGCCAGTATTGTCAGTTATCATCTGATTTAACTATGGGACAGATTCTCAAGCATATGGACCCAGGTAGACATTCCTGAGGACAGTAGAACCAAAAGAGGAATGTGATCCTGAGTGTTCGTCCAGTTTATGAGATACAAAGGTATGAACCACTGACCAATTAGTTACTGCACAGTTACTGGCAAAAGCTGTTGAAGTGGTCACTGCCCTTGGGAATGAGCCTTTGGTTAAGACTGTAAAGACAAGCCTGTTTTATTGTTAATGAAGGAAATGCAATCAGACAGCCATCTCGACAGAACCACTTTAGCCACTGGTTTGCCCAGTTTAGATTTTGAGAATGCCATAAACAACTGGTCTAATTTTCCAAATGGTTTGGTCTTATAAAGATAGAATCTCAGCTAGTGATTAACATCCAACATATGTGACATGTATTCATCTTTGTTTGAAAATCTTGGAAACAAAAGACTGGTAGGTTTTTTGACTGATTTAAATTAGTTTCAGATATCACCTTAGGAAGGAAAGATGCCTTAGCCCTTAAGGAAACTCTGTCTTTGTGAAAGACCAACTAGGGAGGTTTGCAGGAAAGTGCTTGCACCTCTGAAATCCATTTGGCTGAAGTAACTGCCACCAGAAAAAAATATTTTCCAAGATAGTAATTTTAAATCAACTGATGCTGCTGGCTCATGAGGTGATTGAGTCAATGTTTGTAACATAATGGTAATATCCCATGGAGGAACTGGGTACATTAGGACATAGAAGAAATGCTCCTTTCAAAAAGGGTTTAGAAATTCTTAAAGATGCTACATAATTCTCATTCCGATCTATGTGAAAACTTGAGATAGTGCCATTTGCACTTTGATAGTTGAATAACTGGAGCCACTGGGTTAAAGTTCTGAAACAAATTCTACAATGAAATGAATGGGAGCAGAGAAGGGGTCTAAACCCCTTGACATAACCCAAAGAGAGAATCTCTTCTATTTGCTTTGGTATAGTTTTGTAGTGGCCCATTTTTAGGATGCTGAAATGATTCAAACAACCAAAGTGGAAAGCTTGGCATCTCTGGCTAAGGTTAGAACAGGAGGAAACAAGTGGTTAACTTCATGGCTTTCTGGTCCAGAGGAGGCCGTCAGGATGGAGATGTTAGAAAATCTGGATCATTTGGCGAGGCTTGAAAAGGGCAATGAGGATAACCTTGGCTTTGTACATTCTTGTTTTCTGCATGAACTTGTTCATTAAGGGCAATGGGGAAAAAGCATACAGAAAGTGGATGGCAAGGCAGACCCTATCAGAGTAGGCAAGGAGGCCTCCTGGTTTGAAGAGCCAATGAGATAAAAGATGAACAGGCCTGGCATTGTGTGTCAAGATGGACAGTACCCAAACAGTGGATACACAAGGAGTGTGGGTCCTGTGGAGGGAGCTTGTGCCCATGCTACATACACTTTTTAAAACCTTGTCCATCAGCCATGACTGGGAAACTGTAAAGGCACGAACACTCTGACAAAAAACTTCTAAACTAGCAATCCTAAACCACAGGATATGTATATAACTGTAAATAGCCATATATATATATATATATATATATATATATATATATATATATATATATATACATATATATACACACACACACACACACACATATATATGTATATATATATATATATATATACATATATAAGTTACCTATCTAAGCATAATCTATAAGGTTAACTGGAGAGAAATTTTCTCTCAGTGGAGGAGGAAAAAGGGTAACAGTAAAATTAAGCAGTATTTCACTATGAAGGATACATTCTCAAGCCCTCAAAGACATCTCAGAATACTTTAGGAGGCAAATGAGATCTGGGTTACTGAGGTGGAGTTCACCGAGTTATGGGTAGGGGAGTAGTCAAAGCCTGGAAGCAAAGACATTTAGAATCAGTGCCAAGGTCAAATCTGGTTGGATCCAACAACCAATACCTGAAATAGATGAAAACAGACAACAGTGGATCAGTCAGACGTTATGTACTTCCCATGATGCTGGATCTTTGTTATCCCTAGTCCATCCACTTCAACTAATGGGAATATCCTCTGTCAATTGTATCTGATATGGTAATTGATCCCGTCATCAATCATCTTCTGTGTTATCTCAGATAGGGTTTCCTGATTAGGCACTATAGAATTAATTAAGGGTGATTTTGGTATAGCATAGAGAGGTTGCAGGCTTCAACTATGTCTACTAGGTCTATCCAAATAAAGAAGTGTCACTTTGATAGGGGAATGGTGGGTAGTTTGTCAAAAATGATGGACTTGGGATAATAAAGATCCAACATTATAGTAAATATATAACTTTTGTATCCTATAGTATTTCATCCATCCAGTTTGACTACTGGGAAATATTCTCATGCTACCTGTTTTCCTGGGTGAAATCATGATATGATAGCCTTGAGAATATCTCCCCCAAAGAGCATAAAGTTCAGTTTTTAATGTTTAGAGAAGGTGCACATTATAGTCCAAGTTCCTGCTGTTCAAATATAATCAACTAATGAATTTTTGAAGAAGGCGGTAGAGGTTACCACTGATATAGTAGAATGAGTTTTTGGTTTTATTGGTAATGTTTTGTCTTTGGAAAGATCTGTAATGAATATACAGTCCAGAAGCCACTTGGATAAGTTTATGTTGGAAACTTTAAGCCCTAACCTAGATGGTACATAGGAAGCAAAGAGCTGAGTGGCTTCCTAAATGGCTTTGTTCTATGTAAGTAAGTTGGGAAAATACTGGAATGTTAATGATTTGGTTAAGAAAATTACTGAGATAAATTTTGGCATGAAGAAGAGGTTTGTTCTGAATGAAAATCAGAAACAAAGGGAAACCGAGAGGAACAGAACAGGGCATGTAATTCTGGTAATCTTCTAGCAGAAGTGATAACCGCATCATGGCATAGAGGAATAAAATTCTAACTATGGCCATGGCAATCTGGGTTTGTTTAGTGGCTGGCAGGGAGGGTTGAGCATGTCTATCACAGGAGGGAGGATGCTCATCTACGCATTTCTTATGAGGAGACGTGGTCCATAGAGGGGAGCACCCTTGAATGCAGAGGAGGTGGATACCAAGAGGTAGGTCACAAATTAAAAAATTCTCTGATGGAAGAAATCAATAGAATTACTCCCAAGGACATCATTAGGTTCTGTGCTGGCCCCAGTCTTAGAACAGACAGAGTCTGGGAGGGCTAGCAGACCTGAACACAGACAAAAGCATCGGTGTACCCAAAAGAATAAAGCAAAAAGGAAACAAAGCAAACAATTTTAGAAAAAAAGAAATAGTCTTCCAAGAAAGGAATTTCAGGTCCACAAAGGAGGCAGGCTCAAATTTAGGATGTGCCAATGCCTCTAATACAATGTTTCTGTCCCATGTAGGAGTGGCATCTTTAATTGGTGGATGAGGGAGAAAGGTATCCTTTAAAAATGTTTTAGAAACTTTCTCAGCTACTAAACAGGAACATGGAAGGCCTTTAGGAAAACTGGAGATTGTGGCCAATTGTTCATTAATGGCAGACTAACTGACTCCAGAATCAAAGAGAGAGAGATGAAAGCAATTGAAAAACTGAAGGAATCAAGACAGAGAAGGGATCTTGGCCTTGAATGAAAGCCATGATTGAAAATGTCTTCCATTTGCTCTTATGCATTTTGCATGTAGATTTCTTTATTGGAGGTGATAAAATGTGGATGACCCTACATGAAAAGGTTGTGTTTGTACCCATTAATAAAGCTAACAAAATTAAGCAGTTAGCTGGAGGATAAAATTGTCTGGGTGAGGATCTTTGGATGAGTGGGACAATAGATCTAGCCATGGATCCAGAAGCCAGGACTGCTTCTTCAGGTTTGGCCAAAGCAAGGGAAACCAAATTTATCTGGATAAGACTGGGACTACGAGGATTATCATAGTTTTGAATTTCATCATCAGTGGAAGAGATGGCAAGACACAGAAAGTCTGGGTAGCCACTTATGTACAATAGCAGCACCCCTGGGGAATTGTCCATGTGGAGGGATTAAGAGAAAACTAGCTGCTGCAGTTGGTGTTGATAGGAATGCAAACAGGCTGCAACAAGGCCAGCCCCAGCAGCAAAATACTATCTGTGTTACTAATGGATTTAAGGACCATTCATCAGGCATCAAAATCAATCGGCTGAGTCTATCTGCTAGATAATTGGTCTGACACAGAGTCTGCATTTCTAGAAGACAGCGCTACAAAGACAATACTCACTGGCGCATGCTCATGGCTTCCTGACATAGAAGGCATGACCTGGTTCCTTCCTGCTTGTTGACATACCAGACTATCAATATGTTGTCTTTGTGAACTGAAATCACACTGAATAAGACAGCCCCACATAGCCTGCAGTGCTAGGAGGGCTGCCCTTATCTCCAGGATATTTATGTGAAGATCGGCCTCTAGATCAGACTATGTACCCAGGACAAATTTGCTCTCGAAATGTCCACCACCCCAACACAGAGAGTAGGTGTTTGTAGTCACTGTGGCCTTGGGAAGAGTGGAATATAGGGTCTTCCCACTTGGACTACAGGAGAGTCCATCCACCACATAAAGTACTACTTGCAGACCAGGGAAAGGTGTTTTTTGAGGTTTTAATGACATCTGATAGGTGGGACCACTGCATGCTCTGAGTCCAGTGGAGAACCTTCATGTGGAATTTTGCACAAGGCACAAGTAATATGAATATGAATGTGACTATGACTATGAATATGAATATTGCCATGAGGCCCAGTATTTTTAAAATGAGGAAGGCTGAAGGAGATTGCTATTTTCAAGGATGAAGGTCTGTTTTATTCTAGTCTGATGAAGACAAATTATTGGGGAGGCTTCAGAAGAGATTTTCCTATGTCAAATGAAATGCCTAAAGACAGACATAAGTGAAGGAAGTAATCACTGTCTGTCAAAATTTACTCCATTCTTGTCACAATCAGGAGCCAATTATCCACATATGGGAATGTATGTATTTTCTTTAGCTGACCTGAAACTAAAATTAGAAGTTATGTACCTACCATAACGTTCCATGTTAGTTGTCTTCTCTCGCCTTCTTTCTTGCTGGATGGGTTCGGAGCCGATCCTCGGCTCCGACTCGGCACTTGCTTTAGCTCGAGAACTCCTTTTACCAGCTCGAGGCAACCCTATATCCCATGATGCAAGGCGGAACTACCTCAGATCTCGTTTGGCAGCTAACTTACCCTGCTAAAGGTTATCCTAACCAAAATAGGAACAAAGTTTCCTAAAAGAAGTCCTCATAACAAAGATCCAGAGGAAACAAACTAATAGGAACTCTTCAAGATCTGTCCAGGCCAGGGGGAAGGAGGGAGGGACGCAAGAAAGAAGGCGAGAAGACAACTAACATGGAACGTTATGGTAGGTACATAACTTCTAAATGTTAAGTTGTCAATCTCGCCTTCATTCTTGCTGGATGGGACCGCGTCCTAGCACCTGTATCCCGGGTGGCTCAATGGAACAGACTCTTGAGAACTGTGGAACCAAAACTGGCCCTATCTCTGGAGGCCAAATCCAACTTGTAATGAGAAACAAAGGTATGAGGCGTGGCCCAAGTAGCTGCTGCACAAATGGTATCAATGGGAAGTCTATCCTGAAAAGCTGCAGAAGTGGATAGACTCCTGGTCGAGTGTGCTTTTGGCTTAGAAGGTAGTTGTTTGCCTCTGAGAGAGTACACATAGGAAATGGTGGAAGTCAACCATCTGGATAAGGTCACTTTAGAAACTGGAAGACCTAACCTGTTTTCTGCATAAGAGACAAACAATTGGTCCGATTTTCTGATTTGTTTAGTCCTATGCAAGTAGTACCTGAGCTGACGATGGACATCCAAAAAATGCAATTTCTGTTCAGCTCTGTCAGAATAGTTAGGGAAAAAGACTGGTAATTCTATAGATTGGTTAATATTGGTTTGAGATACAACCTTGGGGAGAAAGGAAGGGTTAGTTCTTAACGATACCCTGTCCTTATGAAAAACCAAATAAGGTGAACGAATACAGAGAGCTTGAATCTCAGAAACCCTTCTAGCAGAAGTGACAGCCAGTAAAAATATAGTTTTCCATGTCAATAACTTCAAAGAACATGAGGCAGACGGTTCGAAAGGAGGTAGTATCAAGGATGCTAACATTAAGTTTAGATCCCATTGCGGAGGAGGATGCTTTATAGGTGGTTTTAGGAGAAAAACTCCTCTCAAAAAGGCCTTGCATAATCTATGAGACATGATGTTATTGTCATGCAAGCCAACATGATACTTGGAAATGGCAGCCAGTTGCACTTTGACTGTAGATGACGAGGATCCCGAATGAAAAACCTCCGCTAGGAAATCTAAAACAGAATGTACGGGAGCAGTAAAAGGATCAATATTTCTGGAGTTTGCCCACATCGAAAACCGTCGCCACTTGCTAGCATATATAGTCCTAGTGGACGACTTCAAAGAAGACACTAAAATGTCTCTGACTGAGTCAGAAATCATTGGTAGCCTGGCTAGGGAAGGAAGTGGAGCAACCAAGCAGTGAGGTTGAGAGAATGAATGGCCCGGTGCTGCTGACCCGACTGGTGGATCAAAAGATCCGGAACTGGGTCCAGATGCCAGGGCTGCACCAGAAGGTGATGATGCAGAGACAGAAACCAAATCTGTCGAGGCCAAAAGGGAGCAATGAGGATCAATTTGGCTCTCAAAACGGTGGCTTTCTGAATGACTTGTGGAATCAATGGAAAAGGAGGAAAAGCATAAAGAAGTCCCCGCGGCCAATCCTGGGTTAGAGAGTCTCTCAGGGGTTGGCCTGGAAGGGGAAATAGAGTGAAATAGTCTGGGCACTTGTTGTTTTGAGGGGTAGCGAAAAGATCGCAACAAGGAGTGCCCCACTTCAGAAAAATCTGATCCACTACAGATTGATTGAGATACCACTCGTGAGGCATCAGAATAGATCTGCTTAGCCTGTCCGCCAATAGGTTGGACCTGCCGGGGATGTGCGTTGCTATCAGAAACCGCTGAGAAGAGATCGCCCATTGCCAAAGTCTGAGAGCTTCTCGACATAAGGGATAGGACCTGGTTCCGCCCTGTTTGTTGATGTACCAGACCACGGACATGTTGTCCGTCTGTACTGCAATAGTCCCCATGGGAAGAAAGTCGTCGAGGGCTTGCAACGTTAAAAGCACTGCTCTCATCTCTAGGACATTTATGTGCGGATGGTATTCTATGGGTTGCCACGTCCCGTGGACCATCCTGCCCTGATAATGCCCCCCCCACCCGATCAGGGAGGCATCCGTGGTGACTGTGGCAACTGGAGGAGGGGGAACAAAGGGCCGGCCCTGATGAAGAAGAGGGGAGGATATCCACCAGCCCAGATGAGCCCTGCAAGACTGTGTCACTAAGATCTCGTGTCTCATCGGAAGATCGTGATATGACCACTGTGTGAAAAGCATCCACTGTAGGAGACGCATGTGAAAGCGAGCCAGTGGTAGAAGAACAATGGCCGCAGCCATTAGAGCTAGAACTTTCAGGACAAACCTGGCTTTGATCTTTTTGCTTTGTAACAGAAGCCGAACAAATTTTTGGATGTCCAGAATTCTTTGATCTGTTAGTCTGGCTAACATTTTGACGGTATTTAACTCTGAGCCTATAAAGGTGATAGATTGGCAAGGCAGCAGAGAAGATTTTACGAAATTTACTGAAATTCCCAGATTCTTGCAAAGCTGTAGGGTGTAGTCTCTGGACTGAAGAAGCTGACACTTGGTGGTGGCGGAGAGGAGCCAGTCGTCCAAATAAGGAAACACCTGGAATCCTCGACGTCTCAGGTGAGCTGTGACCACTGCCATGCATTTGGTAAACACTCTGGGGGCTGAAGTGAGGCCAAAGGGCAGGGCTCTGAATTGGTAATGACTGGTCCCTAGCCAAAAGCGGAGAAACCTCCTGGAGCGCCTGTGAATCTTTATGTGATAGTACGCATCCTGAAGGTCTATAGAGCACATCCAGTTGTCCTTGCCCAGAAAGGGCAGAATAGACTGAAGCGTGACCATCCGGAATCTTGCCTTTTTGACAAATCTGTTCAGATTGCTGAGGTCTAATATTGGTCTCCACTCTCCCGTCCTTTTGGGGACCAAAAAGAATCTTGAGTAGACGCCGGATCCTACTTGGTCTGCCGGCACTGTCTGGACGGCTCTTTTTTCTAGGAGTTTTGAAACCTCCTGTTTTGCCAAATCCCTTTGACCGGGTGAGATGTCTGGAAGGGATTGTAGAGGTACGGGAAACCTTATGAAGGGGATCATGTAACCCTCGGATATAATCGACTGTACCCACTTCTCTTGGGATAGGGATTGCCAGGCTACTGGGTACAGTGAAATCCTTCCCCCGACTGCCTCCAAGGGTGGACAGTCGGGCAACACCTCAGGGATGCTGAAAGGGCTTCTCAGGAAGAGACTCCCTGTTGCCCTGGTTCTGAGGACCCCCCCTGCCTCTAGGGCAGCGTCTATTATTGTTACCCCCTCCGCCTCTGGGGGTAAACTGACCACATGTGTCCGGTGTAGCTCCTTGGGCTTTACGGAACCACATCTTCCCCCCTTTCTGACCCTTGGGATATGGTCTAGAAGGAGTGGAAAACTGGACTCCAACGGCAGAAAGAGTCTTACCGTCCTGCTCACACCTGGTCAAGGTATCCTTCACTTGAGGCCCGAACAAAGCCGAACCGTCAAAGGGGGTATTAGTGAAGGACGCCTTAAAGGGGTCCGCAAAATTACACAGCCGCATCCAGGCTTGGCGCCTCAGAGCAACTCCTGTGCCTGCGGCCCTGCTCGCTCCATTGGCTGCATAAGATATGAGCCGCATAGAGGAGTTAGATATGGAATTCAGGATAGCAAGCTGTAAGGCAATCTTTTCCTGAGCCCCAGCAGCAGAAGGATCCTGGACTACTTCACCCAGTTCTTTGAGAATATCTCGCTGAAGCCTGGTGAAGTGACAAAGGTAATTCAGCGAACGCATAGCAAAGGTCGCTGAAGAAAACATCCGCTTTCCATACCTGTCCATGGTCCTAGAATCCTTATTAGGAGGATGGACAGGTACTGAAGGATCCACCAGTTCCTTCTTAGTGGCCGCCGCCACCACCATAGCATCCACAGAGACACCTTTGGAAAGGAACTGTTTATCCGACGGGGCTGTAATGAACTTGGATGGTCTCCTGGGGACAGGTTCCACAGAATCTGGAGCCGCCCACGCCTTTCGAGCCACTACCTGCATGAGTGGGTCGAAAGGCGGAGACACCCAGGAGGTGGAGGGTCGGGATCCAAACGCCTCCAGGTATACCGACTCATCCTCGGAGGGGTCAATGGAGGGCCAATTCCCCCTCTGTTTGAGGAGCTCAAGGATGTCTGAAAAGGAGACATCCTCAGAGGGGGACCGTGAGGAACCCTCCGACTCATCTAAGTCGGTATCAGATGTAGTAGACTCAGGGGAGTCTGTGTGTTTCCTCTTACACGTCCTCTTCCGAGGGGGTTCCCCTGCAGGGTCAGGAGAAACCTCAGAAGAGGAGGAAATTCCCAGTGGGGAAACCTGGGGCGATGGATCCCTGGGCCTGAGAGCAAGAGGCTGGCAAGAGGCATCTGCAGGCACTGATGAGGGAGGAGCTAGAGGGATAGACCGCTGACCAGGCTCAGAGGCCAGGACACTCCTCATCACCTCAAAGGCTCCTCTCCCCGGGAGACCGGAACACACCCGCTCCGAAGAAACAGGAATGGTCAGCTCCAAGGAGAGAGAAGGCTCCGAGGCCGATGTCGGCGCCGAGCTTACCAAAGCCGAAGCCCCGAGAGGGAGAGCGGGGTCGGACAAGGGTCCGATGCCACTAGCCCCCTCGGAGCCGACAGTGGAAACCCGACGACCGGATCCCTCCAAGGAAGGTCTCAAGGAGGAGATCGGAGCCGAGGACGACAGAGCCGAAGGATGTATCGGCTCCGGCATCGAAACAGTCGCTGTCCCAAGAAGCTCTGGCTCCGAACTCTGGTGTGGAGTCGGAGGAGGAAGTTCAAGAATTGGGGCTATAGCCGAAGTCTGTTGAGACGGGCTATGGAGCATTTGGGCCAGTGCCTGAGACTTCAACAGCCTGCTTACCACCCTCTCCAAGTCGTGGTCAGACAGCCTGGAAGATCTCGAAGATCGGCTCCGATGGCTCCGCTCCGACAAAAGACGAGATCCCGGAGCCGAATGGATACTCATAATAGAGGGGGACTGAGATCTCTTACGGGTCGAAGCCATCGGAGCCGAAGTCCCTAGAACTCCAGATGGAGCCGAGGATTTCTCGGCTCCGATGCTGGATAAAGTGTCGGCTCCAGCCGGAGCCGACAAGGCCACAGTAGTCAGGGTATCGGAGCCGGCTGGCACCGAACCCACTACTCGAGTAGAAGAAGTATCGACTCCAGCCGGAGCCGATATCGGCTCTGACGGAGCCGGAGCCACCGGAGGAGGCTTGGACACTGTAGCCTGAACCTTCAGTGGCTTAAGAGGTTTTCCTGACCCTGATTTAGGAGGAGAACCTTCAGGTTTAAGTAAACCTCGGAGGATTAGTTTGTTCCTCCTTTCCTGCAGGACTCTCTGGCTAAAAGCATGACACAACGCACAGGAGTCCTGCAGGTGCAAAGGCCCCAGGCAATAAACACAAGAAGTGTGACCGTCTGTCAGAGACATTTTCTGACAGCACTGGTCACACTTCTTGAAGCCTGAGACCTTGCCTTCTTTAGACATCCTAGAAGGATAGAACACAAACAGTCCCAACAAACACACAAATTAATCCCTTACACAAGCACACAGGAAGGGATAACAGAAAGGGACTAGGCCTGACTAAACTACTTTATATAAAACTTATAAAAAGTTAATAAAAAGTTTATAAAAAGGTTGAAAAATAGGGAATAGGGTGGGCTGTAACTAATTACAGACTACACTAACACTAACAGGGAAAATAAACCCCTAACTACACTTTTTCTTACTTGACTAAGAAAAAACTTACCTCAGCTGGCAAAGGAGACCTCTTTCGCTAAGCGGCAAACGAGATCTGAGGTAGTTCCGCCTTGCATCATGGGATATAGGGTTGCCTCGAGCTGGTAAAAGGAGTTCTCGAGCTAAAGCAAGTGCCGAGTCGGAGCCGAGGATCGGCTCCGAACCCATCCAGCAAGAATGAAGGCGAGATTGACAACTTAACATCCATGCATTTGGTGAATACTTGAGGAGAAGGTACTGTGGTAAGACTGAAAGTCATAGCTTGAAGCTGATAATAGTTGACTCTCAGCAGCAACTGCCGATATCTTCTAGATTCCTTGGAAGGTAAGCATCCTGAAGGTCTACAGAGCACAACTAATTCTCCATCATGCAGGGAAGAATTGCTTGCACAGTGACAATCCAGAACTGCATCATCTTTATGAACTGATTTAGGCCACTTGGGTCTAGAATAGGCTTGAGGTCCTTTTACTAATTTGGTACTAGACAGAATCTCGAATAGACTCTAGACCATCTCTGGTATGTCTAGACCTCCTGGCTGGCTCTTTTTTTTCAAGAAAGCTTGCAATTTCCTTTTGCTGCTGCCTTTTTGATGAGTAGTACAGCTGGTACACAAAGTGGTGACATTTCTGGGGTTAGTGAGGATAGGTTGCATTCACCCATTTGTCCTGCATCACCTGGCCAGCCATGTTTCTGCATGAAGAGACAAGAAGCCCCTGACTTCATCTAGTAATGTAGTAATGTAGTTGGACACTCTTTCGGGGATGCTGGGATTGCTTTCCAGAGACAAAAAAATGGAATCCCTAGCTCTGTGGACTCCCTCTCCTCCTAGACTGGCATCCATTAAAAGAGCCTCCTCTGACACAGTTGTTCCTATCTGAAGAGAAGTCAATACAGGGATTCTTGGATTTTATGAACTAGGGAGTTTTGGGCCCCTTCTGATTCCTGGCAAAGGATCTTGTAGGGGCCTCAAATCAGACTCCCAATGCAGATATTGTCTTGCCTACCTGCTCAGTCTACAGGAGTTTATCTTTTACCTTGACACCATTTAAAGGAGTGCTGGCAAAGGACACCATAAAGTTGCCCAAAAAATCACATAGTCTGATCCTGGCATAATATCTCATGGTGATGCTGGTTCCTCCTGATCTAACCAGTCCATCAGCCACACTTATTAAATCAGTCTAAGGGAAAGGTTGGATATGATCAGTATAGTTGACACCTGAAACTCAAGTTATTTTTCAAGTCTTAGTCTTGCCAGACTTTCTTAAAAAAATCCATGACCTGTTATGCAATGTCTCTTTGAAAGCAGGTCATATCTTTTAGACAATTTAGAACCCTCATGGATAATGTGCCCAAGGCATATGTTCTTTTCCCTATTTGATCCATCATCCTAAACCCCTTGTTTTCAGGACAGGCCACTGGCTTGTCCTCATAGCAAGATGGACAGACCTCTGGGCTGTCATTGAACATTACCATCTTATGTCAGCTGTTACAGTACTAGACTCCACCAGTTTGCCCTTACTCCAGTGCTGTCATTCCTTAGTCATTTGAAGAATTTTATCAGGTGTGTGGGGAATCAACTCAGACACACTGAACTCCTGCCATGCTCATCATACATTTGGTGGGACGGGCCACCCAGGAGGTAACGGAAACAGACTGGAAGACTTCAAACAGCAACTCTTCTTCCAAGGACAGGGTATCAGAGGAACAGGTACCCCTCTACTGCATCAATTCTAAAATCTTTCCAAGCTTAGCATCCTCAGGAGGGGACTGTGATGACCTTTCCTTAAGGTCAGTGTCAGGGTTGATGGACTCTGTGGTGGGGCTCTTTGTGCCTCTTCTTGCATGTTCACTTCTGTAGTAGATACTGAGAGGAGTCATTCAAATTATCAGAGAGCTCTTGAGATATCTCCTTATGAGACTTCTTGAAGTCTTCAGGTCTGCTGTGTCCTAGACAAGAATGTTTTGGAGGAAAGGCTTCAGACTGAAAGGTGCCCAGGGGTGAAGCTGCCATCAATGGAGCATTCCCAGCCTGTGTAGATGGATGGGCTAAAATCCTCTTGATGAAACCGAATGCCAATACTGAGTTTGTTTGTGCCAGGGACTCCCAAGCTGGTACCATTTCTGTCCCAAGGGATGTGGCCTTCCACAGTACTTTGGATAGAAGCACCAACACCAACAGACTGGTCAGTTCTAACACTGAGATCAAATCCAACACATTAAACACTGAGGACCCAGACACAGAAAAAGATGCCAAATGAGTCAGAGCCAGATATGGTGTAGATGACTTGCTATTGAGGCATTGGCTGTGAGGCTACATTAATTCTGAGGTAATCAGAGTGAAGTGAGTCAGATGCATGTCAGTCAGCATCACTAGATTCAAAACCACCAATGCCAATGCAGGAAGCTGTAGGCAGGACTTTGGTTCTGACACCTCTGGTTCTGGTACACATCGTACAGATTGTTCAGAGTTGATCTCACTTAAAAGGCAATCTCAGACCCTGCTCTAATAGAGATGCTCCATATCCATAAGTCTAACTCCTCGAGCATCACCCCATTGAAATGCCTAAATCTAATATGTGACATCAACAAAACCTGCTGGAGAGACAGGTTTGTCTCCCAGAGGCTGCCCCATCTCTGGAATAGACTCCCCATACATGTCAAACAAAGTATGTCGCTGACCCTCTTCAAGCACAACCTTGATGAGTGGATGGGAAACCACAAATTTGTCCCAGGGGTTCCGCCTGTGTCCCTCATTGACAAGGGCGACAGATGATGATGGTTTCTTTTTTGGGGATAAACTCTTGGTTAGGCTTGTAAGGGCCTCAGGCCATTAACCTAGTAATCTCTTATGATTGTATGATCCTATACCAGGGAAGGAGCTTGTCTAAATGGACAGGAAGGATCAGCCCAATTCACTCTAAATACAGGGGGGTGGAAGATGGGATGAAACCCATGTCAATTTGTGCCTTTTGAAAAACTTCTCAATATTCTGTCACAGTCAAAATCAGAAGAGCTCAAAACGAGATCTAATGAACATAAGGGAGAAAGGAAGTAGAAGGAGGACAGGAGGAAAGAAACCTAGACAGTTCCCTTATCTAGTAGTGCCTTATGGCCATTTTTGGGGGAAGCAGTTATGGATCACAACTATCTCCACCTGGGAAAGCCCTAATATCAGAGTTAAGGATGGCACCATAGAAACTGTTGCCAAATTCTACCTATAAGGAGTTGACTTGAAGACTTTTGGATTTGAGGAGTGTTGGGATTCATCGATCTTCATTTTTCTCTTCTCCTTTTTCTTTTTCTGTTTTACTCTCTCTCTCTCTTTCTTATCTTTATCTTTGATGTTATCAACCTGTTTCTCCTTAGCTTTCTCTAGCTATGGTACAGCTGCAGCAAGGAGTAATCTTTTCCAGATGAGCTTCTTTCTCCACTTCTGAAAACTGCAAGAGCCGAATCCCTTGCAGATATTACGAAGTTATGTACTTACCATAACATTCCATGTTTGTAGTCCATCTCACCTATATTCTTGCTGGATGGATTCAGAGCCGAACATCGGCTCTGACTCAGCCAATACTAAAGCACGAGAGCTTTTACTGGCTCAAGGCTATCTCCTATCCCATGGTGCACCACGACAATTCCCCAGATCTTGTTTGCAAGAAAGTAACTAAATACATAATAGTGATTATACTATCAATAACTATGTACATATAACAAAAGCATTTTGTTTTACTATCCATGGCATGTGGAGACAACTATAACAAGGTCAGACAGCATAATGGATAGTCCACCAGTTCCTCCAGGATACCGGAAGGAGGAAGGAGGGAGGGTGGGACGCAAGAATGTAGGTGAGATGGACTATAAACATGGAACGTTATGGTAGGTACATAACTTCTTAAAGTTATGTAGTCCTATCTTGCCATAATTCTTGCTGGATGGGTCAGCGTCCCCAGCACCTTTACCCTGGGTGGCTCAAGCAAAGAAATTCTTTAGCACAGTGGACCCAAGGGATGACCTGTCCCGGGAGGCCAAATCTACTTTATAATGAGTGACAAAGGTATGAGATCTTGCCCATGTAACTGCTGCACAAATGGTATCAATTGGAAGTTTGGATTTGAAGGTGTATGAGGCTGATACTGCTCTAGCTGGTTGGCCTTTTACCTTAGCAGGCAATTGTTTCCCCAACACTTTTGTAAGAAAATGAAATGCAGTCTGAAAGCCATTTAGACAGAGTTACTTTGGAAATGGACAAGCCTTTGTTTTTGTCTGAGAAGGAAACAAACAATTGACCCGATTTCCTGAAATCTCTAGTCCTGTGCAAGTAAAATCGGATAATTCTATAGACATCTAATTGATGCAGTCTGTATTCTGATTTATTACTGTAATTGGGGAAGAATACTGGTAATTCAACAGTTGTGTTTAGATTATGTTCTGAGCATACCTTGGGGAGGAAAGAAGGATTAATTCTTAGGGAGACTCTGTCCTTATGGAATATAATATATGGGGGTTGAATGGTCAGAGCTTGCAATTCTGAAACCCTCATAGCAGATGTTATAGCTACTAAGAACGATGTCTTCCAAGACAACAATTTCAAGTCAGATGAAGAAGACACTTCCAATGTTGGAGGAAATCAATGAGGTCAGAACTAAGTTTAAGTCCCAGGGCACCAGAGGTTGCCTGATTGGAGGTCTGAGAAGGAGGCTTCCTTTCAAAAAGGTTTTACATAAAGAGAATTTCCCATATTCCCAAAATGATAATTTGAGATGGCAGCCGACTGAACTCTAATGGTAGTGGCTGCAGCTCCTTCTTGAAAAATAGATGTAAGGAGGGACAGGATAGACTCTATGGGGGTCGAGTAGGGATCTATGCATTGTGTAGCCGCCCAAATGGAAAACCTTTTCCATTTGCTGGAGTATAATTTCCTGGTGGAAGGTTTGTGGGAAGAAATGAGTATGTGTTTAACAGTAGGAGAAAGAGACATGAACCTGGCTATTCTTGGAACTGGAGCAGCCATGCTGTCAATTTCAGGGTTTGGATGGTAGGATGGAACTGTCCCAATTGGTGAATCAGGAGGTCTGGAGATGGTTCCAGAATCCACGGTTCCTCCAAGAGATAAGACCACAGGAAGGGGAACCAGACTTGGCGAGGCCAGTAAGGAGCAATGAGGATCAGGGTACTTTTTAACAGTTTTGCTTTCTGAATCACTTTGGGTATGAGAGGAAATGGTGGAAAACCATAAAGAAGTCCTGGAGGCCAATTGTGGATTAGAGCGTCCCTGGGAGACATCCCCAGATGGGGAATGAGGGCAAAGTAGTTGCTGCATTAGGCGTTCATGTACATGGCGAATAGATCGCAACAAGGGTGGCCACATTTGGAGAAAATGTCTTCTGCAACTTCTGTTTTCAGGGACCACTCGAAAGGCATCAGAATTGCTTGACTCAGTTTGTCTGCTATCACATTAGAATTCCCCAGAATGTGCTTTGCTACCAGAAAACGTTGAGAGTCCATTGCCCATTTCCATACTCTTTGTGCCTCTTGACAAAGTGGGTAAGACTTGGTTCCCCCTTGCTTGTTTATGTACCATACTACAGGCATGTTGTCTGACTGAATTGCAATTGTCCCAGTGGGAAGAGAACTGTGAAGTGCTTGCAATGCGTATAGCACTGCTCTCATCTCCAGAACATTTATGTGCAAGTGGTTTTCGTGATCCTGCCAGATACCTTGGACTATCATTCCCAGATAATGCCCCCCCCCCCACCCAATTTGGGAAGCATCTGTGGTCAAGACTGCATTTTTTTGAGGGAGAAGAAGGGGATGACCTAGATAAAGCTGATCTGTATGTAACCACTATGTTAGATCCTTCTTGCTGGAGTTTGTAATGAGTATTTGGTGGGACAAGGGTAGATCCTGCATTGACCACTGGGCAGATAGTAGCCAATGAAGCACTCTCATGTGTAGATGGGCTAGGGGAACTAAAAGAATGGTGGATCCCATAGTCCCTAGAACTTGAAGAACTATCCTGGCCTGTACTTTGTCTTTGGTCATCAAGAATCTGACTTGGTTGTGCAATGATTTTTATCCTTTCTGGTGTCAGTTTTGCTGTCATGGTGGTTGAGTCTATGTCTGAGCCTAAGAAGACAATATGCTGCGATGGAGATAAGGTGGATTTTTTTAGATTTACTGTAATTCCTAATCTGGTGCACAAGGATAGAGTCTCGTCCCTGGCTTGGATTAGTTGGTGCTTGGTGGTAGCAGTGAGGAGCCAATCATCATAATACAGAAACACCCGGAATCCCTGATGTCTCAGGTGAGATGTGACCACTGCCATACATTTGCTAAACACTCTGGGGGCTGTAGTGAGGCCAAAGGGCAGTGTTCGAAATTAAAAATTACTGGCTCCCAGCTGAAAGTGTAGATGTCTTCTGGAGCACCTGTCCATTTTGATATGGTAGTACGTGTCCTGAAGATCTATGGAGCACATCCAATTGTCTTTTCTGATAAAGGGGAAAATTGACTGCAGAGTAATCATACAGAACTTTGACTTTTTTAAAGACTTGTTTAGCTTGCTGAGATCTAGGATTGATCTCCAGTCCCCGGTCTTTTTTGGAACTAAAAAGAATCGTGAGTAAGTTCCGGATCCTCTTTACTCTGTGGGGACTTCTTGGATGACTCTTTTTTGCAACAACGAGATAACCTCTAATGTTGCACAGATTTTTTGATTGGGTGGTACATCTGGTAAAGTCCGATTTGTAGGGGGATCGGAAACAAAGGGAATGAGGTAACCTCTGGAAATTATATTTTGTACCCATCGATCTTGAGAAATTTGTAGCCAGGCACTTGGGTACAGTGAGAGATGACCCCTGACTGCCTCCAGAGATGGACAGTTGGGCAACCACTCAGGGGCAATCAAAAGGCCGATCAGAGAAAGCGTATCTATCATCCTGGTGTTGGGGACCCACTCTGCTGCAACTGCGGCACCTTCCATTATAACCTCCCCCTCTGCCTCTAGGAGAGGGTTGACCCTGTGCTTGAGGGAAACCTTTTTGGGATTTACAGAACCACATTTTCCCTCCTGTTTGATCCTTGGGATAGGGTCTGGAAGGAAGGGAAAAATGGACTCCAACAGCAGATAAGGTTTTCCCTTCCTGCTTGCACCTGGTCAAAGTCTCTTTTACCTGAAGTCCAAAAAGGGATGTACCATCAAAGGGAATGTTGGTAAAGGAAGATTTGAAGGATTCCGTAAAATTGCATAGATGCATCCAAGAATGTCTCCTGAGAGAGATCCTTGCTGCAGCCGCCCTGCTCACTCAATCAGTTGTGTAAGAAATCAGCCTCATGGAGGAGTTAGCAATAGAGGTAAGGGTGGAGAGCTGTGAAAATACCTTGTCAGCGGATCTCGAAGCTAGTAAACCCTGAAGGAGATCCCTTTAAAGCCTGGTAAAATGGGAGAGGTAACTCAGCGATCGTAAGGTAAAGGCCGCTGAAGAAAAGGTACGCTTTCCATACCTATCCATCATCCTAGACTCTTTATTAGGAGGATGGATATTTGAGGTTGTCTCAGATAACTCCTTCTTTGTGGCTGCTGCTACCACCATAGCATCCACAGGTACTCCCTTGGTTAGAAAAGTTTTGTCTTCTGGAGCTGTAATAAATTTATTAGGCCTCCTTGTGACAGGCTCCACTGTGTCTGAAGCGGTCCAAGCTTTCCTAGATATAACCCCTAACAGTCGGTCATATGGCAGTGTCACTCAGAAGGTGGAAGGTTGGGAACCAAAAGCCTCAAGATACACTGATTCATCCTCAGTAGGGTTAGAGGTCTTCCAATCATCCCTCTGTCTAAGGATTTCTGGGATGTCCGCAAAAGAGACATCCTCAGAGGGGTATCTTGGGGACCCTTCTGACTCATCCAAACAAGTGTCAGAAGTGACAGACTCGGGTGAGTCTATATGCTTCCTCTTGCAGACTCTCTTCCTAAGGGACCTCTCCAGTGGGGTAATCTGGGGAGGTTTTGGAAGAGGGGGCACCACCTATGGGGGCTCCTTGGGGCTCTGGTTCCCTACACTTAGGGGTAAGCAGGGGAGAAAAGGCTGCAACCTGCTGCTGGAGGGACGTCAGGTCCAATGGCAGGGCTCTAGTAGTTGGCAAAGTTCTCTCTATCACCTCAAAAGCATTACCATCCCACTCCGAAGAAGACCTCCATTCTGAGGAAATGGATTGTCGACTCTGAACCAGAGGAGCAGGCTCCAAAGTGGACGTGGGAGCTGAGCTCACATGTGCCAAAGCACCGAGAGGGAGAGTCAGATCCGAAGAAAACCCGAGGTGACTATCCCTTCCGGAGTTGATCCGAGATTGGCAGCTCCCAGACCCCTCGGCTCCACACTGAGCCAATGAAGTTAGAGTTATCAGTTCTGAGGAAGCAGGAAGAGTTCTCGGAAAGAAGGGTTCCAGCACTAAATGACCAGAAACATTACACTCCGTGAGCGAAGCAGTTGGAGGAGGAACACTAGACTGAGGATGGGACGGATCCGAAGCCTTTGGGTCCAGAGGAGCTAAAATTTTTGGCAGCGCTGGGTCACAGAGCAGCTTCCTCATCACCCACTTTACATCCTCATCAGATAGTGTCCTGGAGGGACAGGTGGAGACAGATGGAGATCTCCTCCTTTCCAAAATAGGAGATCTTAAAGTTGATGAAACTGGTTCCAAGGTCGGTGAATGTCTCGATAGAAATGATTGCCTTGGAGCCGATGAAACAGACCAAAGAAGAAGAATCAGAGCCAGAACTCTTCGGCTCAGTCGCTTTTAATTTTTTTTTGTCGGTTCCGAAACAGGAGCTGATGGAGATTTTCTTTTATGGCTCTTAGAAACCGTCTGACCTTGTTCCAGCTGTTCTTGGAAGGAACTTGTCATAAGACTCCTATCGATGTTTTCTTTTGCATTCATTAAGAACCCTGGTGCTGAAAGCATGACAGAAGGTACAGGGTTATTGCAAATGAGCCTCTCCAAGACAGTACACACATCTGGTGTGACTGTCAATTAATGACATTTTCTGAGAACATTTATCACATTTTTTAAAGCAAGAAGGGTAGTGTTCTTTGTGTTCTCTGTCTTTATCCTTTGACATTTTGCTTTGAGAAGGAAAGAAACAAATACAATAACAATAGTACAACTATAAGAAGATATATATATATATTTTTTTTATTAGAAGGAGAAGGAGAAAAAACTTGCACACAGAGAGGAAAGGCACTCTAATTTAAATGGGAAACTATGACCCTCTGACTAAAATGGGCCATACAATCCTTAAAGAAAAGGACAGGGGAAGCAAACACTCACGACAATCACAACTATTAATGAGAAAAAGGAAGAAATATAGTAAAAAAATATCAAAATATTTCACTTAGCCAACGAGCCAGTAAGAAGACAATCTCGAAGCTTTCGCAACAAACGAGATCTGGGGAATTGCCGTGGTGCACCATAGGATAGGGGATAGCCTCGAGCCAGTAAAAGCTCTCGAGCTTTAGTATCGGCCGAGTCGGAGCCGGGGTTCAGCTCCAAACCCATCCAGCAAGAATTCCGGCAAGATAGGACTACATAGCATCATAGGTTGCTTTTAAGTGATCCACACAGAGACTGTATTTGTCCTTGAGTGGAATTTTTTGGTTACACTGGCTACACTTCATGAAGCCCTTGTCCATAATCACACAAAAAGAGACAAAAAAACCCCACAGTACTATGCAACTACAGCAATAGACTAAAAAGTAAATAACAACTACCTAGGTATAAAATGTCAGATATCACTGTATTTCTAAATGTCTGACTCTTATTTTGAAGAGATGACAAAAGAAAAGTAAGAAAATTAAGCCAAAATAGGTAAGTAAGACAGCACACCCTGTTGTAAAATAGGAAAGAAGCAAAGTTTATTTTTATTTTTTTTAGCAAAATTAGAAGTCCACTTTAAAGGAAAGGGAACTGAAAATATGACAGAATTTGAAAAAACTTATAAAAAGCTAAGGAATTATCAAAGTGCAGTTTGGTGATCTGATTTCTGAAGTGGCAGACAAAATCTGAGGCAACTCTGAGGACAGCTCCATTATGGGAGTAGGGAAGGAGCTTGAGTGTTTTGTATGGTGATCGATTATTGGACTGGATCCACCTGATTGCAGACATTCCCACTAGTTGAAGTGAATGGGGGTAAAAATTTAAGTTCAAAAGTAAAACTCACCTTCTCGTGTCCACAGTGTAGTCAATGTGTGACCAAAGTAGCCTCAATGCAGTAAAATGTTGGCAACAAGACACTGACAACTTTTCTATGCCTAAATTCCAATACTGTTTGTTCAAGGCTGTGATACCAACAGATTTCCCATGTGTATATGGATTGTGAACCAGAGTATCCAGATGTTTTCTGTATTAGGTCAAATATTTTAACTAGTTAACAAAAGAGAGAGAGAGAGAGAGAGAGAGATCTGTGTCCTGAGTAAAAGATGCAAATGAGGAAAGTGAAAAGGAAATGAATGAACTGTTGTGGTCTTACATTTTCTGTATTTCCTGTCTGTGACAATATTATCTGTCAGCATTTTTTTTATTATCTGCAAACAACAGACTTTGAAAGTTCATTTGTAGTTATACTATACAGTTCTCAGTAATTCAGCTCATTGAACCAAGCATTTCTTTGATTAATTAAAAATCAAGTTTGTTCTGAGTAAAAAGAAAATCAAGACAAAGTGCGAGGTTGTAGTGACTGGGACGTGACATAAATGAACTGATGAAGCAACATAAATAAGTCATTCCTTCTCTTAAAGAAAATCAATTGCAAATTAGTTCAAACTTTTCTGTATCAAATCAGGAAGAGATACAGTTAGGAAGATAGACTAATGCTGACGATTTAATTTTATCTATTAATAAGCAAATCATTTTATACTTTCTTTTAAAACACATTTTGATTTAAATCAAAGTTCATCAGATTATCCAGGAATTCTTTAGTTTGAATCCTCATAAGGAAAAGTACTTTTTTTTATGCTGCCCATCCCTTTTGTCAGTTATAAATAAGAAGTCATCAGCTCGCCTTCTATTCAGGAGGCAAAACTGTCATTTTATCACATTGCTTTCTTTTGCAGTTATTTAAAATGCACATAGCTGTTTTAGAAGCAGAAATCAAGGCAATTTGAACATTGGTGTCTTTTTTTCTCTTCAGTACTGCTGCACTGCTGAAGTCTGCAGCCATGTTGACACAAAGCCCACAGTATTAACTGAAATCTTCTGTGGAGTTTGTCTGGTGAGTCAGGAATGCAACTACAAGGGCAATCAAGCATTTAAAGAGACAGAATTTCAAAAATAGGAAATGCAAACATATTTTGTCATGGTACAAGTACAGTATTTAGTACAGTGATCAGTTATGGAACTAAGGGATAAAATACAGGACAATAACTTCAATGTGGTTATAAGAACAACAGCCATAAAGACTGCCTCCAGGGTTCGCTTTGGAAAAATTGGGAGAAAAATCTCAAATTGACCATAACCATTCTGTTGATATGATTTAACTTAATGACCTATTCAGCTAAGTTGCATGTCATGCATGAAAGGAAAGAATTTTTCCCTGAAGGAGCTAAATAACCTGTTTCAGAAATGGAAGCATGATCACAGACATAAAATAAGCAAAGCCACTAACAACAGAACTAGGTGGCTGTTGTTAGGTCAAAAGTCTTTGAGAGACAATATGAAACGAGTCTTATAAATCACTGCACATTCAGTACACATGAATATTGTGTCCTGCTGTCTTGTTTTTTTTTTAAGTTAAAGTAATACTCAATACACTTATATATAGAGATGTCCTTATCCAGGTTTTGTCTGAAATTTATAGTCCAGGGTTAAAATCAGGCTTATGTTGGCTTTCTGTGGACTCAAGTCACTGCAGTTTTCTCATCAAGTGAGCTGCCTGTGAAACAGCCTGATGGGCACAGTTCGCTTTTCCATTCAGTAGATCATATGCCAAGTGAATTTTCAAAGAATGCTTTGCTTCAAACTCTTCCTGTATCAGATGGATATCCTGGATCATATCAACCCTATGACATTCTCATTCTTTTTTTTTTAATGTTTTCATATATTTCCAAAGATGTATAAAGTATAGAATTCAGAAATATAGAAGCACACACCACATGGTAATGCTTGCCAGAAATAGAACACTTGGTACCACTCTTTAGCTTAATGTAATCTACTGTAATATGAAGCATCAAGACTGCAATGCCAAATCATACTTGTGTCAACAAAATTTAACTTCCTACATATGCTCAGAAGTGGATTTCAGCTTATAAATATTGTTTTGTTTTGCTATAGTTTCTGTGAGACTATAAGTTTTGATTATGCTTGGTATTTACATAGGCTATTAACAGTCTTGCCCTGTGTTTGATTCCTAGCCTCCCTTTGTCTCCTGTATTACTCCGAGCAAATCATGTAACTAGACAGTGCTCCTGAATCACGACTGAAAAAAGGCAGTTGCACTCAGTGAGGTGTCCAGTTAACAAATAACTAAATAAATCTGCTCCTACAAATTCAGATATATCAATCTACATAAATAACTACAAAAGACTAAATATACATCAGGAAAAGTTTGGCCAACATATTTTCAAAGGGAAGCAGAGAGGTGGAGAATAGTACATAATGCTAAATTATATAACTGCCTTCTTCCCAAGCTTTCATGAAAATAGTGTGGGCTCAAGGAAGACTATTGTGTTGATATAATCTTCACACATCAACTGATCCTGTTGTCACTTTCTTGGTACTGACCAGTATCTTTTCCTCTTTGCCACCTGTTAGCGACTGTTCTATTATGGTTGTGACATACACACATGATATAGCACAGAGTTCAACTGGCCTCTTCAAGTGTCTGTCACTGTTTCATTTAAATATCAATTTACTGTATTACTCTTTAAATATACTAGTTTCCCTGTGTGCAGTCACATCCAGATATTCAATTTCATTTGCATGGAAGCCCTCTCCTGTGCTATGCTCATCATTAAGTACTTGCAGATTTTTTACACTTGCTGCTTCTGGCTATATTAGATCATTCACTTCAATGGGGCCCTGGAGGTTTTTTACTTCTAACAATTGCATCCTAATATTTTTGACAAATACAAGTTATGTTGCCACATTTCAAACAAATGCTCATATCTCTGCAGCTATAAGGGTTGCTAAAGAAATGTAAATGGCAAGCTGTTCATCACAAAAGAATCTTTACAGTGGCCATGTTTAATAGATTAGGAGGGTCTTAAACTGGACTAAGTAATAACAAACATAAATATTCATTTTGTAATATTTTGTAACCAATTTACAATATTTCAATAACTACTCAAGCTACACACATACTGTAAGCAGCATTTTGTTTGTCCATCTGTGAGCTTTCATACAAGGGTATACAGTTCTGTCTGCATTACATAGTTTAGAAAGAATATTAAACTGACAATATAACTTAATAAATGAACAACTGTTTCTTTAGCAGCACAAAACAATGGACAAATATTAGTGTTAAACATTTAAATAGGTTGCCATTGTTTTCTAATAACACCATTTAATATGCATTCATATTATTCTACCCAATGGATGATAATGTATCGTGTGATATGTGGTACCCAGTATTGATGGGGAAGACAGTGAAAAAGGGTGGGGGTTGGTGGGAGGGGAGTTGGGGGAGAATGAAAATAGATAACACAGATAGCACATAACTTTTTTATCTGATGTTGTCAATGTTCATTCCTTCCTCGACTGATGAGACAGAGTCCCCAGCTACTTAGAACCCTGTGTGGGTTCAAGGAAGGATATTTCTGAGCTCTACTGAGCCAAAAGATACCCTACCTCTGGACACCAGATCCAACTTGTAATGAGAGAAAAAAGTGTGAGGGGAAACCCAAGTTGCTGCTGAACAAATGCCATCCATGGAAATTCTTGAGTGGAAAAATGAAGAGGTAGCTACAGCTCAGGAATGAGCCCGTACTTAGTCAAAGTCATTCCTTACTTGTTATAAATAAAGAAAATACAGTCAGTAAGCCATTTAGCTAAGATGACTTTAGATACAGGTGAGCCCAACTTCAAGTCAGCAAAGGATATAAACAATTGATCAGTCCTTCCATCTTGTGTTCTATGAAGTTAGAAACGTAATTGTCTATGCATATCTAGCAAATGTAACAAGTACTCTCCTTTGTGGGAATAGCTCAGAAAGAAGACTGGTAGATTAATGTTGACATGTGAAACTACCTTGGGCAAAAAAGATGCACTGGTTCATCGGGAGACTCTATCCTTATGGAAAATGAGATACGGAGGTTTCACCAACAATGCCTGAATTTCCAAAATTTGTCTGGCAGAAGTGATGGCAACTCAAAACAAGGTCTTCCAATACAAAAATTTAAGGTCACAATCATGGGCAGACTCAAAGGGTGACAGAATCAAGGACTGCAGAACCAGACAGAGATCCCACAGTGGCGAAGGATCTTTAAAAGGGCATTTAAGGAGAATTGTGTCATGCAAAAAGGCTTTACATAGTTTATGAGAGACTAGTGAACAGTAACTGAAAAAATGCCAGAACAAAACTCAGTATATATCAGCAACAAAACTACAGCAACACTAAGGTAAAACTTAAGTGTTTTAATACATATCGAACAATTCAATGGTCTGGATTATTGAATTGTTCGATATGTATTAAAACACTTAAGTTTTACCTTAGTGTTGCTGTAGTTTTGTTGTTGATATATACTGAGTTTTGTGCTGGCATTTTTTCAGTTACTGATAGTTTGTTTTGCCTTGCACTTGGATCCTACTTACAGGGCTTTTCTCTTTTTCCAGACTAGTGAACAGCCATCAAATCCAGTGTGGAAATTAGAAACTGGTGCTAACTGGACTCTCACTGTTGAAGAACTGACCCCTTGGTTGAATAGTAGCATCAATAACCCTAGGACATAACTAATTGGGGCCGAGAAAGGATCTACATGCTTTTGAAGAGCCCAGTGTACAAATCTTTTCCACTTACTAGCATAAAGATTCCTTGTGGATGGCTTAAGGGAAGACAACAAAATGTGATGAACAAGGGAAGAGAGCATTGATTGTCTGGCGATTATTGGAATTGGAGAAACAAAGCTGTCAGCTTGAGGTTCAGAAGGTCTGGATGTATCATGCCCGTCAGGTGAGACAGGAGGTCTGGAGCTGGGTCGAGAATCCAAGGCTGGCGAACTAAGTGAGACCTGAGCTAGGGAAACCAAATCTTTCAAGGCCGAAATGGGTGCAACGAGGATGACTTTGGTCTTCAACCTGGCAGCTCTCTGAAGAAACTTTTCAATTAGGGGAATTGGGGGATATGCATACAGTAATCCTTGGGGGACAATCATGGAGAAGAGAATTTCTTGGTGACTCCCCCTGTGGGAGGATTAGGGCAAAATACGTGCTGCACCTGTTTAGGAGAGATGCAAAGAGATAGAAGCAATGCTGGCCCCATTTGTGGAATATTTGTTCTGCCACTTTCTGGTTGAGAGACAATTCGTGAGGTAACAGTATGCACCTGCTCAGCTTGTCTGCTAGGACATTCAATTTCCCCAGAATACGTGTTGCCAAGAGAAAACGGTTGAAAGATATTGCCCTTTGCCACACCCTTAGTGCTTTTCAACATAGGGGTTACAGTCTGGTTCCTCCTTGTTTGTTGATGTACCAAACCACTGACATATTGACTGTCTGAGTTGCAGTCATTCCTGACAAGAGAGCATACTGAAAGTTTTGCAACGTAAAAGCACTGCTCTCAACTCAGGTACGTTGATATGCAAATTGGCCTCTTCAGGGGGCTATATGGCTTGGACTGACTTTCTCAGGTAATGTCCCCTCACCCTAGCTGGGAAGCGTCTGTGGTCACTATGACCTTGGGATGTGAGGGAACAAATGGATGACCTTGTAGCAATTGATCTAATTGGATCCACCACATCAGACTTTTCTTGCACAAGTTGGTAATTCCCATTGAAGTGGACAAGGGTAGTTGAAGAATCAACCACTGGGATGCCAACATCCATTGGAGAATTCTCGTGTGAAACCTGGCTATCAGAACAAGGGTTCTCACTGCTGCCATTGGTCCTAGAGCTTTTATGACTAAGCTTGCCAAAATTGTGGTACTGCAAAGTATCTTGTTGACTTGTGACCTTAAAGTTTGAACACTGGGAAGGGGGAAGAGAGGCAATTGTTGACCTTGTGTCTAGTAGAGCTCCTACAAATTCTAGAATTTGAGTCGGTTCTAGATTTGACTTGTCAAGATTTATGGTTATTCCTAACTTTGTGCAAGTGTGGATGACTTCTTCTCTTTCCATAATGAGTTGCTCTCTGGCCACAGCAGTAATGAGCCAGTCATCTAAGTACAGAAACACATGGAAATCTTGCAGTCTCAAGTGAGCTGCTACCACTGCCATGCATTTGATGAACATCCTGGGAGCTGTGGTGAGGCCAAAGGGCAGTGCTCTGAACTGCTAATGACTGGCTCCTAGCCTGAAGGGTAAGAATCTCCTGGATTGCCTCTTTATTTGTATATGATAGTATGCATCCCGGAGATCTCCTGAGCACATCCAGTCATCTTTTTTTCAAAAATGGAAGAACGGACTGAACCATGATGATTCAGAACTTTGTCTTTCAAGCAAATCTGTTTAGATTGCTGAAATCCAGAATTGGTCTCCAGTCCCCTGTTTTTTTTTTTTTTGGCACTAAAAAAAATCTTGGGTAAGTTCCAGATCCTTTCTGATCTAGGGGGACCTCTTGGATGACTCTTTTGTTTAGCAGCTTTTGTATTTGAATGGCTGCTTGATCCCTCTGATTGGGTGGGACATCCCAGATTATCTTGAAAATTGGAGTAGGAAGGGAAAATGGAATTATATATCCTCTGTATATGATCCTCTGCACCCAAGTATCTTTTGTTGTCTCTAGCCAGGCTCTCTGGTGCAGGGACAAATGGCTCCTGATTGCCTCCAAAGGGGAACAATCAGGCCTCCGTTCAGGAGCATTGGAAGGTTTGCCAAAGAATTGTTCTCTGGACACTTGATATTGCGGGCCTCCTCTGCCATGAGCGTGGCATCTACCATTTGAGTTTCTCCCTCTACATCTGGCAGAAGACCCTCCACATGTGTCCTGAAAACATCTTTCTGATTTCTTGAACCACATCTTTCCACCTCCCCAATGATTCTTTGAGAAGGATCTTTGGGGGGTGGAAAATGCATTGCCACAGCAGAAAGGGAATTTCCAGCCTTCTCACACCTGGACAAAGTATCTTTTACTGTGGGGCCAAAGAGAGATGTGCAATCAAAAGGAGCATTGATGAATGTAGACTTAAAAGGCTCAGTGTAGTCACACAAGTGCATCCAGGTGTGTCTGCTGATGGCTACATCTGAACCCACTGCTCTTGAGGCTCCTTCTGCCACATTAGAAATAAGCCTCATGGATGAGGTCAATATCGATTGAAGGGTCACCAGCTATGAGGTGACGGAGTCTTTCACCTCCTCAGACACAGTTCCTGAAGGGTATCCAAGAGTTCCTTTACCAGATTCCTTTGTATTCTGGTGAAATGTGCCAGATAGTTCAGAGACCTCAAGATGAAAGTCCCTGAAGTGCAGGCATGCTTCCCAAACCTGTCCATTGCCTGCATCTCCTCATCAAGGGGATGAACAGAGGAACATTTGTTGGCTAGTATCTTTCTGGTGGCTGCCACTATGACCATGTTATCAACACGGGTTCCTTGAACCAGAATTGTTTGTCTTTTGGAGGGTCATAATTTTATCAGGCTTCCTTAGTATGGGCTCAATGGAGTCAAGCTCCTTCCATGCCTGCCATGAGACCAATTCAAGGGACCTGTAAGCATGCAGAATCACCCAAGACATAGATGGGCCAGTACCAAATGCCTCCAGGAGCACAGAGTCCTCCAAAGGATTGCCAGGCTTCCAGCCATCTCTCTGTTTTAGGATTTCAAGGATGAATAAATGAGACATTTGCAGAAGGTGACCATGGGGATCCTTCACCCTCCACAAAATCTGTGTCTTCGCTGACAGATTCAGGAGAATTCAGATGCTTCCTCTTACATGTCCTCTTCTGAGGGACCTCTTTATTGGCATAATCAGGGGAGGTATCAGAAGAAGTAGAAATACCCAACTGGGTGTCCTGGGGCTTTGGTACCGGCTGTCACTGTGGGAGGGTTAGCTGCAACTCCTGACGCAGAGCAGGGGAAGACACAGTGAGGGGGATATGACCTGTCTGAGTCATGGAAGCTGACAGGGCTCTCTCCAAAGTCCTTGAGGCTGACCTTTCTAGAGAGGAATAGGAACCCATATCTGAAAGGGGAGTTTTCTGATCCTTGGTCCTTCCCTGCTCCGAGAAAAGATGCCCTGAAGCAGAAGCTGGAGCCAAACTAACCCTTGCTAAAGCTCTGAGGTGTAGAGAAGACTCAGAAGTCCTCAGAGTTGACTGAAACATCTCAGATCCAACAGGATAGAATCAGATCTGAGAGCTCTTCATATCCAATAGCACAGAGGTGCTCAGAGCAGAATTTGGATCTGAGGATACAGCGATCTTCAGACCCAAAGAAGACGGGCCTGGTCAACTTGGATCCAAGGGCTTCAATCCCATGGATGGAGTCAGAGAAGGAAGAGTTGGAGGTGGAGTCTTGGATATGTGGGCTTCCTGACTCAAATGTGTAGGAGCCAAAGCAACAACTGGGAGACTCTGTGCAGAAAGTATCTGTCTCACTACCCTCTCCACATCTACTACAGTGAGGCTCCTAGAAGACCAAGAGGACTGCCTGGAAGGAGAATCCAGTCTATAAAAAAAGGAGAAGGCACTCTCAATGGGACAGGGTTGACCAATGGGGAGTACCTTGCCCTAGGAAGTATGTCCAGTATTGTAGGAGAATCTGACATCTTCGAAGCCAATGAATCCTTTGTTTTCGGAGACTTCAGATCCAAAAAAACATCCAATCTGAAAACAAACTTTTTACCTTTGCCTGATCCGAGGGGGTCGGATCCGATAATTTAATTTTCTTTTTCTTGGATGGATCCATAGAAACTGCTGGATCCAAAGAAGACCTTTTTGAAGTTTTCTCCAAGGTCTTAAACAAAACAGAAGAAGAGCTCGGAGATGACTGAGACAACTTTTTTGATGTCTCTCCAGAGATGGCATCACCAAAAGAAGATGATAAAAGCCCCTTCAAGATTAATTTATTCTTGCGTTCGACAAATGCTCAAGAGTTGAAGGCATGACATATCGCACAACTCTCTTGCAGATGGAGGAGACCAGGGCAGTAGACACAAAGGGTGTGCGAGTCAGAGAATGGAATCTTTTGTCCGCACTTCCCACATTTTTTAAAACCCACAGGTGTTTGTTTCTTTTTCAGCCATGTTATGACAACAGAACTGCACAGAAGAAACTGTAAACAATACCACTAAAAGGTAATGACCAAACTGAAGGGAAGACAACTAACAGGATTTTTTTTAAACAAGAAAGAGAGGGAAAGGGGACTACCTACAAAGGTAGTAAGGCTACAATAAACCTAGAAGGGGAAGGGAGAGAAAAAAACAGGGAGAAAGAGATACTAATGATAATATCTACAGAACACTAGTACAAAAAAAGAGAAATATTAAAGAAAGATTAAATTAGAAGAACAAAATTACAAACACTTATCTATCCCAAGTAGCTCGATAATCTAACAACCACATCTTTCATCAAACAGTGGCAAATGAGATCTAAGGTAAAAGGGAGGATGCATTGGGGAAAGGGAGAAGCTGGAGAGTTCTGGATTGACACTAGCTTTTACAGCAGCCAAGATGGATCCAACACATTGGATCCAAACCCACCATTTAAAGATGGAATGAAAATTGACAACATCAGATCACTCATTATATTTAAGAACTACCTTTAAAATCGCAAGCAAACATCTCAGTACTATGCTATGGTGCTGGGCACAGCTACACACAAACGTAAATTATTTTTCATATTTTTTCCTGTACCCTTTTGCTAAAATGGTAGCTTCTTCACTATAGCATTGTCTGTACTAGTAGATTCCACACAATCTGGTTTATCTGCTTGGAAATGCCTTTCTTCCTCCATCATGCATGTGTGTAATCTGCATCACAATTATTATGTCTAACTATATTTTCTTCACATTTCCATACACACACACACACACACACACACACACACACACTCATTTTATATATTGATAAATATATGTGTATGTGCATCTATGTATAGCTGTATCTCTTTTATCTCTTTCTCTCTCTCTCTATATATATATATATATATATATACATATATATATATGTGTGTGTGTGTGTGTGTCTGTAAGGATAAGTATACATGTGTGTATGATATGTCAGCAAAACGTCATAATACTGAACCACAGAGGATCACACTCAAATCATTGATCCACAAACATCTAAAAAACCTAAAAAAAAAAAAAAAAAAAAAAACAGAAAACATTTTTTTTGCAAGGGAGGAAGCCCACCTTGCAGTTCTCATATGTGAAGCTGTGCCACTCACACCCCCTGCCAAGTACATATATTCCAACTCCAAGATCACAGTACAGTGATATAGTAGACCAAAGGGATACAAACAGTACATCAAAGAGACGTTTCATTAAAGTATGGAAAAGCTGGTACAGCTGATCAAAACTCAAATGACTGAACTGTACCAGCTTTTCCTGAGTGAAATCACAGTACAGCTGGTGTGGGAAGCTTGCCCTTTCCTCAATGTAGTGAGATCTTGGAGTAGTTGCACTACTTATAGTTCTTCATTCTGGGGCCTAACAATCCCTTACCTATTACACGACCTAAATATTTTACTTCTGTCATTCCTAACTTGCTCTTAGAAATTAAGAGTTAACCTGGCTTGTCCCAGGGAATCTAGTACAGCCTGTATGTCAGCTAGATGGGAACACCAGTCCTTACATTGTAATGCAACATCATCTAGGTATGCAGCATATTTGGAATGGGGAACCTGGTCCATTAATCTATGAAAGGTCACATGGGTACAATGTTGCCAAAAAGGACAGTAAACTGGAATAAATTGTCTAATGGCAAAGAGGCCACCTCTTCCTTGAATTCAGATGATAGCAGGATTTGCCAATATGCCTTTGTTACACCTATTGTCAAGATTTCTGTAAATTCCTTAACACTAGATATTAGGTAACTATTACATTTTGAAATGCTGATCAGCTTCTAAATGTCATTACAAAACCTGATTGTTCCATTTGATTTTGAGACTAACACTACTGAACTCTTCCATGTGCTTTTTGACTCCTCCATTTTCAGCTTCTTAAGCATTTTGCACAGCCTCTTGCAAAGCCTTTCTCTGACTCAGGCATTCTGCAAGGTTTTAAGTTAATGTTTTTTCCCTGAAAAATCTCAGCACAGTGCTAAATCAGATCTGTTTTGTCAGGCAGTTATTAAATACCTTTTCATTTCTTCAAAGAAACTCCTTTGTTACTTGTTTCAGCAGTGCAAAAGGCAGTGTGCCATCTACCTGAAATGCAAGAATACAGGACAATTTTCTTTCTTCGCCAGATCTACTACTATCTGCTGGTAAACTAACTACAAAGTTTTGCATTTCCTTCCATGGTTTCAGAACATTAATAATGACATATTTGTTTTGGTCTCTTCTTATCAATCTGTTTAACCCTGTAGTTTGCATTATTTAATTTTTCCTTCTATTCCAAACTGATCCTGCTATTTATCCAAAACATGTAATTTCTACAAACAGCCCAATACTAACACCTGGTCTGTAGCTTTGAAATCCCTGGTACTTGCATTTGTATTAAATACCTCTCATTTTGTTGCTTGAACTTTTTCCATGTGTTCTCTTAGAACATCCATTACTGCTTTCAACCAATCTTGTAAGTTATTGCAATGTTCAGTGGCACTTCTAAATGGGTATTCTCTTCTTCCCAAGCTTGTCTGCCAATATCTAAGTCCTTAAAGGTGCTTATCATATAACATCTCAAAGAGACTGAAACCTGTCAAGGCTTCTGGTACTTGTCTATTGGTAATTAGGAACTAAAGTATCATTCTGTCACAGCTTTTGACATCTTCATCAATAAGAGTTATCTGCATAGATTTTAATGGGCTATTAAAATGCTCCACTAACCCATTTGTTTGGGGATGGTGCACTGAGTTTTTAATTCCTTAACTCTAAAACACTGACAAAGGAGGTACATTATTTGGGAAATAGAGTCCCATAGAGAGAAAGTGTTTCCTTAAGCATCCCTACTCTGAAAAATAGTAAGACTTTCTCCCTAGCTATAGATTTAGTGTTAATCTTGCATAAGTGCATAGTCTCATGATATTTAGTTGTATGTTCCAAAATAACCAGAATGTATTAAAGCCACTACTGGATTTTACCAATGGCCGAACAATGTCCATAGCAAGATGTTTAAATGGTACCTCTACGATAGGCATCAGAATCAAAGGACTTTTGAAGCGTAATGAGTGGCTGTGAGCTGGCATTCAGGGCATCCAGCACAGAATATCTAATTTCATTATTCCTAGCCAATAAAATCTTGCAAGGATCCACACTTTAGATTTGTCTATTCCTAGGTATTATAATAGTATGTGACTATGTGCTGACATCACTAGGTGTCTGAAATGGCTGTGCACTTTTAGCTGATGTACAGCTTCCATTTTGTCCTTTATTACTCTGTACAGTAAGAAATTATGTAACTCAAATTATAGGTAAGAAGTGGGATCACGTTGCTCATGATCTTCTACAGTTCTAACTATACTTTCCCTCTCTTTGATGACAATATCATCTTCTCATTGTGCCTTCTTAAAACTCACCTGGCTTACCAGGAGATCAGTCAGTTCTGGACTTTCCTTAGGGACAGTCTGTTATGAAGTGGAAGGCTGTGACTACTCTCCTACCAATACAGGCAGTAGGGTCTCCATGCATACGCTTTCAACTCCTAGAAAAGGTAACTCATACTAATACTCTTTAGTGTCTGTTGTCTCTACCTTACTCATTTTTTTGTTCTTTTCCTTTATAAAAATCCTTTGTCATTTATAAATTTATAAATAAATAATTAAATTCCCTTTATTTCCTTTATTCTTTTTTCTTTTCCTCTCCTGCAACATCAACAGAATGACTTGGCTGTACAGGTATATCTTGCAGAAGATACCGGTGCTGTGAAACAGACAACCCATCCACATAAAACAAAGTTCATTCCTGTCCATGTTCAAGTGCAACTAAGAGCTATGAATGGGAAACAAAAAATTTACCTCAGGACTTCCCCCTGTACTATTAAGGGATGGAGACAGCTCCTAAATGCTTTATGCAATGCGTGGGTCCCCTCAAATTATCTATGGTATGATCCCAGTTATTTAATGAATAATTATCTATCATGGGATTGGTAAGGTCACTCTATAACCAAATGGGATAGGTTATTTTGAACACAAAAAGGGAAACTGACTAGGCTTAAAATGGTTTGCAAGGGCAGCTAGCCTACTTACCTATAAATCCATTAACCTATGAACCTATAAACCCGATGCCTAGAACCCTTCTCTTCTGTTAAGGGTTCTTTAACTCTGACTTAAAAGGAATATCATTAGGGCTCTGTTTAATGTTGCCTAGTCTCTCATAGGTTCATAGCTTCTACTCCATGGTTTGTGGCACTTTTATGCTGCAATGCTTAACTATACAACTCTTTTCCTAATACTGTCTCTGTTCCTGCAGGTTACTCTGCCACAGGTATGTGTTGGCATATCTCTCTAAATGGAGCAGGTTGTTCTTCCCTCTTTAACCTTAGCCAAATTGTAGTACCTCTGGGGCTTTTTAACACAATTCCTTAACTGATGCTAGACTCATTTATTCTTATGAATTTATCTGAAGGCTGCCACTCCCTCCTTGTTTTCCAGGTTAGGCAGAAGCATATCTGTAGGCTTATTCACTTGCTGGTTCCCATAACCACAATGAATATATGGTCTACCAAAAGGATTACACTCTTTCCATTGTCTTCACAAATCTTTAAAATGGTGAAAATCTGTGTTATCATGTCATATGTTAAAATAATAACTACAGCAACAGGATGAACTAGATATCCAAATACAGTTTGTTTTTCAACTTGAGTACTGTTTCCTCTTTCCATGAATTGCCCTTTTAGTAATAGTCTCCTTTCTATACAAATACAGTGGCCATGCCACCTGAATCTAGTAATAAAGAAAATGAATTGAATTTAATTAACTTAGCAATAGCGCAACAGCAAAGGTCTGACTCCACTATTCTTACAGACAATGTATAACGTTCCATAAGCTCAGTATCATTAATAGCATACCTTTCAGTGGTTACAGTTTTAGAACAGTGTTAGTGTTATTGTTACTAGTAGAAACAACTCTAGACATGATTCCCCTTTTCCCATATTTTAAGCAGAGTATGTGTACAACAGGTATGCTCTGTTTTCAGAATTTGACAAAGGGTTTACTACAGCTTTAGAATGTTCAGTTTTAAACATAGTTTCATAAAGTAACTACCTCTCTCTCTCTCTCCACTAGCACAGCAAAACAGTCAGCATCCTTACAGTCACTTGGAAATACTTATCTTTTTAAAGTTAAAGGCAAAACCCTTTTAAATGTATCAATGGCTAACATTTTGTCATTTTTACTTTTAACATGCTGGCCCTAAGGATCAAATTGCAATTTAAGTACACATTTTAAGTCACAAAACTGAGATCTTATCATTTTGTTGGAGAAATGTCCATCTGTGATAAATCTCAGCTGTCAGTCTAAAGTGCCTTTTTTACTTTTTTCAAAGCCCAGATATTCATTCCCCTCCATGTCGATGGATAATTTAAAATGTTCCCCAGTTAAATAAATTGAGAAGATTCTGCTTCAGTCATTCATTGCTCTTGATGGACATTTGACTGGAATGCTGGGAAGTACTTCAAAAGCTGAAGCTCTTCCTCCCAGGTCAGCATACCTTGCCCAGATGTTCACAGAATGTCCAAATAACAAAGATGGATGTTTTACGAAGTTAGCTTCATAACAATGCGATTAAAAGTGTTTAGTTTAAGCTAATCATAACAACAGAAAGCTAGCCAGATGGCTAGGAACACCTAGAACAGTCAAGTTAAGAAGGGATGTTCAAACATGCCTCTCCAGATGATTGCTTGCTTATTTTATTTGACAGCATGGCTCTTGTCGTGGTGGATATTAAAGCCTGCTACTCTGCGGCTGAGAAGCAGCAAGGTCAAATAGCAGAGCTTGAAAAAATAGCTGAACAACATGAATACAATATAAAGCAACAGCAGAGAACAGCAGCACTGTATACTGAGCAGCCCATTGAGGTAAGCTTGAATTAATAGAAATAGAACTTAAAATCTAATGACTTAGGCAACTGTCTCATAGGAATAATATCAGACTCAAAGAGCTACCAGAAACTGTCCCAGACAAAGACCTTTGCCCTTTAACAGAGACTTTGCTGAAGGATGCTGTGCATTTCCTGGCCAAGCTGCATCCATAAACAAAGAGGATTCACAGGGTGGGTCACTTAAAACATAAAGGTGCAAACTCTTCTTACATATTTTCTTGGCAATACAGCTAGCCCACACATGGAACTGGCTTATTTCTAACAGCCACAAGCATAAGAGAGTATCAAAAAGCAAATTTAATCTGTTTTTCATTAAATTATACACCATATGGAATAGACTGAAGGGGGATGCAGGCAGTTTGACTGACATAACCACTCACTAAAAAGGAAACAGATTCTACAGAGAATTCAGAGAGAAGCTAGTCATAGTCTGTCTACAAGAGACAAAATTAAAAGTGAGGGAGGTCAATTAGTTGAGAGCCAAACTGTACTGACGTCATTTGCAGACCATAAAACTGGGTAGCAAGAAGGGAGTAATTTTAATGTTCCATAAAAGCTTATTGATAGTTACCCACAATTGTCACAGAAGTTGTATGGGACATTAGGTGTTATGAAGTAAAATTATCAATGGGCATACCTAGGCCATTGGCAATATCTTTGTTCCTAATCAAGATACGGTGGACTTTTATAGTAAAGTGTTGCAGGTGTTGGAAGATGTAATGATGAATGTGAACTTTGCAGCAATGGTGAGGGGACTTCAACTTGGTTTTAGATGAGTCAGTAGATAGGTTATACAAAGGAAAAGAATACAACAAAGCAAGTCAAACTTCTTAAAAGAGTTGTTTGGAAGACATGAATGGGTAGATTTATGGACAGTCTAAATTTTTGATAACACTCTATAGTCAATGATATTTTTGAAGACAATGTAGCAGAGGTCCTCAATGACCATCTGTGAGAAGTACCTTGCTGAACATTTTATATCATGTAAATAGTTAGGTAATGTGTTTTCCTTTGTTTGTAAACATTTCTTTTTTTTATGTTGGTCTTTTTTCTTTTTTATTCTTGCTTTTACTCTTTATTATTATTACATTATAAAATGAATAAAAGTTCAATTAAAAAAAAATTACAGTCTGTAATGCAAGATCAAAAATGGTTCGTAGAGTCATAGGTCCACGGGTTATGACTAGGCAGATGATTTGGGATGGATTGTTTGTAGCCTAGCCAATGAGATACCCACTAAACCTTGTCCCCTTTTACTAAGGGCTTGGTGGGCAGTCTTTAGGTATATTTGCAATTTCCCATCCATTCTTCAAAGTTGGATTCAAACAGAGATAGGGAAATGCTTTGCTTAATACAAAGGAGAACCTTTTCCACGGGAGAGGTGAAATATCTAGCTCTCCACTAGATTTGACTTATGCAATGGAAGTTTATGACGTCAGTATGAGTGCTTGTGGTGTGCTATAAGCTTTACAAACATGTAGAAGGTCACAAAAGACAAGGTCAGATGAAGTCTTGTAAACCAGGCAAAGGTCACCCTGCAGCAGTCTGCATGAGACTGAGATTAAGGATAGAGCTTCAAGGGATTTGCAGTGAACATAGAGCTCAAGCTGGTTTTCTATGTGATTAGCATAGCCCAGATATTCAGTCATATTTCAAGTTGCATCAAGAGTTTTTCAGATACATACCAAAGAGGGGATTATATTCAGTTATGGCCCTAACAAGGGGATTATATTCAGTTATGGCCCTAACAAGGGAGGTGCAGTGCAGAATGTAAAATCCCAGGATCCAGAAGAGACACTGTTAGTAATCAGATAGGCTAAATAAAAGGATTTTCTAACAAAAGTAGCTACATAGTAGCCAAACAAGATCTCATTACCCATAAAGGTGCACTGGTTTCTGATAAATGAATAGGTTTTGAGGGGGATATCTTCTATTTGATTAGTACAAGGGGTGCTGATGTTTACAAAGGAACACAATGCTGCACTTTTTTTTAGCTGTTGGTTTTGTTGCCGTGTGCTTGCATAGGATAAACCCTAACATGAGATCTCAAAGTCCACAGGATAGATGATAACTCCCAGTTTGAAGTCATCTGAATGCTTGGTCAGCCAGAGGCTTTGACATCAGTATTAACATCATGGATAGGGATACCAAATAGAAACAGTCCCATTACAGAGCCCTGAGGAACTCCACTGATAGCAATCCTTTTCGCAGAGAGAAAGTGCCTGTTATCTTGATTTGCTTAGTTCTGTCTGTGGGCAATTTTGCTGTGCAATGGGTAACATGGATTTACATTTAATCTGGTTAGTTTATGATATCAGAGCTTATGGATTTATAGTTAGTTGGGTTAGCTTGTCTATGATATCAGTGTATAGAATGCTGTCAAAGGCCTTAGCCATGTTATGGTATGCAGTGTGAAATGTTTTTCCTTCATTCAGGGCCTTAGTGACTTTTTCAAAGAAGTTAACTAGGTTGAGTAGGCAAAATCTACATTTTGTGAATCCATACTGGTTAGGGTTCAGGGATTTTTAGGCTACCAATGTCTTTGTGTATGAGGTCAATAAAGATGCATTCTATTGTTTTGCAGATAAGACTGACAAGACATATTGGACTGTAGTTTCCTGGATCCATAGTGGGGTTGTCATTATGAAGGGGATAACAATATCCTGTCCTCTAAATCTCAGGAACAGCTCTATTTAAGAAGCTGAGACTGAAATGTTTTTGGATTGGGTCAGAGTTGTAGATAAGGAAACAACCAGGTACATTGTCAGAATCCATTAACTTGGTGTTTTTTATTTATGGGATAGCTTTTAGAACTTGTTCAGAAGTGAATTTGGGGGTTATAGACTATAACTCATATTTGAAAAAGATGGGGATGACGGGTGGGGTCTGAACTGAATTTGTCAGCTAAAAAGCTGAACATGTCCTCAGGGTTTGCATGGGTAATATTGTTTTGAATCAACTTGATACTTTGCTAGACATTGCTTCTGAGACTGCTAATGTAGCTGAGGAACTATTTATGGTTGTCCTTGCTAGTGGTGGTTAGTTTCAGTTCATAATTAGCCTTAGTGGATCTGATTTGACTAATTTTCTTGAGTTTGTTCCTAAGAGTGAAGAGTCATTTGCATGCATGTGAAAATAATATGACAATGTTGTATAATTTCTTAAGGTGAAGAGGCCTGAGTGCATTAGTAACCTATTGAATCCTGGCACTTGAAATGCAGTTTATTTTCATATTTTCCCACAGTCCAGTGAGTGGTACATCTGTGTGTCTCACTATACAGCCATGTATGTCTAGGACATTAACTTGTGGTTTTGCTGGTCCCAGAGGCTGTAATGGTATATAGTCATCACCGGAGAGACAACTGTTTGCAGTGCTTCTGGTAGAATACGTACAGATGATAGATAGTTTTTCTTCTGCACTGGAGAACAAGTGTTTGGTTTGAAGTTAGAAACCTTTGAGTCTTAGGCAGAGATTTCTTGAGAATGTCAGTAAAGAAGGCTTATTATCTGCTAAGTGGCATGGCAGTGAAAGGTGAGTGTGGTTGCTAAGAAAACTGTGGGTACTGACAGGCTGATTAGATAAGAGGCAAGCATCCACATTTAATAACTAACTGCAGTTCTTGTATATACAATCAGTATGAGAAAGAAGTAAATGGTTGTGTCTCAGGGCGTCTTAGTGCTAATCGACTGACAACAGCTGGTATGAGAGTGGACTGCAGCCCCATGATATCAGAGTGTATAAAAGGTGAGATTTTGTAGGGTTACCTAAGAACAGGCTAGTTATTTACTTAGGGTGCCTAATAGAGGGATATCCATTTTTTCCTACTTAGCCTAAAGAGAATATTGAGTGAATCTGAAGGAATAGTAACCTGACTGTTGAAGTAGCAGAGAAATATTCAGAAAAGTACAATTGTGTAAGATCTTACCATAAGATTAGATGTCTTACTTCTCACTGTTGCAGTATTCTTTACAATAGCCAAATGTCCAGCCAGCATGGCAAAGCCTTTACACCGTCCAGGCATGGTACATCAGACATATATCCTATATCCAAGGCGTAAGGTGCATATGTGATAGATGAGCACCCAATCCTTCAAATTTAACTGCCCCAGAAAAACCAGCCCGGCCCAAGAGAAAGTAATAACATGTGCATCTGGGAAGGGAAGGAAAAGGAGAAAAAGATGGAAGAAAGATCCCTTGGCCAGAAAGAAAGCAATGGAGAAGCAAAGGGGGAAGGATGAAGGGGCCGCATACTGCAACAGTGAGAAGTAGGACATCGACTGTTATGGTAAGATCTTTCACGACTGTACTGTGTCCTTCCTTATCACTGTGGCAGTACTCTTTAAAACTGGGTGAGTACGAAAGCTACTTAAGAGGCTGACAGGAGGAAGCTACAGAGGACCCCTCCAAAAATCAATGAAGGATGCCCCTGGCAAAAACCATCCTGGCTCAAGAAATGGCATCCAACTTGTAATGTTTGGTAAAGGTGTGTACAGATGAGCAAGAAGCAGATTCCAAAACGGATCTAGTATCAAAATCCTTTGAAAAAGCACCAGAAGAGGCAAATGCCCTAGTAGAATGAGCATGAACAGCAGAAGAAAGCTGTATGCCATGAAACAAAGAGCAAAGGAAAATGGCTTTAGAGATGCAGGAGGAGATGGTTTGTTTGCTTAGAAACATCCAAACCCAAGAAAGAAAAAAGAAGTTATTTATTCACCATAACATTCCATCTGTGTTCTCCATTATCATTCTTCCTCAACAAATGGGTTATGATCCGACCCTCGGATCTGACATGGCCACCTTCTATAGATTCTAGGACCTGACTCTCGAGCTCCCCCCTTACCAATAATGCCCCTGACCACTGCAATGCCTCAGATCGAGTTTGCTGCTATTATATATATTACTATCAGAAAATACATTAACAATGCTATGACAGAAAAGTGATAGCTGAAAGATCAAGAGCTCAAACAGGAACTATGGTTTCTATTAATGATTCTATTAGGTCTCTCTCAAAGATATGAACAGGGGGAAAGGGGGAAGAAAGTTGAGGAAGAATGAAAACGGACAACACAGATGGAGCATTATGGTGAGTGCATAACCTCTTTATCTAATGTTGACATTTTCATTCAGTTCTCAATGAATGGGACAAAGTCCCCAGGTATGGTAACCTTGGGTGGCCTTCATGGAAGGATGTTCTGCAGAACCACAGAACCAAAAGCAGCTCTATTTCTATAGATGATGTCTAATTTGTAATGAGCATGAAAGTATGGGTATTAGACCATATAGCAGCTGCACAGATATCATCAATGCATGCTCTAACCCAGAAAGTAGCTGATGTGAACATTAACCTGGTTGAATGTGCCTTTGGTTGTCTTGGTAAAGTTATGCCTCTCAAGGTATAAACATAGGAGATACAATATGTTATCCATTTAGCCAGTGTAGTTTTTTAAACTGGTTTGCCTATTCTATTATTAGTGAAGGAGACAAATAACTGATCGATTTCCTAAACTCCTTGGTCATGTGAAGGCAAAAACAAAGTTGTCTATGAACGTCTAGCAGAGGAAGGCTGTATTCCCTTTTATTTTCAAATTTGGGGAAGAAAACTGGCAAATGTAATCACTTGATTGATGTTGACTTCAGGGCAACGTTTGGTAAAAAGGAAGGGTCTGTGCATAAAGTAACAAATACTTTGTAAAAAATCAAATGCAGTGGTTTGGAAGATAGTGCTTGGAGTTTAGATACTCATCTGGCAGAAGTAATAGCCACCAGAAAGACAGTTTTCCAGGAAAGAAACAAGATCTATTTTAGCTAATGATTCAAAAGGAGAATGTACTAAAGTTTGCAAAACCATATTAAGGTCTCAAGGTGGAGAAGGGTCCTTTATTGGAGGTGTGAGTAAAAAGGTACCCTTAAGAAAAGCCTTACATAATTTAATTGATGCTAAAGGAGAAGCATTACCGCCAGTGTGATAGTTGAAGCTGGCTGCTAACTGAACTTTAATAATGGAAAAACTTGCCCCAGCTTGAAAAATTGAGGCAAGGAAATCTAGAATAGCTGGAAGTGCAGTGGTAAATTAATCTAACTCTCTCTGATGAGCCCAGAAAGAAAACCTTTTCCATTTACTTTTATAAAACTTCCTAGTCAAAGGTTTATGAGATTAGTCCAGGATTCTTCAAACTGGGGAGGAAAGCCTGTAATGTCTAACCATTATTGGAATTGGAGAAGTCATGTGGTCAAATTGAGGCTGCAATGTTTGGGTGAATCTGCCTTGATGGGTGAGATAGGAGGTCTGGACTGGGATCCAGCACCCATGGAGGACATACTAGGCGAGACCAAAGGAAGAGGAACCACATCTGCTGAGGCCAAAAGGGAGCAATGAGGATTACTGTGCTTTTCAACCAAAGTGCTTTCTGAAGAAAATTGGGGATGAGTGGTAGGAAGAATAAGCATAAAGGAGACTGGAGAGGCAAACATGGACTAGACTATCTCTCAGAGACTGTCCCTGAGGTGGGATAAGGGCAAAGAACCTGCTGCATTTGTTGTTGAGGGCAGATGCAAATAGGTTGCAGCAAGGTTGATACCCATTTGTGGAAGACCATGTTTGAAACTGATTGGTTGAGAGACCACTCGTGAGGGATGAGGATGGTCCTGCTGAGCTTGTCCACCAGAATGTTGGATTTCCCTGGCATGTGCATTGCTACAAGAAAGTGGTTGGATAAGATTGCATATTGCCATGTTCTCATTGCTTTTCGACAAAGGGAGTAGGATCTGGGTCCCCCCTGTTTGTTGATGTACCAGACTACTGACATGTTGTCCATTTGTAGTGCAATAGTCCCTAGAGGGAGAAAGCTCTGAAAGGTCTGCAACAATAGATGCACCACTCTCATCTCCAGGTCATTAATATGCAAATTGGTCTCTTGTGGGAACCACGTGCCATGAACAGTCCATTCCAGGTAATGCCCCCCTCCCAACTGGGAGGCATCCATAGTCAACATGGCATTCAGGGGGAAAGGTAAATAAGTGCTTTGAGGACCAGTTTTGCTGGGGAAGAAGGAAAAGAAAAAACCTGTCTGACATGCATCTTCATTGTAAGAACTGTATTCTGAGACAGAAGAGCTACAGAATTGACTGTGTCTAAATGAGCCCCTGTACACTCCAAGTCTTGGACTCTTTGAAGTTGTGATTTGTCCATATTGATAGTAATTCCCAGCAAGTGAGATAGCTGAAGTAAATAGCCTATGGCTTTTATGAGCAGATGCCTAGTCGGTGCAGTGAGGAGCCAGTCATCTAAGTAAGGAAACACTCTGAATGCAAGCAGTCTCAGGTGAGCTGCTACTGCTGCCATGCATTTGGTGAACATCTTGGGGGCTGTGGTGAGACTGAAGGGCAGAGCTCTGAACTGATAATGACTGGCTACCAGCCAGAAGCATAGATAAAATTGAGAGTGCCTGGTCATTCTGATGTGAGAGTACGCAACTTGAAGATCGATTGAGCACATCCAGTCATCCTTCTGTAGGAAAAGTAGAATGGACTGAACCATGGCCATCCAGAATTTGGAATTTTTTACAAACTGATTTAGATAACTGAGATCCAAGATAGGTCTCAGGTCCCCTGTCTTTTTTGGCACTAAAAAGAACCTTCAGTAAATTCAATATCCTACTTGGTCTGGGGGGACATCTTGGGTGACTCTTGTGTAGCAGCTTTCAGATCTCTTGAGCTGCTAGCTCACTCTGATTGGGTGGAACATTGGAGATACTTTTCCTTTTTTATGGGAATGTGTAAAAAGGGAATTAAATACCCTCTGGATATGATCCTTTATACCCAAGAGTCTTTTGAGATTGCTATCCAGGCTTTTTGGTGCAAGGATAAGCACCCCACAACTGCCTACAGAGAGAGACAGTCAGAAAACCTTCCGGGGCTGCTGGAAGGATGTGTCCAAGAAGGAATCTTGAAATCCTTGGTTCTGCTGACCTCTTCTGCCACATGGGTGATGTCTACCATTGTAGTTATTTCTCCCTCTGTCTCTTGGGGAAAAATCCCCACATGATTTCTGGAAAGGACCTTGAGATTTCCGGAACTACATCTTCTTCCAGCCATGTTGATTCCTAGAGAAAGGTCTCTGCATGGTAAACAAGTGGATCCAATGGCAGACAAGGTCTTTCCATCCTGTTCACTGTGGGATAGAGTTTCTTTAATGGTTAGCCCAAACAAAGAACATCTAGCAAAAGGAGCATTGATGAATGATCCCTTGAAGTGCTCCACAAAATTGCACAACCACATCCACGAATGTCTCTTTATGACTTATGCCAAAACCGGCTGCCCTGGAGATACCAGTCATGAGGAAAAGGACTTCTGTTCCTCTCTGGACAAAGACCCTGGGGCAGAATTAGAGAGTTCCTTTACCAAGTCCCTCTGTAATCTGATGAAATGTGCCAGGTAGTTCAAAGATCATAGAGCAAATGTCACTGACACATACGCTCACTTCTCAAACATGTCAAATGCCCTAAACTCTCCTTTTTGTTGGCTGCCACAACAACAATGACATCTACAGGAATCCTTTTAGTCCAGTACTTTCTGTTAGCAGGGGTGCTTAAAATTTTGTTTATGAATTTAGGGATTGTTTCCATGAAGTCCAGTTCCTTCCATGCCCTGGGGGAGACAAGGTCTACAAGCTCATCCACAGAAGGGGTAACCCAAGATGTAGATGGCCCAGACCCAAAGGTTTTCAAGAACACTGATTCCTCCTGGGAAGGGGTTAGGAAAGACCAATCACCTTTCAGCAAAGGATCTCTAGGATGTCTCCAAATGAGGTGTCCTCAGGTGGAGATCTGGGGGGCCTTTCCCCTTCATCAAAATTGGTGTCTTCTGTGAGAGATTCCTGAAGGGAATCTAAGTGCCTCCTTTTGCATGACCTCTTCTGAGGAATCTCCTCATTGGGGTATTCTGGTGAGGTATCAGAAGAGGTGGGGAATTCTCAGGTGGGAACTGATTAGAAGCTCATACAGGTTGGCTGTGCCTGAGGGGTAGGATGAGCAGACTCAAGACACAGATCTGAAGGGGGAACAAAGGATGGATCTGATGGTGGAAGAGTTGAGACTACTCTCAGGTCAGTGAAAACAATCTCCACCATTCTGAAGGCAGAAGGGCCAGGAGAAGCCAAAGACAATCTGCTCAGAGCCAAAGCTCTTGGAGCAGACAATCCTGTGCTGTCCTCTACCCTCTGCTCCAAAGGAAGAGTTAGAGCCAAGCTGTCCAGTGCTGAAGCCGTGAGGGGAAGCAACAGCTCTGAAAGTTTTGGAGTCAAGTCAATACCTCAAATCCAGTGCTGACATTACATATCCAAGAACCATTGCACTCTGATGGGGTAGAAGCCAATCAGATCAGGGACGTTGCCAGAGTTGAATACATAGGAATATTTGGATATGACAACTTGAATCTCAGGGATCTCGGATCTGAGGGCTCCACAATGGACAGACGGAGTGGAAAAGGAGCAACAACTGGCTGAAAAGATGATTTATGGTTATGGAGCCAATGGGAGATGGAGCCAGCAAGACCCCCCATCTGGATCTGTGTTCCGAGGAATTTTCTCATCATCCTATCCACCTCTGCCTCAAACAGACTTTGGGATGATCTGATTGTGGGGGACATGGATGGTGGCCTAGAAGTCTTTTTGAGAGTCTCCTGCAGAAAGGGAGACCTCAATCTGGGTAACATCCATTCAAGGGAAAACATTGGACTATGACACAATGAGAATCTGATCTGAAGGCTTAAGATCCATGGTCTTAGGAACCTTCTTGGGTGGCTCCCATGTAAGGACAGTCTTTGGAGACCAAACAGGACAGCATTTATGGAGCTCTCTGGGCTCCTTAAATTTTTGTTAGAGGGGTTTGAGCCCCTGATGTAGAGGTACCTAAATAAGGAGCAGAAGCTGATAACAGACCTTTCAGGACAAGTTTATTTCACCTATCACTAATGACCCTAGAATAAAAGGCTCCACAGATGGAACAGGGTTTGTACAAATGCAACAGGCCTAAGCGGTAAATGTACTCCCTGTGGGCATCAGAGTTGGGAATCTTATGCCCACAGAAAGTGCACTTCTTAAAACCAGTCAGCTTGTTGTCCATACTAGAAGAAAAGAAAGGTCCCACAATAATCACAAACAGTAACTGCTTAAAGATATAAATAAAAAGTTTGAACTTTCTTTTTATTTAAGGAGAAAGATAGAAAATACGAACAATGGTAATAATGGAATACCTCCAAGTGAGGTAAAGATGATATAGAAGAAACTACTAAGTATGGTAGAAAAGATAACGACAAAAACTTGGTATAAGAGTAAGTGAGATACTATAAAACAGAAGAAAAACTAACAAAGACTAAAAAAAATATTACTAAAGAAGAAAAATTAGCTAAATATGCTTATCAATAACTCATGAAACCCTTAGAGCTCAAGAGATCGCAATCCCATCCGAACATGATGAGCAGCAAATGAGATCTGGGGTATCACAGTAGTCAGGGGCATTATGGGTAAGGGAAGACCTCAAGAGACAGATCCTAGAATCTACAACATTAGATCAAAAAGTTGCTCAGATTTCCCGATCTCTTGTCTTGTCTAGCTAAAAAAATGAGCTGTCTGTACTGTCACTAGCATTCTGTGGGGAGGGGGAAAAAGGAAGGAAGATGAATTGTTTGATATAAAGGCAAATCATTAACCACCTTGGGCTAAAAAAAGATATTAGTATGAAGAAAGCATCATTCAAATATAGGAAATCCAGAAATGCTTGGGGAAGCAATGGAGGAAACAGCATCTGGAGAGAAAACATCCTGAATGAAAGAGCTATTAGGAAGGTGCTGAGAAAGCAGAGAAAAGAGAGATCTAAAATGGGCCTCCTAGACTCCTCCTTCTTGGTAACCAGAAATATCCTGGACTAAAAACCATTCCGCTGCTAAAAGGGTAAGCAAGTCTGATGGTGCTGGATGCTGTTCTTACAAAAGGCAAGGACGAGGTTAAGGAAGGTCAGAGAATGAGGGAAGGGACTTCCAAACACTAAAATAACCCTTTTAGATAATGAAAAGCACCAAAAAGTCTGGGGTGGTCTACTGCTAGACATGAAAGCGCAGAGTTAACCTGAGAGACAGAGGAAATGGGCCGAGGGGTAGAAGTGGTCGAATGTGAAATGGTAGTCAATTTGTCACAAGGAAATTAGGCTTTTGAACCTTAGTACAATGAGAATGCTTGTTAGGAAAAACTCTCTTGGAAGCGTGTTTACTTCTAGAAGGTTGTCTGGGTTGCCTACAGCCAAAGGAAGGCTTAGATGAATAATTTCTCAGAAAAAAAGGAACAGGAGAAAGCAATATTTGTTTTGGATCCTGCATAACTTTACCCTTATCTTGTAGTGCCTTAAAAAGCTCAGCAGCTCCACTGCCAAAGAGGTTCTGGTTGTCCAAAGGAGAATCCTGTAACTTAGCCTTGATGTCCTCAAGAAAAGCCTGTATGTGCAACCCAAAATACTTACTCATCACAGATCCAGATGCAGCAGCCATAGAGGGGGCATCAGCAGCATCACAACTGAATTTAATAAAATGATGAACCAACTGAGAAGCAGAAATCAAAAGGGAAATGTCAGAATTCTTAGAATTAGGCATATCAGTCAAAATGCCCCCAAGCTTAGAAAGAAGAGCCAGTACATATGAGTCTGGTAGTTAATGGCCATGAAAGGTATTAGAAGTACACACTTCTTTCATACCACTCCATAGCACGACTGACCTTATTAGAAGTTAAAAGCTTACAGGAGGACATCAACTTAGATTGTTTATCAGTAGCTGCAGAAATAACAGGTGGATCACAGCAAAGACTTTTATACAAAAACTTTTGAGCTTCTGCAACTTTGTAGAACCTGTCACAGTACTTAGCAGCTTGAGGCTGGAAATGAGGGGCCTGAGAAGCCGAAGAGAAGGTGTCCAAAACAGCAGCCAAAACTGGAAGAAAGCAGAAGGCCTAGGAGAATCTGTTTGTAAATCTTTCTAGTACCTCTTTGAATGTCAGATACCTGGGAACAATCCAACCTAAGTGCCTCATCATATGAACCACAGTATCCCCAAAGTACAATTCCTACATAGCAGAATGAGGAGAAATTGGATCTTCTTCTTCAGACACCAGGGCAATAGGAGACTGATACACCAGTAGCTCCTCACCAGAATCTAAATCCAAATCTTCTTCAAAGGAATCAGATTCCTTAGGATGTTTGGAAGGAGAAGAAGACCAGGAAACAAAAATAGGAATTGATAATCCTTGAGGGGGCTTTAGAGCAGTAAGAGCGTTAAAAAGCCCCTGAGTAAAACCCTGCCATTGTTTGTGTTGATTCTTGATCCATGTCAGGGCTAGCCATTCAATAGTGTAAAATCTGGTTCTAGGTGATTCACTTGTGCTAACTAATGTTGACGAAAATGTCCATGGGTAATTACTGGTGATAAATAAGTTGAGGACCCAGCTTACTCTGACCTATGCCGAGGACCCATGCTAACAGTGAGAGGGGTGTATGTGCCTTTACTGGCCAGTGTTTGCCTGCTATAAATCACAGCAGCCTTGGGTCAATAAGCTACTGGCTGGTCAGTGTCCAGCTACCCAGCTTGGGTTACCTGGGATAGATCTATTGAGCGAAAGCTGGAAGTAAAACCAATGAACCTACCAAACACAAATAAAGAACTGCTACTTTCAATGTAGGTTCACTGACAGGATGCAGCTTGGAAGTGGAAGACATGATGGTAAGAAAGAGGCTGAACATCCTATGCGCCCAGGAGACAAGACAGAAGGGTAGTGCAGCAAAGTCAATTTGCTTGGGGTCCAAAGTCTACTCCGGAGAAGAACAGACAAGAAATGGGGTTGAATTGTGTAAGGGAGAGGCTTCAGAAGACAGTGAGAGATTTATTTATTTTATTTATTTGCAGTTTGTTAAGCGGGAAAGTCCATTGGGTCAAAATGAGCCTGTTTTCAATGGAGACCCGGGGAGAAATACTCCATATACAATTATTACAAAGATAATATCAACAAAGTTAACTAGTACAATACAGTTTACAAAAACTTCTAAAACACAGTAATACAGAAGACAGAATAATAAGATTTGAGCAAGGTGTTGTAACAAAGCATTAAATGAAATTAAACATAAGTATTTTGGAGTACATAAGTATAATTTGGAGTGCAGACATTTATGCACTCAAAGTTTCATGAGGTGAGAGGTAGAAGAATTAAAGGAAGATAGTAGAACAGTGAAAGGTGAATAGGTTGAGTTATGTAAAAGGAAAAAGGGAGAGGGAGTGGAAATGAAATGAAGGGAGTCACTAGGTTGAGTTTTGAGAAAGGAGGGGAAAAAAAAGGATGGGTGAGCAGAAATGATACAGAGGGAGTCAGGTGGGGTGAGAGCATGAGCATTCCCAGTGAGGAGAAAGATGGGAATGGAGCATAATCTTGAAGGAGGAGTGGTTTGGGGTGATTCAAATGTGGGGGGAGAGTGAATTCCATAGACGAGCGAGGGAGAAAGACAGGAGAAATTGCCCAGGTGCATGAAAGGGTTTGTACACTTCGAGGAGGTTCTGGTTACTGGACCTAAGTAGTCTGTCAGAATGATGCAAGGTGAGTATGAAAAAGAGGGAAGGACAGTTAGAGGGTTTGAAAATGAGTTTATGTGCAGTTAACAGCTGAATGTAAGAGAGCTAGTGGGGGAGTTCCACCCAATTCAAGGAGTGGAGTGCATCACAATGGTGGGAGGAGGATTTGATCCCAGTAGCAAACTTAGAGATTTTATTGTAGCTTGATGACAGTTTTGACTCTAGGGAGGACTGAAGGTTGGTGAGGAGAGGGGCTCCATACAAGAGAGAGGGGATGAGGTAGGAAGTAGAGAGTATATGTTTGAATGAGGGAGTGAGATAACGGGTGTGACGATACAGCATTCCGAGCTTTTGGTGTGTTTTCTTAATACTAGTTTGTATATGAATGTCAAACTTTAAATGTTCAACAATGATAACACCTAGAAGTTTTCTATAGGAGACGAGTTCAATGGAAATCTTATTCTGACTGACTATGGAGAAGGAATTTTTATCCATAGAGGTGTTTTTAGATGCGGTAAAGATCATGATTTTGGTTTTGGATGCATTGAGAGCAAGGTGATTATTCAGCATCCAAGACTCAGTACAAGAGACAGCATCTTGTGTTAGTTGCATGAGTTTGGGGAGAGATTGAGCATAGCAAATTATGGTGGAATCATCCGCATATTGGACAAGTTTGGTATTAGGAATGCATTGATGAAAATTATTAATGAATATGTTAAAAAGTAAGGGACCCAGTATTGAGCCTTGTGGAACTCCTGTTGGAGTGTGAAGGAAAGAAGTACTATTGTTCCATTTGATGGCTTGTTGTCTATTAGAAAGGTAACTGGAAAACCAGTTAACAGAGGAGGGGAGAGATTGAGAAGAGAGAGTTTGGACAAGAGAAGGTTGTGGGAAACAGTATCGAAGGCCTTTGATAAGTCTAGGAGAAGGGTAGATACAATGTTGCTAGAGTCTCGGGCATGGTTGAGGATGTCAAGAGAGAGAAGGGCACTGGTAGTACTATGTCCAAGTCTAAATGTATGTTGAGTTGGAGAAAGAAGTTGATTGTCTAGGAGGTAGAGAAGGAGTTGCAAGTGTATGCATTTTTCAAGGACTTTTGAGATAGGGGACAGGATGGCTATAGGATGGAAGTTGGAGATTTCAGTATTGTTGCTTCCATTGTGGAGGGGAATGATGAATGTTTTCTTCCAGAGGAGGGGTACATAGGATTCTTGGATTAAATGGTTACGTATGGTAATGGGAAGGGCTAGGCCATCTGCCGCTAGCTTGAGAAAGTTCGATGGAAGGTTGTCTGAGGCATGAGAGCATGGTTTTAGTTTTAGTAGAAGTTTTTTTTATGATAGCCACGGTGGTGTGGTGGTAGCATTATCACCTCACAGCAAGAGGTTCTCCCATTCGATTCTGGGCTGGAGCACCTTCTGTGTGGAGTCTGCATGTCCTCCCTGCAGTCGAGTGGTGTTCAAAAGACATGCGTGAATCGGCGTGCCTTCGTTGAAGGTTGGGCGTCGAGCTGGCACCTCGGCATGGTAAAAATCTACTGCCAATCATTAGCGGACCGGAGTTCCGCTGTGGTGACCCCTAACTGGGAAAAGCCGAAAGAAGAACAACAACAAGAGAGACAGGTTGTAAGGTAAAAGTGGGGAGATGAGTAGTGTTGATGTCAGTGGGACTAGAGTTGAGGGTATGGGATGAGGGTAGAGAAGAAGTATTATTGGAGAATGATGTGGTGAGCTTGGCTATTGAATCAGTAAAGAAAGAGTTGAATTGGGTAGCTAAGATATGATCTGGAGAGTTAGGGTCAGGGCAGTGGCTATCTTTTTTGCCAGAAGAGAGGAGAGCAGATATACTGTTTCAAAATATTTTGGGGTTAGATCTATGATTGTTTTGACGCTTGGAGTAATAGGACTTTTGGTCTAAAGCAATTTGTTTTTTCACTTTATTACGAAGTTGCTTATATTCGGTAAGGGTAATAGGTATTTTAGATTTATGGTAATGCTTCCAAGATTTATCTCGGAGATGTATGAGTGTAATAGTTGGTTTAGTTAGCCATGGGGTAGATTAGGTTTTGATTCTTTTAGTTCTGGGGGGGAGCAAAGCTATCTAGTAAGTTATTGAATGTAGTATTGAAGTATGTAACAGCATCATCAGAGTTAGTGATGTCAGACAGATGTCATCAGAGTTAGTGAAAGACTCCTGATGATCAGACTCCAACATAAGGATAGGGCCTCACAGCAGAGTTGTGACAGTGAGGAAAAGAGTGCATTCAGACAGCAGTTACAAGATCTACTAGATAAAGCAGGACAACATGAATTGTTGTTGATAATGGGTGACCTGATTGCACATATTGGGACAGACAGAACAGAATATTAGGACTGTCTGGTCCACATGTGGAGCAACAGGAATAATGAAGGAGAGGCCATTCTAGACTTCTGTCTGGCAAATGGCTTGATGGTGGCCAACACATGGTTCAGCAAGAGAAACATTCACAAGATTACATACAAGAGTATGTAGAATTCCTCCTAGTAAGGAAAAAAAAGGAAAGGAAAGGACAATGATGTAGATTCAGTGACTGCAAAGTCATCCGCAGTGAAACAGTCGGTCCACAATATAAACCACTGGTTGCCACAATCAGCTGCAAGCAGTGGTCAGAGACATCTCTAAATTCAAAAGAGAATATGCTAAAGACCTTTAAGTTAACTGGAGAGAAAGCACAAGAGTTTAAGTAATTATTCAGGGCTGTAGTACCTCAGGAAGAAGAGAAAATAGGTAGAGTTGAAGAAGAATGGCAGCTCTTCAAAACAGCATGTGTGAGAACTATAGAACAGATGTTTGGCTGAGTTGGATATGGAAGCAAGACACATAAGGAAAGCTGGTGGTGGAATACATAAGTCCAAGAAGTCATCAAAAGAAAGAAGGAGTGCAGGAAAAACTAGGAGATAGAAAACATGCATCAGGCTAGGAAGGAATACTGGTTAGCTAACAAAGAGGCTAAGAGATGAGCTGCAATGGCAAAGAAAAGGACATCACATGTACTCTACCAGTTTCTAGAAAGTGACTCAGTAAATGGCAGAAAGAAACTCAATCAAGTTGCTAGGAAAAACAGAAATATAAAGAAAACAGTCAGACACCCTTTGTATGGGATGCCAGCAGCAACTTGCTCCTGAGTCCACAGGACATGAAAGGCACATAGAAGGAGTACTTCCAGCAGCTTCTAAATGAAGAAACCCCCCTCAGAAGCTGTACTGACCCGGACACAGCCTATGATGAAAGAAGAGGAGGAGCCCACCCTAGCAGAAGTAAGAACAGTACTGAGGGAAATGAAGTCAGGGAAAGCACCAGGCTCAGACGAGTTCAAGGCAGATATAATAAAGATGTTGTGTGTGGCAAGGCTCCTGAGGCTCCTGATAGCACTATGGAGAGAAGTGAATATCCCAGATGTCTGGAGAATAAGTATACTAGTGCCAGTGTACAAGAACAAGGGGATATTCACAACTGTAGGCAGTACAGAGGTATTCAAACTCCTCACATTGAATGAAAGTCCTGAAGAGGTTGACAAACAAATACTAACAGTAGTAGAAAGTAAGATGGGAGATGAGCAATTCAGTTTCAGATCAAGATGTAGCACAACTGACTCAATGTCTGTAGTGAGGCAGATGGTTGAGAAGAAGCTAGGAATGAGAAAAGAGTCCAACTGGGCATTGCTAGACTTGAAGAAAATATATGACAAGATCCCAAGAAAGCTGATTTTGGCAATCTTGTGATGTCTTGAAGTCCCAGAAACATTGGTAGAATTGATGCAGATGATGTACAAAAACCAAATAACTCAAGTATGATTAGTGTGTGGACTCACAGAGGGGTTCCCAGTGGGAGTGGGTGCGCATTAGGGTTCAGCTCTGAGTCCACTGCTGTGCATACTGGTGATGGACTACATTAGCAAATAGGTTGGAGGGGACAGGTCAACAAACTTGCTATATGCAGACAATATGGTATTACAGGCAGACTCTAAGCAAGAACACTGGCAAAGGATAGAGGAACAGAATGCAAAACTGAAGGCACATGGGTTGAAACTGAGCACAGATAAGACAGTTGTAATGGCAGCAAATGGGGGAAATCAGTAGAAGCAAAGAACTCAGATAGAAGGGAAAGTAGTGGAACAGGTTAACAGTTTCAAGTATCTGGGGGGGGGGGGGTTGAGCAGATCAAAGCTAGAATCACAGGGGAAGCAGCCAACTTGACACAGAGTATCAAGAATAGTGTATGACAGAAGAATGCCAAAGAAGCTGAAAAGTAAGGCGTACAAAACAGTGGTGCAACCTGTACTACTGTATGATACAGTACAGATTAAACCTACTTTAATACTAACTTTATTCAAATACTAAATCACCATTCTCCATACCGCTCCATTAGAATAAGAACCAAATCTGCCCCTTGGCTAACTAAACAAACTAGGCAGAAAATGCTACTTAGAAACAAAATTTGGGCTAAATGGAGAACTACCAAATGCCCATCTGATCACCTTCTCTTCAAACAATTAAGAAATGCTACCAAGAGAAATACCCTTAGGGATAAAAAAGACTTCTACCTAAACCTCCAACAAACTTCACAACATACACCAAAAAAATTCTGGTCAGGAATTAATAAACTTCTTCAGCCAGGAAACACTACTACTCCCACCCCTGTAGGTTTCAACCAAAACAATTCCAACCTAATCCCTGATGCCTTTAATAAATACTTTACAGAAGCCATTCAATCTCTAGCAAACTCTCTACCACCTTTACCTGCTTCACAATTGAATACCTCTAATACTTCTTCCCCAACCTTTCATTTACACCCTGTTCCAACATCTCTTATTTACAAACTTCTTACCAAACTAAAACCTTGTACCCCATCCGCTGACCATCTCCCACCTGAATACCTACAGATTGCTGCACAAGCCATTGACTACCCCATATCTATCCTGATTAACAGAACCATCACTGAAGGCAAAATCCCTACCTTATAGAAAATATCACATATTATCCCTCTACACAAAGGTGGAACTTCAATTGACCTTTCTAACTACCGACCTATTGCCTTACTCTCCCCATTAGCCAAAATAATGGAAAAATGTATTCACAAACAAATTCTTAACCACCTTCTACAAAACAACCTACTAGCCAACTGCCAACATGGCTTTAGACCATTTCATAGTACTACTACTGCTCTTCTCTCCTTCACTGACACTATAAACAAAAACTGCAATAATAACTCCTTTTCCTCTGCACTATTCTTAGACCTGTCAAAAGCCTTTGATATGGTTAATCATACCCTACTTCTTGAAAAACTAAAGCACCTTTCTCTCGACCTACAAGCATTACAATGGTTCAGATGTTATCTTCAAAATAGACAGCAAGCTGTACTCTGGGATAACAATTTGTCTTCCTTACTTCCTGTTAATATTGGAGTCCCTCAAGGCTCGATCTTAGGTCCACTTCTTTTTCCATATTTATTAACGATCTCCACTTGAACATACCCCACGCCACTTGCATCCAATATGCAGATGACTCTACCTTAATCTGTACTACCAATAATATACCCTCACTCCAATACCTAACCCAAACTGTATTCCAAGAAGTAGAAAACTGGTTCATGCAACATCGTCTTCTCCTGAATCCAAAGAAAACAAAACTACTACTTTTTACACCAACTCATAAGTCACCCACTCCATTCTTCTCTATAACCTTCAATAATGCCACTAATATAGCACCAGATACTACCACCCGCTTACTAGGTGTCACAATCGACAATCATCTTAACTTTGATGACCATATTAACTCCACCATAAAGGCTGTTAACAGAAAACTTGGTACCCTCTACAGAATCAAACCCTTCCTTACACCCTCAGCCAGGCAAACTATCGCACAAACTCACCTCATTTCTACCCTTTTCTATGCCTCTGCTATATATACCAACCTTTCAAAAAACAACATCTCCAAACTATCTACCTGCTATAATAGTATTGCTAGATTCATCACATGCTCTCCCTTTAAAACACACCACTGCCTTAACCTTAAACAACTAGGATGGTTAGAATTACAGAACCATATACTCTGTCAACAGTTACTTATGACACAAAAGATCTTATACCACCCAAACAATACCCCCATCCTCTCTAATCTGATCTCTCCATATAAAAACCTGGCTACACTACATTCTGCAAATAAACTACTTGTCTCCTTAACTAAATCAAACAACAAAGCTGGTGACTCTCTTTTCTCAAACACTATAGGAAAAAATGGAATCAGCTCCCTCCTGAACTATCTACACTAGCATCTGCTTCTCAATTCAAACAAACAAACAAAAGAACATCTAAAAACTAAGTGGCTCTGTCCTTGTGCTAACCCAGACTGAAACCTGTATTTCACTCCTATTTCAACCCTAGCCCTCCCTCTTGCCTCCAAAACTTATTTCTCTCCTCTTGTTTTATTCTTAGTAATTTGATAGGATTTGGGAACTTTGTTCTTTCTGCAATTGCCCTGGTGCTGTCTAGTGCATTTGCTTGTTTATGTCTGGTCTAGCTTTTGCCTAAATGTTTTCTAGTCACTGTTTGTTAGTCCCATGTGCTTTTCTCATTTTACCTATGTTACTATGGTACTGTTGCTTTATTACTCTATTTTACTTATTTGCTTTTGCTATATTGTTATTCTTATGCTTGGAGCTTTTCTCCCCGGGCCTCTACTGAAAATGGACATGTATCCAGTTAGACTAGCCCGGTCAACAAATGTAAAATAAATAAATAAAATACAGAAACCTGGGTAGTAAAGGCAGAGCAGTTGAGGAAGCTAGAGGTCATGAAGATGAAGTGCCTGAGATGTGTGGTAGGCAGCACACTGTGGAGAAGATGAAGAAATGAGGACATCAGAGAAAAAGCCAAAGTAGTTCCAATTGCGGAGAAGATCAAAGAGAACAGATTACAGTAGCTTGAAAACATGTGAGAAAAGCAGAATATAATCTGGTGAAGAAGATTTGGGACAGACAGGAAGGAGGCAAAAGGAAATGACTGCATCCAGCAAAGAGATGGATGGATTGTGTGAGAGAAGACCTGTGACAGTCAGGCATGAGTGTTGAAGAAGGTAAGAGAGTGGCATTTAACTGAAAAACAGGGCGACACTTGACATGACACCCCAACCACATGTAGAAAATTAGAAAAGGGGGGAATGTTGATTTGTTTGTGTTAATCCTTAGCCACAGAGGCCACATGCCTGGTCTTCTGTATCTTTTTAAAAGTAACATCAGCTTTAATAAATCTAGGAGGGTTAGAACCCTCCCTAGATTCAATGATGGTACCAGACATCTCTTCCCTAACAAGTATTTGGGGAATCCCCCTAGGCTGCTGATATAATCATCCATGGTCCCTCCTCTGTATCTGCAGCAGACATAGGAACAGCCTCAACAGATGTATGGGTAGGCAGACCCACAGCGGTTTCCTACTGAGTCATGACAGAGGGAGATGACATAGTCACTGAATGGTCCTCTGTCTTCATCCAACCCAACGGAGATGTTCAGTGAAAGCTGGACTGCCATAGAGTCATTGCGTGCCTTTTTGACTTTTACTAAAGTGGCAGCTGAATGTCAGGATGGGTATATTCAGAGGCCATGGTACCCTGATGTAATAATTTTAGACTCTGGTTTTCCAAGCAAATGGAAAGGGAAGATAGAAGACTGCAGAGAGTTTTGGGACAAACACCTGACAGATCTCACACTGAGTATGGTTGTGCATTGCATCCAACAAAAAAGGCACTGCTTGTGTCTATCTTTATGGGGAATCTGCCTACCATACTCACATTTTCCCTTCCAGGACGACATTTAGAAAGGTAAAACCAAAAGAAGAAACAGAAGAAGGAAGAGAACCCAACATGGCACTTATCTTTTATCTTTAGCAGGCTTGGTAGCTGAACCAACTCAGAAACTGTCTAGCAGACCAAATTCAAAGTAGCGTTCAGAGTGGTAGCAAAGACATTCTGATTATTAGGCACTCATACATCACATATGTAACTTACACCCTGGACATAGGACATACCTCTGCTGTACAACTCCTGGAAGGTGTAAAGGCTTTGGTATGCTTGCCAGACATTCAGCTACTTTTTTTTCAGGCTAATCTAGTTGTAAGGAATACTGCAACTGTGACAAGAAAGGACATCTGACTCCTACTCAAAAGGAAATAAGTGGGGGTTAGCTATACCAACACACAATGAGTTTGGTGTAGGTGGGGATTTACTCTGACAACATACATAGCCAGTTTTCAGTTACAGAGGCTGAAGAAACAGTGACCTAAGGCTTGAAGTGTCTAATGAAGTAAAAATAAAAAAGCCATACTCTAGTGATACAGGAAGTGGTTCAGGACTAAATCTGAACCACTGAAGGAACAAGCGCAGTAAGACTATAGCCTTAGTTTACCTCAATTTGCAAAGGCTATAGCCACCGTTTACCTCAATTTTCTTGCTTCTATGGGGTGCACTTGCCCTGCAGCTGCATGATGTTACCTCCCTGGTGTTCAGTGGATCAGCAGAATGGACAAATCCAGTAGCATGTTATCACAGCAGGAGACATATTGCACAGATATGTTAAGCTCAAACAAGTGGACGTTACAGTAATGCAGGTCACGGTAATTTAAATAACATGTAAAACCTAATGCAACAAATCAGCAACAGCACACACTACTACTAAGGACTGGCAGTTCATCAAAGATACAGCCGAATTCCTCCTTCGCACAAAGCAACTCAATCCACAAGCTGTTAACTTCTAGCATCAATTAAAAATAAATTAACAGCAGCAAAACTATTTACATTTGTAAGGCAAAAAAAATCCCAAGGCCAGGTAACTTTCTCTCTCAAAACAGATTGGTGGTAGCCTCTATGTCAAGCAGTAAAGCAGAGGAAAAAAAAACAAGTTAAACCAATCCAGAAATCATAACTTTAAGTTAAATTTAAAAATGTATTAAACAAATATGTAAGTTTTAAAATAAAAGAAACACACATCACTTCTCTGGTGGTCAAAGGACTGGCAGAATGGTCAGGTCAGGTAGAGTATAATTACAGCATAATACCCGTTTCACAGCTCTGTGAATCCCAGTCAAAAGGTGTGCAGAGGAGCACAGATCACAACAATTTAAACAAGCAAAATCAGCCAATCAGTAACACCCTGCTCTACACCTAGGGATCATGATTTCATACAGGATACAGCTCAGTTCCTTCATATCACAAACCACCTCAGTACATAAACAGTTTACCTCTAGCAGTAGTTAAAATAAAATAAATCAGTAACACTGTTTACATTCCAAGAAAAGGGTATAAAAACTGAATCATCCAGGCAGTCAGTTGAAGTTGTTTGAGATCAGGGGAGTATCAAACTCCCCCTGTGTTATGTAAGTAGATCCAGTCTGTAAGGAAGCTTGTGGTAATTGCCCTTGGCCAATTTCATAAGAAAGAAAAGCATTTTGCCTAGGCCTGATGGGAGTCACCTCAATGATTTTTGGAGAATCTGAATCTTCAGAATTACCCTGAAAATTGGAAAGGATGGAAATGCATATAGGAACATCCCTGACCACAGGAATGATAGAGGATCTGTTCTTCAAGCCTGCCTGCAAGGAGTCATGGAACAGAATTTGCTTAGTTTCCTGTTTTAAAAGGAATGGAAGACATCTGCCTGAGGTGTTCCCTACATCAGGATCTGTTCCTGGACGATCTCTTCATTCAGCTTCCACTCATGATAGTCTCTTCAGGACCTGCTCAGCTTGTCTACTCATGTACTTTGCTTTGACAGTATGTAAGAAGCCTGGAGAGTTAAAGAATGCTCAAGAGCTAACTCCCAAGCTATCACTGTCAATTGGCATAGGGGCGTAACATGATGCCCCCTTGCTTGTTTATGTATCACATCACTGTGCTGTTATCTGTATATAGGTTCATAGGTATATAACAGGCTAATAACCACTGGGGCCTTTGAAAGCCTAGCCATGCATCCCAAATGTATCCCATGAGTTATTTTGCCTTAGAGGTTATTTTTAAGGGGTGCATGTTAGTTAGGGCATGATCTAATAGCTGCCACTGTCCATCAGAGGCACAAGTGTCAGACCAATGGTGAATTTCCGATTTCTCACCCACTGGTCCAGGTTGCACTTGAATAGGGTTTATGAATGGCTCTGCTTCACATGGATGGGATGCCAATTCCAGAGAATGTGGATTCTCTGAGATATGTAACTGCCACCCCAACATGTCCTATTTAAGTTGCAAGCAAAGTTTAAATCCTTAGATCTAGTTGTTCCAGTGCTGTTTATCTTGTGCATATGCAAAAAGTCTATCAGAGCAGGCTTCATGGATGCCTTGTATGCCAGGCATAAAATGCCTCTCAGCAGTCTGTACAAAACAGTGTACAGAAATAGGGATTTGAAGGGATCTGCAAAGGACATTGTGTTTGTGCCCTGTATTGTTTTTGTCAGGAGCCTTTGTGAATGTTCCAGTTGTTACATATGTCTGGTCAGGTCCATAGAGAATTATACTCAATGATGGGTCTGATGTTGGCTGAGTACAGTGGCACTATGACTTCCCTGGACGTAAATGCCATGCTCTCATTTATAAGTTCATCTTATAACCTTAGCCACACATTGGTCAAAAAGTAGGTTACTATCTACATGAGCCCTTAAATCCCTGACTACCGTGTCTACTTTTAAGAATTTTTTTTCCATAAGGTAGTTTCTCTGGATGGCCATCTTCCTAAAAGATACTATTATGCATTTCTTGGCAGTAAGTTTTAAGCCATGGCTTTGGCACCAGTAATTTGTCTGTGTTAGACCTCACTGTAAGATGTTAGTATCTTAGGAGGGTACTATGATTGCTCCTAGCTTGCAGTCATCTGCAAACTTAGTAAGCCAGAGGCCCCTGATGTTGGCCTTGACTTCCAAAAAATAGATGCCAAAGAGGGCTAGACCCAACACAAAGCCTTTGAGAGATTTCACTGGTGACCAGCCACTTGGTAGAGATGGTCTCTACAATCATAATTTCCTGGGTTCTGTCTGTGAGCCATCTAGTTATCCAGTGAGCAGTGAGTTACACAGGGGCTTTTGCATAATTCCATGACTTTCTTTACCATGCTTGAGTGGGGTATTGTATCAAATGCCTTAGCTAGGTCAAGGTAGGCAACATGCACCATTTTGCCCTTGTCCATTTCCTTGGTCACCTTCTCAAAGAATTCCATCAGATTCAGCAGATATGACATGCCTTTGACAAAACTAAACTGGGTTGGATACAGCGACTGAAGGTTTCCTATGTCATTGTTAATCATTTCCATGACAATTCTTTCCATGGCTTTGCATATGAGACTAGTCAGACTAACAGGTCTGTAGCTCCAGGGATCTGTTGATGGTCTGCCTTTATGAAGAGTGATGACCACTGCAGTCTTCCAATCACAGGGTATGAAGACTATGTGGAGGCCATGCTTGAACTGTGACATCAGTGGCCCTGACAGGTCATATTTCAGGCTAATTAGGAGGCATCGAGATATTACTGGGGCCCAGCAAAGCTGTATTATTGGCCTTAAACAGCACATCTAAGAGCTGCTCCTACTAATAGTGGGAGGGATTATGTTAGACAGCATTTTCTTGGCAGCAGTTGGACTGAAAGAAAGGTAAAATTGGAGATGAACCTGTCAGCCAGAAGATTTGCTATATCTCCTAGTTTCGTGAATGTGGCTCCATTTACCAATAGTTCAATAAACTGTTGTGCGCTACCTTTGAGATTTTAGACATATCTAAAGAAGGCCTTATGGTTGTCCTTGGCCTGTGTTGCTATCATCACTTCAAAATTTGCTTTGTTTTACTTAATTAGTCCTCTAAGTTGTGTATTCAGTTTGATGAGAGAGTATTTTTTTTTTTTTGGTGTTACACTTCCTAATTTTAGCTATGACTTTTTTTTTCTTTTGTTATACAACCTGATTAATTTTGGATTCCACAGGATAGTTTGTTTTGTAATGATCTGTATAGGACCTGGGTCCCATAGATGATGCTGAGCATTTATGACAAGAATCACTGCCAACATTTATTTTATATTGATGTGCTTTGAGGCATCTGAACTGTCCCACAGTCCTTGTACTTTTACCCCCTAAAAAATTGCTCTCCAAGCAAAATGTGAGGAATCGGAATTACAGATTGTATTGAGGTGAGTGGAGAAAAAAGGGAAACATGAATTCTGAGCCATATGATCTCTCCACCAATGCAGTACTGGCTTTATAAAGCCCAAGACTAGAATGTAAGACTCCAGAGGATGAGAGTGTTGGGTCCACATGTTCTTGTAGTACCACTGAATGTTTATCATATGTACTGTGGCAAAGGGAATCATGAAAATCATAGAAGGCATGAGGCCTAGTATCCTGAGAAATTCTCTGGCAGTAGTCAGAAAGTGACTAGAAATATTCTGGCCAGTTGCATCACAGTGTCTGTCAGGTAGCATGACAGTGTCTATCAGGTACAATCATATTCCAGTGCAAAAGTGAAAATGAAGAATTTTTTACATTTATCAGGAATCCCAAATGGCTTAGGAGAAAAAATACCTTTGTCAATGACTACTGACATCTGCAAAAGGACTCTGTAGTCTGCACAAATAAGCAAGTCATCTAAATAAGGAAAAATGTGGCCATCTTGCCATCTACAATGGGCCAACACCTGGGCTAGACACTCTGTAAACACTCTCGTTGTAGTGGATAGTCCAAAAGGTCATGTAGAAAATTGACAATCTGACCAAGACACACAAAATCTTAGAAATCTCTTGAAATTGTTTGCAACTGGAATGTGATGGTAAACATCTTTGAGGTCTAAGTTTACCATGACACTCTGATATGAAACAAGAGATAACCTATTTAAAGGGTCAACATTTTGAATTCTGGAACTTTCACAAAAAGATTGAGAAAATACAGATTTAATACTGGACTCCAGGAGTGCTCCTTCTTTAGAAACTGAAACACTTTGGAGTAAAAGCCTTTGCCTATTTGCTCTTCAGGAACATGCTCTATGACTCCTGGTTCTAACATGTGTTGGAGCACTTTGGGAAACAACCTTGTCTGATTGGAAGGATGGGGAGGGATCCCTCTGAAAGGAAATGGATTTTCTATTCATTACCATCTGTAACCCTCCTGGATCTCCCATTTGCCTGAGACAATCTGTTGCCATAAAGGAGCAGTAAGAACTAGATTCTGAGAAAGGGAAAGAGATGCCAGGGCAAAAGAGGGAGAGAAACTGACTGAATTTCTGGAATAGGCATTCTGAGGCTAGTACCTGCCCCTTTTTGGAGAAGCTCTTTTCTTTTTGGAGTTGTTGTTGGTTCCCTGCTTACATCTCTTCTTAAATGTCTGTTCATATTTCAGGTGACACTGCCTGTTTGTTTTGTCTTTTGAAGGGAGTAGAGGATTTTGGAGGAAAAGAATTGGGGAATTTGAAAAATCCTTGAAACTTTATGCATTAACTTTCCCATCTTATTACATTGTTTCAGGACCTGAGTAGTAAAAGGTCCAAATAAAAACTTCTTCTCAAGGGTGAATTCAAAATTTCTGACTTTAAATCATCAAAAAACACTTTTGAATATGTACCAAGGCAAATCTTAAAACGGTAGCTGAAACAAAAGCCTTAGAAACACTATGAGCACCATCATACACACTTTTTAAGGTATGTTCAGGTACTTGGTACAGATTAAATAGATTCAAATAAGACCTACCTTCAGGAGGTTGGGAAGCAGAAATATATCTCAAACTTCCGCATGTAGCCTTGATAATTGAATATTCTAAAGGCTAAAGTAATAGAAAAAATGAGTCTCTTCTTCAGGCTGTTTAGCAGTTTACCTTCTTTATCCCCAGGAATTAGACTGGAGTGGTGAGGAGTCTCTTCTCAGCAGGAGTATTAGGAGAGATGTCTGAGGATCAGCTCTAAGATGAGAAAAAAGATATTTATTAGTTTGAGAGACTTTACACAGTTTTTCTACTTTCTTAGAGACTAACTGCTGGGAATCAGGAGAGTTGCAGGCAGCACTGAAAACATCCTCCAAGGCTGGCAGAATAGGAGGAATGGCGGCAATATGAGGGGCTTCTTGCTGTAATAAATCATAGTATCTGATCATTTCATAGAGAACATTCATCTCTTCCCACAAAATTACATCCTTTTGCTTAGAGAAAGTTTCAGAAAAAGAAAAAGCCTCTAATTGTACATTTTCTGGCCCACTGTAAAAACAGTCCAGAGTCCTGGGCTACCAAACCCTCAGGTGATAAAACTCAATCTCTGTCCACATCAGAATAATCTGAAACAGCATCCTAGTCATTGGGAGTGGATGAATCAGGTACAGAATGAGGCATTGAGTTCCCAGTATTCACAGGCCTGCAACAAACTCCTGGTCAAAGTATAAAAAAACAAGTTATGTCTTACCATAACGTTCCATTTGTATTGTTGATCCTCGTTCAGTCATTACGTGTGGGTATTGGTTCCGACCTTGGAACCGAGCCGGTCATCTTCCAAGCTCGCATCAGCTAAAAACTCTCTAGCTAAAACTCTTACCCAGAATTCCCCTCTCCCTGTTACCTCAGATTGAGTTTGCAAGAAGGTAGAGGCTACCTCTGGTCAAATGACCTAACAGAACCGGATGGTGAGATACACTAGAAGCCAAAGGAGGGGGAAGGAGGGAGGGTCGTAATGACTGAACTAGGATCAACAATACAGATGAAATGTTATGGTAAGACATAACTTCTTTATCTGTTATTGTTAATCCTCATTCATTCCTTATGTGATGGACAGAGTCCCAGCTACCTTTATTCCTGGGAGGCTCTCATGGAAGGACAATCCTGAGCAACATAGAACCAAAAGATGCTCTTCCCCTGGAGGCCAAATCCAATTTGTAATGATTGATGAAGGTATGAGGAGTAGCCCAAGTTGCAGCTGCACAAATGTCATGAAAAGAGGCTCTGGCATGGAAGGAAGCAGAAGTTGCCACTGACCTTGTAGAATGAGCCTTTATGATATAGGTAATGGATTATTATGTTGTCTATAAATGAAGGTCATGCAGTCTTTCAACCATTTAGCCAATGTGATCTTAGCAACAGCACATCCTAGACTAGGTCCAGAATAGGCCAAAAATAACTGGTCTGATTTACGAGAGGCCTTAATCCTGTTCAAGTAGAAGCGAATTTGCCTGTGAATATCTAGGGTATGTAGGCAATACTCTCCTTTGTTTGAATGACTGAGGAAGAAAACTGGCAATTCAATTGTTTGATTAATGGACATTTCAGAGATTACTTTTGGCAGAAAGGAAGGATTAGTTCTCAATGACACTCTATCTCTATGAAAAATCAAATATGGACTCTTAATGCATAAGGCTTGAAGCTCAGAAATACGTCTGGCAGAAGTAATGGCGACCAAAAACAAGGTTTTCCATGACAAATATCTGAGATCATAAGAAGAAGCTGGTTCGAAAGGTGGCACTGTCAAGCTTGTAGGACTAATGACAGGTCCCATGGTTGAGTAGGTCCTCTAATAGGGGGTATTAGATGATTCACACCTTTTATCAAAGTCTTGCGTAATTTGTGTGGCATAAGAGAGGAGTCTTGGACACCATCATGGAAATTAGATATTGTAGACAAATGAACTCTAATGGTAGAGGCAGACAGACCGGATTGAAATAGGGTAGCTAGATACTCCAGTACTATCAACACAAGTGCTGAAAAAGGATCTACCTGTTTTTCTTTCAGCCAAAAGGTAAATCTTTTCCACTTGCTGAGATATGTAATTCTGGTGGAAGACTTATGAGATGCAATAAGAATGTCACGTACTGGCAAAGAAAGATCATTCTGCCTTGCAATTAAGGGAATTGGAGGAGCCAAGCTGTGAGCTTCAGACTGTTCAAGTTGGAGTGAAACAGATTCTGCGGATGGGAGATAAATGCTGGGGTCTGATGGAGAATCCACGGTTGATCTAGCAGGTGAGGCCAAAGGAAGGAGAACCAAATCTGATGAGGCCAATATGGTGCTATGAGGATTACTTTAATCTTCAACCAGTGGGCTTTCTTCAGAAACTGGGGAATGAGGGGGAGAGGTGGAAATGCATAAAGTAGACCTGAGGGCCAATCGTGGACTAGAGCGTCCCTGGGTGACTGTCCCGGAGGGGGAATCAGGGCAAAATAGTTGCTGCATTTGTAGTTGGTCAGGGACGCAAAGAGGTCGCAGCAAGGAAGACCCCAGCAGTTGAAAATCTCCGTCGCTATCAAGGGATTCAGGGACCACTCATGAGATTGCAGTATACACCTGCTGAGTCTGTCTGCTATCACACTGGAACTCCTGGGAATGTGCGTTGCTAGAAGAAAATGGTTGGTAGCCATCACCCAATGCCATATCCTCATGGCCTCTCGACAGAGTGGGTAAGATTTGGTTCCACTCTGTTTCTTGATGTACCAGACCACCACCATGTTGTTTGATTGTATTGCAATAGTCCCAGATGGCAGCAGGGGATGGAATGCTTGCAACGCCAGAAGAACCGCCCTCAGCTCTAGAAGATTTATATGTAGATGGGCCTCCATTTCGGACGAAGTACCTTGGACTGTCTGTCCCTGACATAGTCTCCCCTCACCCCATCAGGGAGGCGTCCGTGATCACTGTTGCCTTGGGCTGTTGGGGGGAGAAGGGGCGAGACCATTGTGATGGGTTGTGGGCCATCCACCAATTTAAATTCTGTTTGCACCTGTGAGTTACCCGAATCTTGTCTGAAAGAGGGTACTGAAAGGGATACCATTGGGTGAGCTTTAGCCATTGTAGAAGCCTCATGTGAAACCTGGCCAGGGGGACAATGGTGATGGAGGCTATCATGGAACCCAACAACTGTAGAACAGAGTGAGCTGTGGATTTCTCCCTTGAAAGGATTTGGATCAGTTACTGCTTTATTCTTAGAATTCTGTGCTCTGGAATGGATGCTCTGCAATTCTTTGTATTCAAGATGACCCCTATGAATTCTGTGGACTGAGATTTTTTTATTTATTTATTTTTTTAATTTAACATTTGTTGACAATTTTTTGAGATGGGGTGAGACTGGAGTTTTGCCAGTTTATGGTTATGCCTAGCCTTTCTGCAGAGAGGAGAGAGTATGCCAGGGCTTCTTCCAATAGATGTCTGGTGGGGGTGGAGATGAGCCAGTCACCTTGGTATGGAAACACCTGGAATCCTTGCAGTCGCAAGTGAGCTGTGACAACTGTCATGCACTTTGTGAACACTCTGGGGGCTGTAGACAGTCCGAAGGGCAGTACTCTGAACTGGTAGTGACTGGCTCCTCTACGGAAGTAAAAGAATCTTCTTGATGATCTGTCCACTTTTATGTGGTAGTACGCATCTTGAAGATCTATCGAGCACACCCAACTGTCTTTTTCCAAAAGTGGAAGGATTGACTGTATTGTGACCATCCGGAATTTTTGTACTTTTACAAACTTGTTCAATACACTGAGATCCAAAATTAGTCTCCAGTCCCCGGTTTTCTTAATCACTGAAAATAGTCTTGATTGGAATCCAGATCCTATCTGGTCTGGAGGGACTATTTGGATGACTCTTTTTCTTAGCAGTTTTGAAATCTCTAATGCTGCTTCTTCCCTTTGACTGGGTGGAACATCGGGTAAGTTTGTTAGGGGAGCGGGACAAAGGTAGAAGGGAATATGATAACCTCTGGTTATTATCCTTTGTACCCAAGAATTGGTGGTGATGGTTAGCCAGGCAGAAGGGTACAAAGAGAAACGACCCCCAACCACTTCCAGAGGAAGTCAGTTGGGCCGCTCTTCAGGAGCACTGGTAGAATTGGCCAAGTTTGTTAGGGGAGAGAGACAAAGGTCAAAGGGAATATGATAACCTCTGGTTATTATCCTTTGTACCCAAGAATCGGTGGTGATGGTTAGCCAGGCAGAAGGGTACAAAGAGAAACGACCCCCAACCACTTCCAGAGGAAATCAGTTGGGCCACTCTTCAGGAGCGCTGGTAGAATTGGCCAGGGAAAGAGTCCCTGGAACCCTGGTTACATGGACCCCCTCTGCCCCAAAAAGGGCATCTTCCCTGTGAGTTTCCCCCTCCGCCTCTAGGAAAGAACTCGGCCTGTGTGTCATGGAAAGGACCCTGAGACTTTTTGTGCTATATCTTCCCACTCTTCTGGTTTCTGGAGAAAGCCCACTGAGGGGAAGAATAATGGACACCCACGGCAGAAAGGGCCTTACCGTCCTGTTCACATCTGGCCCATGTGCTTTTAACCTTGGGTCCAAACAATGAAGAGGCTTTGATGGGAGCATTGAGAAAGGAAGCCTTGAAGGGTTCCGCGAAATTACACCAGTGCATCCAGGTGTCTTGTCTCAGAACAATGCCTGAACTCGCCACTTTAGCTGCTTCTTCTGATGCATGAGATATCAGGCGCATGGAGAAGTTAGATATCGATTCAATGGTGGCTAGCTGAGAGCCCAATTTGTCACGGAACTCATCAGGCACAGCTCCAGCCAAAGTTTCAGAGAACTCAGAAATTAAATCTCTTTGAAGCCTGGTAAAGTGTGCCATATAGTTCAGGAACCTGACTGCAAAGGTCGCTGATGCAAATGTACGCTTTCCTATTCTGTCCAGAGCCCGGGACTCTTTGTTGGGCGGATGGATAATCTGGCTTTCTTCTTCCACCAGGTCATTTTTAGTTGCGGCCGCCACCACCAAAGCATCTACAGGAAGACTTTTGGACCAATGGGGATCAGTAGCAGAAGGGGACAAAATTTTATCTGGTCTCTGGGGAATGGCCTCAACAGTGTCAGGAGCCTTCCACGCACGCTGCACGATGAGCCGGACCAGTTCGTTGTGAGGTGGAGTAACCCAAGAGGTAGGGGGTCAGGCGCGAAAGGCCTGCAGGAACACAGACTCTTCAGGGATTGAGTTAGAAGGCTGCCAGTTACCTCTCTGTTTAAGAATTTCAAGAATATCACCAAAGGATACCTCCAAGGGTGAGCAAGGGGACCCTTCCCCAAAATCAAAGTCTGTGTCTTCAGTAAGGGACTTTTCTGTAAAGTCCATGTGCTTCCTCTTGCATGAGCTCTTTTGATGAACTTCCTCAGAGGGAAAAGCTGGGGAAGACAGTGCAAAAGGGGTCTCCTGTGGGAGTATATCCTGAATCCCTTGTGCCCGGTGTCCGCTAGGAGCGACTTGTGTACATTGCAGTCCAGAAGAGGGCGGGGAGAGTGATAGCACAGGATCGCGAACCAATGCCAGAGCCTTCTCCATTAGCTGGAAGGCTGGTTCACCTGAAGAGGGGTGAGTGCCCAGGGTATGGATCACCCCTCTCCTAAGTGGCTCAGCATGCTGACTCGGAGTCCCTGGATGGCTGTGAAACACCAAATTATGTACACCACAGCTGACATCCTGAGTCGTAGCAAAACTCTCCTGCCACAAAGGCAACTGCAGCTGCTTAGTGAGGTCCATAAAGGGAACCATAGAGGGGGAAGACTGTGCTATATCAATGGGCTTCAAAGGCAATGAAAGAGGAGAATAAGTAGGGGTCTTTGGTAAAGGGTGATCACCTCCAAAGGAAGGATAGTTCCTGGGGGAGGGATACCTTTAGCCAAAAGTACCTGATCCACAAGACGCAACACATCGTGTTCAGAGAGGCTTCTACTGGATTTCACAGACATGGCTGAGGGGGAGTCAGGTCTATCCAAAGACTGAGCAAGCTCGGTGCCCACCTCGGAGGTCTGCACTGAAAACAACGGGGCTGTAAAGGACTGAACTACAGGTGTCTGCACAAAGAAAATCATCAGTGCCGAAGTCATGGTCTGCACCGACGATAAGGTCGGTACCGAAGTGGCTGTCGAAGCTAAGGCTGGAACCGAAAAAATCGGTGCCAATAACTGAATGGTTGGTGCTGAGAGGGTAGTCGGTGCTGGGTAAATTGTCGGAGCTGAAAAGGCAATGGGCATCGAAAAATCCATCAACGTTGTAACAGTCTGCATCGACTGGACAGTCGGTGCCAGTAAAGAAGTCTAAACCGAGGAGCCCCTCGGTACTGATACGGTAAAGGGCACGCTAGTCGGTGCCGAAGTCACAGATGGCGCCAATGGCCTCAGTGCCGAAGGTCTAGGTACCGAAAGCACTGCAGCTGAAGAAGTCAAATCCGAACTGGAAAGCTTAGCTTTCTTGGGTCTCAGTTCCTGGGGGTCCCCAGCAGGGGACAAAGGAAGAGACTTGGCCTTTATATGTTCATCACTCTTTTTCTTATGGGATCTTGGAGGGGTTGAAGCCTCTGACCCAGAAATAGCCTCTGAAAAAGGAGATTAAAGTAGCCCATTCAATATTAATTTATTTTTCCTCTCAGTCAACGTCCTGTTAGAGAAATTCTTACAAATCCCGCAGGACGGGTCAACTGTTAAATGAGGCACACCCAAGCAATGGACACACAGGGAATGTGAAGTAGGTAATTTATGGCCACAATCTAAACATCTTTTAAATCCTGGACTACCTTCTTTATCTGCCATGTTAGAAAGAAAGAAGGAAAACCAGATAAAATACCAGCAATGGTACAAGAATTACCCGAAGGTAAGAAGGAAAGGGGGTTTACCAACGATGGTAAAAAAGAAATTACCTCGCAGTAAAGGAGAAGAAAGGAATTGAAAAGATTCAAGAAAGGATAGTCGCTAAATATGATAAGGTAAGAGAAAACTATCTAATAACTCTTCTGTGAGAAAAGGCTGTTTTAGAATTTAGTATGAAGAAAAATATTGTACTCAGCTCAAGAGAAGTAGCTTAACACAACCGAATGGCGATGCGATAAATGAAATCTGAGGTAACAGGGAGAGGGAAATTCTGGGTAAAAGTTTTAGCTCAAGAGTTTGTAGCTGACGCGAGCTTGGAAGATGGCCGGCTCGGTTCCGAGGTCGGAACTGATACCCACATGTAAGGAATGAAAGAGGATTAACAATATCAGATTAATTATTACAGATACCATTTCTGTGTTATCACAATGATTACATTTCTGTTTCTGTTTCCATAGAAAATCCTTGAATAAAGACTGACTAGTGAAAGACAGCCTCCTGACTGAGAGTTCTCTTTCGCCGGTCAACCTGAGAAGACCCTCCCAGAATGTCTCCCATACCTAAAATGAATGGTTCTCCCATACTCACATCAGTCACTGGAACAGTTGAAGAGGATGTGTCTAACCCCCAAACCACAGTGGCCAGCAATGCTACACCAGAGCAATTCCAGAAAACCAGTAAGTGGTCTGAAGAACCAGTAATGGCCACTGCAGAGTCACCCACCATAGATTAAGGCATTGGATGAGCCAACTCTGAGAGCAAGGGTCTGTGCTTTAACTGTTTTTTCTTTGCTACCAACTAACAATACCACAGCTACCACTGTATTGCCCTTAAGGCTTTGAATTGGTTCAAACTGCCTCACCACTCAGATTACATACAGCTTATCTCCACACACAACATTATTTACAAAGCTGATGACTGACCTGCTTTTATACCTCTTCTCCATTCTTACAAACCTAATAGACTATTTCGATTTAATGAACATCTTCTCAGAATATATAAACCCCACAAATCCTCTGTCCAAAGATTCTACTCATGCTCTGTCACTAAGAAATGAAATTCTATCCCTCTGCAAATTAGATCTACCTCTAGCCTCTCCAACTTCAAACAACTACTAATAGGCTACATAAGGAAGATTTTACTCTGCTCCTACACTACCCGAGGCTGAACTAATCCCTACCTCCTTCCATCCACTGGATACTTTTTACTAAGTCCTTTCCTCTGAACATAGTCAATACATTTCTTAGATAAAGGGCAAATATAATTTTGCCTAGGCCATATTATCTAGTCATCTCTGATCTAAAGAGTATACTGAGTGTGTTTAATGTCATCTATCTATGAACCACAACATCTGAGTACTTTAACTAATTACAAGGTTCTTTTTCGTCTTTGTTATATCTGTCCAGATATTTGCACTTTGTATATATAGGTCTGTGACGCCCATGCCTTGGCCCAGCAATCAAGGAGCCTCAATCCTCACCACTAACACCAGTGAGGGGTATTTCATATAGGAGGAAAGGATAACAAATACACACAGTAAAGTGCAATTTCCCTTAAGAGCACACAGAGATCACAGTCAGTCCGGGGCTAGTCGCTCCCTTGCTCTCTAGGTCCCCAATAAGACTCCCCACTGGCACAGCTAGAGGGTCCAGATCTCAGCCTAGTGGGCAAGCTAAAACCTCCAGCACTCTCTCTGTCCAACCAGTGCTTCATGTCCCTGACATGTAGCATACACACACACACACACACACACACACACACACACACACACACACACACACACACACACACACTTTGAGAAAAGTTGATACAACTACACAGACACTCCTGGGGAATGCTGACACAGGTTCTCCAGCTGTGCCCTTTTTTCACAGACTATACGGTAGTACCAGCTGCCACCACCCACTAATATTTATCAGCTACTCAAAGGCCCTTAAAAGGGTGTCCAATTATTACTGTGCAATATTATTATCCAATTGGTAGTATAGCCCATGGCTAAAGCTATTGGAGTGGCTTTGTACAATTTTACCAAAGGCATGCAAGTACTCTAAAGAGCTTAAATTATCTTTACAAAAACATCCACAGTTGAAAGGGTTTAAAAATATTTAATAACAAATATTCAAAACAAAAGACAATACTTTTTACTACATAGTGCTAGTCAGGAGTTCAAAGATCACACAGAAATACTTAAAATAATTCAGCAGTACAGCTCTGACATCACAGAAAAACACTTAGTCTAATCTTTCTAGTTTCTAGTTATTTCTAAGAGAAAACACAAGTCTAAGATAAACTTACATATAGAGCAAGACAATGCTGATGATTTGGATGGTCAAGACAAAAATGCTTAATGCTCTCTGATTCTCTCTGTTTTTAAAATCCATTCCTGGTTCACATCACATCATTCATCACACTGCCCTGGGTTACATTACATCATTCTTCACACTTCCCTGGGTTCCTAGGCTAACAGAAACTACATTTACATTCTTCACCTCTGGGCAGAATGCAGAGCAATAAAGGACATTTCTGCATGCAAATTCTGGCCATTAATCTGGCCTTAAAACTATAGACAGAATGTCACACTCTAGACTCACTGGCTCCATGTCCTAACATCAAAGGGTCACAACATACTTTACTTGGTCAGTAGAGTGCACTGTTGTTACATTTTTTTCCAGTTCCACATGTAACACTATTTTTACCATTTAAGACAACAAGCCTGTGGTTTACCATTTACCATGACTGGTTATCATTACCAACATGGGAAATCAATACTCCACACCAATGGTCACCCCCTCGTTGGTCAGATCAGACCATAAGCTAATCACCCTTAACATCCACATTCCACCACTACCCCCCAGTAAGGAAACCTCCATGAAAAACTTCAAAGCCAACCTCATGCTACTCAAGTCAGAAGTTACAAACTTCATGACATCCATGCAGACGGGAACTGAAAGTTCGACTGCCGAGTTCTACACTAAGCCACTCTACAAGCACATCCACTCATGCATGAATCATGCCATCCCAAATAGAACCAAGATGCTCTCCTCCAAAAAAGGAAGCCAATCTGGTGATCCCCTGCCATAAACAAATTTACAACAAAAGGAAGAAACTGTTGCAGAAAAGAGAAAAATCCCAGGATGCAAAAAACTCCCTTACCAGCCTCAGTAGGAAGTTGAGATCCCTCATAAAATCCTCCAAAGCTAGTTACGAAAATAAAATTGCCAAAGATTCCAAAGACAACCACAAGGCATTCTATAACTAGAATCTAAATGGCAATGTACAGATCTGCTTTGAGCTACAACAGAATGGCACTAAATATACTGATCCCAAGGATATTGCCAATATCCTGGCAGATTGATTCAGTGCCAACTTCACCCCCCTCTCACCCCCTAAATGGCCCATCTCAATACCGGAAGATTGCCAAATTCCGGTAATAATGGCCACACAGGTAAAAAAACACACTCTCCAAAGCTAAGAATACAGCATCCATGGGACCAGATGACATCCGGGCTACTACATGAACTACAAAATGAAATGGCACCTCACCTAAGTGTCATGTTTAATCATACCCTCACCTCAGGCTTCATGCCCACTGAGTGGCACACAGCTACAGTTATCCCACTCCACAAGGGGGGATCCACCTTGGATTCCAAGAACTACCGCCCCATCAGTCTGACAAGCCTGATCTGCAAGGCCATGAAATGTATTATCATGGAACTTATAAAGAAAGACATTGGCAACCTTAAAACACTGGACCCCACCCCAGTCTGGGTTCGTGAAGGGCCGATCTTGTCTCCTGAACCTGATTGACTTCTTCAAATTGGTCTCCAGAGCCGTGGATGAGGGTAAGGCAGTCCACACAGCCTATCTGGACCTTTGACACCATCCCCCACTCTGGAATCGTAGATAAACTTAGTAAGCTGGGCATTAATCCCTACATCACTCCTTGGGTTGCCAACTGGCTTAATGACTGAACCCACACTGTAAAAGTAGCTGACTTCAAATCCAGCTCCAGACAAGTGACAAGTGGAGTACCTCAGGGTTCAGTCCTGGGACCTCTCTTGTTTGGCATCTACTTCTCTGAAGTACAGGCCAAAACTAAGGGACTCTGGCTAACAAAGTTTGCAGAGGACTGCAAACTGGGAGCCATTATTGAATCCCCAAATCATGTCGATACTATTCAAAAGGGCCTTACAGAAACAGATGCTTGGTGCCAGAGCCATGGGCTCAAGCTCAATGCCAAGAAATGTATAGTTATGTACCCGTGAATTATCACATAGGTGGCAGTACACTAAACACCGAAAGTGTGATAAGAGACTTAGGGACACAGGTGCACAGTGGTCTCACCTTCAATAACCACATCACCACAACAGTCAGGAAATCCTTCTATGTGGCACACCTCATCACTAAGGGCTTCTCATCCAGAAAAAAGAGGTCATTGTCCCACTGTACTCATCCCTCATTAGACCCATTATAGAATACAATGCCCCACTGTACCTAACAAGACATCGGCAACAACTGGAAAGGCCGCAGAAATACCTCACTAAAAGAATCACAGGCCTAAAACAGATGCCCTATGCTGACAACCTTAAAAAACTCCAGATATACTCTGTCACATATTGCCTTCTCCAAGGCAATCTCTGCTTAACATACAAGGCCATGTCAAACCCAGAGCTGTTGGACATGCTACACTTACAGAAATCCCAATCCCTCAGAGCCACATGCTCCAGGGATCTAAACCTTGTCATCACAATAAACAAAACATGCTAGAGGGATAGGTTCCTGACCCACAGACTCCCCATACTCTGGAATGGACTGCCCATACATTTCAAGCAGAGCACCTCTTTGGCCCTCTTCAAAAGGAACCTTGATGATTGGATGGGAGAAAGGAAATTCACCCCAGAGATCATGTCAGTTGCCCTGCTAGACAGGGGTCCAGGGAAGTAAATAGTGTGGGAAGAAATAGCCAGGGAATTGTTATGGCTAGGCTTGTATAGGCCTTAGGGCCGGTAGCCTAGTACCAACCTATGAACCTATGAACTTATGAATATTTACAGATGACAGAATTATCTCCAAAATTCTATCTGGCTAGGCTGGCAGCCTTCATCTATCTTCACCCAATCTTTACATACCCCCCCCCCCCGAAGAACTCAAGCTAGTTTTCAAGTGACCCTTCAGAAATGCTGCTTGAGGGAGTTAGGTCTATCTAAGTGTACCATACCCCATTCCCTGTCTTGAGAGCCCATCTGCAATGGCATTGCTAATCCCACTGGGGTGCTGCACGGACATATCATATGCTTGCAATCCCAGGCTCCAGCTTAGCAACTTGGGATTTTGCTGGCTGGCTGTGTTTAACCATGTTAGGGGGTTGTGATCTGTCATAACAGTGAATTTCCTTCCATACAGATAAGGCTGATGTTTCTGCAGTGCCCACACTATGGCTAGACATTCCTTTTTTACAGCTGCATAGCATTCCTCCCTGGGTTGGAGCCTACGACTGAGATAAATCACTGGGTACTCTTCCTCTTCTGAAGAAATCTGGCTAAGTACAGCCCCCACCCCATAGTTTGAAGCATCCTCCTGCACAAATTCTTTGCTGTAATCTGGACTGGCCAACACAGGGGGTCCTCCCAAAGCTTCTTTAAGCTTCTGGAATGCCTGCTCACATGCTGGGGTCCACACTACCTTATCTGGTATGTTCTTCCTTGTCAGGTCTGTGAGGGGAGCAGCTATGGTACTATAACTGGAGACGAACTTTCTGTAGTACCCTGTTTGTCCCTAAAAATGTCCTCACCTGCTTTTTAGTAACAGGTGCAGGCCATGCCTGAATGGCTTCCACTTTGGCAGTTTCTGGCCTTATCTTACCACTCCCCGCTCTATGTCCAAGGTAGGAGACCTCTGCCATACTCATCTGACATTTGCTGGGCTTAATGGTCAACCCTGCCCTCTGTAGTCTGCCCAGCACCTCCCTGACATGTTGAAGGTGCTCTTGCCAGGAATGGCTGTAGATGGCGATACCATCTAGGTAAGCATATCCTGCTTCAGCTAGGATATGATCTACCAGCCTCTGGAAAGTCGCTGGAGTATTCTTCATCCCAAAGGGCATCTTTGTGAACTCATACAAGCCAAAAGGAGTCACAAAGGCTGACTTCTCTCTAGCACTGGGAGTCAAGAGTACCTGCCAGTAACCCTCGGTAAGATCAATGGTGATAAGATACTTAGCCCCACCCAGCTGCTCTAGGGCCTCATCTGACCTAAGCATGAGGTAAGCATCTGACTCTCTGTGACTATTTAATTTCCTGTAGTCCACACAGAACCTGGTGCTGCCATCCTTCTTTGGCACCAGCACCACTGGGGAGGCCAAGGGACTGTTGGACTCTTGAATTACCCCTAGTTCCAACATCTCCTGTACCTTCTCCCTCAGAGCCTGTTTGACTCTCTCAGGCACTCTGTAAGGGGCCTGCCTAATAGGCCTTTGGGGTCCTGTATCCACCTGGTGCTGCCCCGGGTGGGTGCACCCTGGTTTCCCGGTGAACATGTCCCCAAATGCCTGCAACACTCCTTGGATTTCTTGAACCTGGGTAAGAAATAGCTGCTAGGATATTGCTACCCCTTCCATTGAGGTGTCAGCCCGAGCCTCACTGAGGAGATCAGTCACCAGATCTCCCTCAGACTCCTCCTGCAATCCACTGCAAATGCTTAGCACAAGGGCCTCCCTATCATGGTAAGGTTTCATCATGTTAACATGGTACAATTTGTGCCGCTGCCTTCTGCCTAGCAGTTCCACCATGTAGTTAACATCACTTATGTTTCTTACCACCTTGTAGGGTCCCTCCCAAGCTGCTCGCAGCTTGTTGTGTCTGACAGGAATGAGAACCATTACCTACTGCCCCACAGCATACTCTCTAGCTGGAGCATTCCTGTCATACCACACCTTTATCTGTTGTTGGGCTTCTGCCAGGTCCGCCTGGGCCAAGCCCATGAGTTCCCTCAGCCTTGTCCTGAGGTTCAGGACATATGCGATAACAGACTCCTTGTGAGCCTCACACTCACCTTCCCACTCATCTCGAGTTAAATCTAGAGGTCCCCTCTCCCTATGCCCATACAGCAGCTCAAAGGGTGAAAAACCTGTGGATTCCTGGGGAACCTCTCTGTAAGCCAACAACAGATGGGGCAAATATTTGTCCCACTCCCTCTTAAACTGATCTGCAAATGCCCATAGCATGGACTTGATTGTAGAGTTTAAAGTCTTAACAAGACCATTAGTCTGTGGATGGTAGGGGGTGATCTTCATGTGCTTCACCCCACAGGACTTCCATAGACAAGCCAGCAGGTCTGACATGAAATTGGCACCTCTTGTCAGTCAGTATTTCTTTTGGGAAACCTTTCCTGCTGAAAATCTCTAACAAAGCATTTGCCACCTACTCTGCCTCAGTTGGGGACAAAGCCACTGCCTCAAGGTATCGTGTAGCATAACCCACTACCACTAGGATATACTTTTTCCCTGTGGAACTTGGGATACTCAGAGGACCCACAATATCCATAGCTACCCTCTGAAATGGCTCCTCAATCACAGGCAAAGGCATCAAAGGAGCTCTCACCTTGTCTCCTGCCTTGCCTACCTTTTGGCACTGCTCACAGGTTCTGCAGTACCCTGTTACATCTCTGGAAATTCCAGGCCAATAGAAGTTCTGCATAATATGCCTCTTTGTACATTTTATGCCCATATGACCTGCAAAGGAAATATCATGGGCTATGGCTAGAAGTGCCAGATGGTAGGCTCTAGGCACTACCAACTGCTGTACTCTCTCACCTTAAAGCCCTCCCTCAGGGCTCCACTCACTGTACAGTAACCCTTTGTCCCAGTATACAGATTTCCCCTTTCCTTGAGAATCAGGTGCCTCCCTAGCTACCTGCCTCTGGCCTTGCAATGTAGGGTCTGAGAGCTGAGCCTGTCTCAGCTCTCTCTCTCCTTGTAACCCTTCCCAGCTCCCCTTCCACAAGAAGTCTGGCATCCTCTGACAGTGGTGCCTCACTGTCAGCCTGGGTACTACTACTTACCTCTACCTTTGAAGTCACTCTGTCCAAGGGACCATCAGTACCCACAAGCAGCTGTGGCTCACCTTCAGTCTCACTGCTACAGTGTAGCTCCCTCCCTGAAGTAACCACCTCACCAGTCATGGCTGCAAGTATGCAGTCTGTCTGGGTCTCCCCCTGGCTACCAGACCCACATGCTTGTCTCTTAGCCTGACTGCATGTAACTGCACAAACACATGGTACTGCCTCATATAAATCCTTCCCTATCAGGACATCTGCAGGATGGTAGTTTGGTACCCTTGTTGTCTCAAGACAACCTACTATTGGCATTTTGTTTCTCCCAGCTACTGGCTCCCTCACCTTTTGTTCCCCACCTTGCCCCCGTGGACACCTATATCCCACATGGCCCCACTGGTTGCATACAAAACATTTAACCCTAGCCCCTGGATATGTACTTGGACTAGTGGCTTCCCCTGCTACTGGCAGATTCTGTTTGGGCAGTCTGTGCTGTCCACCATGGGTTCCTTTAGACCCCTTAGCAGTACTGAGGGTCCCTTTCCTGTGCAGGGCTGCCCTGATTGCCAGGTATAGGTCTCCCTTCTTCCCCAACCCATCTGAAGTGGCACACTGTCTATCAGCTAACCAGATCCTTATGTCTTCAGGCAAAGTGCTAAGAGCTTGTTCTCTCTCCAAAAGGTCTGCCAGCTCTTGAAAAGTGGTGACCTGACCACCACTCAACCACCTATGGAAATAAGTGCTCGGTTCAGCAACATATTCACACACACTTTCATCTGCCTTGTGGCTGTGCTCACAAAACGTTTTCCTATACATTTCAGGTGTAAGCTTAAACAATTCTAACAAGTGATTTTTAACAGCAGTATAATCAAAACATGCAACATCAGACATTTTTGACAAAACAGTTACAGCTTTACCATGGAGTAAGGGGGTCAGGAACCATACAAAGAGCCTTTGGTCAACACCATACTGTTTGCATACCCTCTCAAACATATGAATGAAACTATCAAAATTATCCCCCTCTTTAAACTGCGGAAGAAATTTACTGACCTTTTGTGCTTCTGGGGTCCAGTTACTCCCTTCCCCAATACCTCCATGACTCTGGTGAAGAGTCAGCATTTCCCTCTCATGCTTCCTCTGCCACTCCTTTTCCTCAGCTTCCAGGCATAGCAGTTTCTAATTCTTCTCAGCCTGTAGACTTCTCAGTCTTTCAGCTGCTTCTGTCTCCAAATGCCTGGCCTCCAACTCAAGTCACTTTAGCTCCAGATGGATTTTAAGTCCTCTGCAGAAAGGCTGATCTGTCCATTCTCTGAGGGTATTATATCTCCACTGCCAGTCTGATTGTCCTCCTGGTTGCTGTTTTCTGATGCAGCTGTAACCAAGACTGCAATCAGGTCTGCCTTAGTCAGGTTTCCATGCACCTGTCCCCTAGCCTGGAACATCTCCGCCAGCTGGCTCCTTGTCAGCTTTCCATACTCTTCTGCTGACATGCCTGCTCACCCTGATTAACTAAGCAAATAAAAGAAATAAAACAACTGTGATCTGAACTCTGAGTATTCACTGCATGGCTGATTTCTAGTACAAAACACCTTCAAAGCTCACTGTACACCAGCTACAGGAATTCACTTTACCCACACCGCTACAAGCCAATTAATATTTGCCAAGCAATTAATATGTGGTGTGACTATTCCACCACTGCCAAACAATTAATATGAGATGCCCGTGCCCTGGCCCAACAATCAAGGAGCCTAAGTCCTCGCCACTAACACCAGTGAGGGGCGTCTCATATAGAAGGAAAGGATAACAAATGCACACAGTAAAGTGCAATTTCCCTTAAGAGCACACAGAGATCACAGTCAGTCTGGGGCTGATCGCTCCCTTGCTCTCCAGGTTCCCAATAAGACTCCCCACTGGCACAGCTATAGGGTCCAGATCTCAACCTAGTGGGCAAGCTAAAACCTCCAGCACCCTCTCTGTCCAACCAGTGCTTCATGTCCCTGCCCAAGTAACACACACACACACACACACACACACACACACACACACACACACACACACACACACACTTTGAGAAGAGTTTATACAACCACACAGACACTCCCGGGGAATGCTGGCACAGATTCTCCAGCTGTGTCCCTTTTTCCCAGACTATACTGTAGTACCAACTGCCACCACCCACTAATATTTATCAGCTACTCAAAGACCCTTAAAAGAGTGTCCAATTATTACTGTGCAATATTATTATCCAATTGGTAGTACAGCCCACGGTTAAAGCTATTGGAGTGGCTTTGAACAATTTTACCAAAGGCATGCAAGTACTCTAAAGAGCTTAAATTATCTCCACAAAAACAGCCACAGTTGAAAGGTTTTAAAAATATTTAATAACAAATAGTCAAAACACAAGACAATACTTTTTACTACACAATGCTAGTCAAGAGTTCAGAGATCACAGCAAAATACTTAAAATAATTCAGTAGTACAGTTCTGAAATCACAGAAAAACACAGTCTAATCTTTCTAGTTTCTAGTTATTTCTAAGAAAAAAACACACGTCTAAGATAAGCTTACATATAGAGCAAGACAGTGCTGATGAGTTGGATGGTCAAGACAAAAATGCTTAATGCTCTCTGAATCTCTCTGTTTTTTAAATCACATTCCTGGTTCACAGTGCATCATTCTTCACACTTCCCTGGGTTACATTACATCATTCTTCACACTTCCCTGGGTTCCCAGGCTAACAGAAACTACTTTTACAGTTTTCACCTCTGGGCAGAAACCAGAGCAATAAAGGACATTTATGCATGCAAATTCTGGCCATTAACTCTGGCCTTAAAACAATAGGCAGGATGCCCCACTCTAGACTCACTGGCTCCGGGTCCTAACATTAAATGGTCACAACATGCTTTACTTGGTCAGTAGAGAGCACTGTTATTACATTTTTTTCCAGTTCCACGTGTAACACTATTTTTACCATTTATGACAACGAGCCTGTGGTTTACATTAATATTTACAGATGACAGAATTATCTCCAAAATTCTATCTGGCTAGGCTGGCAGCCTTCATCTATCTTCACCCAATCTTCACAAGGTCCACACTGTATGTTGCACAGCAGATAGCACTGTTGCCTCAGACCAAGAGGTTATCTGGTTCAAATCTTGGCTGGAGTGCTTTCAGTATGGAGTCTGCATGTCCGCCAGGGTTTCCTCCAGGTGCTCTGGTTTCCTCCCACCTTTCAAAGACCTACAGTAGGTGGATTGGATACTCTAAATTGGCCATAGCTGTGACTGTCTGTGCAAGTGTGCAGTACCGAGGAACAATCGCTGTAGGGCTAGCCACCTGGCAGTATAAAAGTTGACTCTAGATGATTGTTACTGTTGAAGTGGCATCCCAACCCCATAAGCAAAAATGGGAAAAGTAGTTGTGGATTGATGGATAGGTATGAAATGAAGCTGAATTTTTTTACTTAGTTAATATGTTGTTCTTCTGTATTAGGTTTTGTAATAATTTAATTTAACTGTAACCATGTTATGTCAATGTAGTACTTTTCTCTGTGGGCCTCTGCTAAAAATAGGATATTATCCCAGTCAAACTTTCCTAGTAAATAAATCTCAAATAAATAAATCAATAAATAAATAAACTATGTTGAGGGAAGGGCCAACAGGGCTAGAGTAAGTATCCATGGTGTAGCCATGGAAGAAGCCTGATTGCTGCTAAGCTGCTCTGGTGAGAGTGGGTTGGATAGTATGTTGTCACTTAGTGCACATGAGCAGCACACAAAAACTCAAAAAAGCCCCAAAGTCCCAAGAAACAATAAAGTACACTAGCAACATACAATAAATCCCCTATTAGAAACAGTGACACCCTTTCCAAGGTGAACTGCTAAATAAAAACTATGTCAGATAAGTTGTCACAAAGTGTCATCAAGCACCAACATAACACAATGCCTCAGTCCTAAAATAAAGTTTCCAACTTTCCAAAATATAAGTACTTAATCTTAAATTTAATTAATAAATCAATTAAGTCTAAATAGCCAAGCTAAAACCCGAAAGCTTTGCTCAATAGTAATCCTTCAATTAATAATTTCTGACATCACTGAAAAGTTGGTATTCTTAAGGAGACATACTGCATTTCTGTCAAAAATAGATAAAAAAATAAAAATTCAATAAAAATACAAATAAGTGTGGAAGGGTTCTCCAAAGGGACTTATCTGTCAAAAAGGAAGCCTTCGGTTGACTGCTGTCACTTTGAAGCCAAAGAGCTGCATCTGCATGAGGTGGCAAGAAAGTTCTGAAGAATTTTATTCACTCTAGCTGCATATAGAGTTACCTCCAAAAGAGCTTAGCCTATAAGCAGCCAGAATGGAGAAGGTGAAAGCTTATGAAAGCTGTCCCTTTACTATATCCTTGGCAGTATACACCCATAGGCTACTGCAGCAAAGATAATGATGGATATCTTCCCAGTTTGATATTTTAGTGCTCACTAGCATAAGTAGATGAAATGAAACTGTGAAGAATTTCCAAAGATAATTTCAGTATTGGCAGTCAACTTAAGAGCAGTGTTTGTTGGCTGAGTGAGTACTCTTTATTCTGAATGTATGGAATAGAGTAGGGGGTATTTAAATAGCTTTCACAACTGATACTTCTGTGCTTACTGACACCAGTAAAAAAGTAGAGGGCCAAACTTTGGTAGTCAAATTAACATAAGGAGGGAACAACTACAGAGACATTGGGAATGGGAAACATTTCCCATCTACAGCATATAAATGTGCAATGAGTCATTTGTGAATGTTTAACAACCCTCGGAAAATTCATAGGTTCATAGGTTAATTAGTAAGTACTAGGCTAGCTGCCCTTTATTTTAAACCTAGTAAATTTCCCTTTTTGTGCTCAAAATAACATATTGTATATGGTTATAAATTGGCCTTACCAATCCCATGGTTTATAATTATATATTAACTCTAATAAGAATAACTGGGATCATACCATACATAATTTAAGGGGACCCATGCATGAGATAAAGCATTAGGAGCTACCTGTGTCCATTAGTAGTACAGGGGGCAGTCATGGTATACATTTTCTGTTTCCAGGCCATAGATTTGAGTTAAAGGACAGGGATGAACTTTTTTTTATGTGGATGGGGAGTCTATTCCACAGCAGTAGTATCCTCTGCAAAATATACTTGTCATTCCAAAACATTATGCTGATGTTGCAGAAGAGATTTAGATCCCTAGACTGAGTATTTCTATTGCCATTTGACTTGCAGATGTAAAGTAAATCTATCAGTAGTATGTCAGAGAATGCCATTTATGCCAGACACAGGTCACACTTAGCAGTCTGTAGGATACCGATTATAGTGACATAGCTTTGAGTCGGTCCATGTAGGGCATGTTGTTTAGGGCTTGTATCCTTTCAGTAAGATATCGCTGTGGGAGTTATAGTTGATGCATGTGTCTGGACAGATACATGTTAAATGGGACATTATATTCAATGATTGGCCTAATGATGACTGAGTAAAGGGAGACAATGGCATCCCTACATCTAGATACAATCCCTTTGTTTATAAGCAGAGTAATACAGAAGAATTTACTCACAACAATAGAAACACATTGGTCAAAAGCTCTCAAATCCCAAACAATTGGATTAACTCTTAGGGTGTATTGTCAATGTGGTATTTGCCTGGAGTAGATTACCTTGCAAAGGATCCAATAATGCATTTTTTTGCATTTAGTTTCAAACTATGATTTTTAAACCAATTATTTATTTGAGACAAACATTCCTGCAAGATCGCTAAATCATTTGGGGGTTTAATGACTGCTCCAAGCTTCCAGTCATCTGCAAACTTAGTCAACCAGAGCCTCTTGGCATTGGCTATTACTTCAGAAAAGTAGATGTCAAACAGGAGAGGTCTCATCACAGAACCCTGTGGGACCTCACGGGTGGCTGGTCTCTTTGTGGAGGTAACTGCTCCTATTTTGATAACCTACATCCTGTCTGTGAGCCAGCTGGCAATCCAATAGGTTAAATTAAATATCTTAATATTTAACCTAAATTAACACACATGCTGCTAAAATGCTGTTCTAGTTTCTTATCATATATCTGTTCCTCATGATCTGATAATTTTTGCATCATGTCAATAGAAATTCAATAATTCGCAAAATAAAATGCATAATGTGCAAGCTGTACCTCTTTTATTTTTGCTTAACAGGATAAAGGAACTGCTGCTCAGACCCTTTCCATCCTTATCATGCCAGAATGTATTTTACAAAATTAAGATATTACACAACATGTTATGCAATAATAATACATAAGGATGGTAATAAAATAGTGTTTGTAAATCATATTTACTATACAAGTGTGATTAAAGAACAATAGAAAGATTTAATAATTTACAAACAGATGTTCGACACACTAAGAAACTTTGGAAGAATAATGACATTGTATGTTCATATAAAAAAGTTTTTTAAAATAACCATTATTTACGAAATAATGAAATGTGTAGCCTTCAAACAGGTGCACTTTTAGCTTGATTTTATTCATTAGTGATAATGACAGTTTTTGTTATGGGGTTTTTATTCTGGGTACAAACTCTTCACTGGCCACTGGGTTTTAAGTTTGTTTACTAATACATTATTATATTGCATGTACGCTAATAAAATATAGTTAGCTCAGCATTTCTAAACGTCATTTCTCCAAATGCTAACTCTTTAGCTCTGAAAATTAACCTTTGATGTTTCTGGTCTTCTAAATAAATAAGATAGTACATGGCTGTGTCTTTACCAGGACTGTTACAACTGCTGTATGCAGAATTTGGCCAACCTGCAGCAAGTGTTTAACTCAGTCGACTGCACTCAAGCTGCAACCAAGAACATACAATGTTACACCACACCAGCCTTCATAAGGCAACAACTACTGCTTAAACTAATCAGTTAAAAGTATTGCTATTTTAGACTGTAAACACTGGGTGGTGCAGCTGTTAACACTGTCATCTCACAGTAAGCAGTTCTCTGGTTTGATTCTTGGCTGAGGTGCCTTCTGTGTGGAGTCTGATGCCTTGTGTGGGTTTCCTCCGGACACTCTGATTTTCTCCCACATTCCAAAGACATGTCTGGAGCATTTCTCCCTGGGCCTCTGCTGCAAATAGCCTTTGTCCTAGTCGGACTTTCCTTGTCAAAAAATAACTATGGATATGCATATTTCGGCTTTCATCTGACCTAGCATAGCACAAGCAGAGTGTTTGACTAAGCATAAGAAACACAGGGTTGTTATACCCAGCTGATGTCCATTATAATTAGGGTGACTGCAAAATATCCCAACTAACAAATTAAAACACAGAGTGAGAAGGTCACACTGAAAAACCAATCAGTAAAAACTAAATGAAAACTCCAGCCAGGCTAGAACTTCCAATGAGTGACCTCCTAAACATCCTGTAACAGAAGCCCCTGGGATATATGCAAATGACTTTTATGAACATCAGGTGTTTCAGCTATATGGCAATTCTGATTGCCCATGACTTTTACGTTTGAAGTCGTTTTAGAGGACAATTTCAAGCCAGTAAAGCCAAACTTCACTAGCTATGGATATGCATATTTCGGCCTTGTTATGAACTTGTCAGAATAGCACAAGCAGAGTGTTTGACTAAGCATAAGAAACACAGGGTTGTTATACCCAGTTGATGTCCGTTATCATTAGGGTGACTGCAAAATATCCCAACTAACAAATTAAAACATATCCATAGCTAGTGGGGTTTGGCTTTATTGGCCTGAAATTGTCCATTAAAACGACTTCAAACGTAAAAGTCATGGGCAATCAGAACCGCCATATAGCTGAAACACCTGATGTTCATAAGGGTCATTTGCATATATCCCATGTGCCTCTGTTACAAGATGTTTGGGAGGTCACTCATTGGAAGTTTTGGCTTGGCTGGAGTTTTCATTTAGTTTTTACTGATTGGTTTTTCAGTGTGACCTTCTCACTCTGTATTTTAATTGGTTGAAAAATAAAAAAATAGCCTTCTTGTGACTTAATGAGTGCTGTGTAGTTCAAGCTCCCTTTACTGGTGGTACCATTTTTTTTATTTTTTATTTATTTTACATTTGTTAACCGGGAAATTCCGAATGGACCAGGTCCATTTTCAGCGGAGGCCTGGGGAGAAAAGCTCCGGCATCAAGTTATACAAATACAGTACATCCAGCATAATACACAAAACAGGTTACATCATGTATGCTGAGCATATTAATATAAAAATAAATTAATAAAACACGTAAAAGAAGATAAAAATATAATGTCAGTTACAGTACATCCAGCATAATACACAAAACAGGTTTCATCATGTATGCTAGCATAGTAATATAACAAGAAATTAATAAATCACTCCAGGTAAAAGAAGATATAGAACATAGGTAAAAAGACAATGTCAATCATTGGTAAGAGAAGAAAATATATCAAGTAAGATTCTACAGTTAAAAGTACCCTTTCAGATGACCAAGCCTACAGGGGATCAGAGATCTAGCATGTGATCAGAGAGCAGTTTGGAGAGTTCATAGCAGTGTGGGTAGGGTTATGTGATACAAGGGCATAACCAGGTACTAAGAAGATGTGATTTGAGGGAGTTTTTGAATATGGATGTGGAGGGGGCAGTGGACACGGATAGGGGAAGAGAGTTTCAATTTCTGGCAATGGTGTGGGAGTACAGTGCTTTCCCTGCATTACTGTTAGCTTTGGTGATGGAGAGGAGAGATTTTTCACTAGATCATAGGTACTGGTTTGTAGTGTCGACAGTAAGTAGGTTGGATAATGAGAGGGGGTTTTCAGGATATTTGAGAATATTGTAGGCTGTGCCCAGCTGGTGATAGTTAAGTAGCTGTGGTAGCTCAAGCCATTTTAGTTCTTTTAGTGCAGTACAGTGATGGGTTCTATAGGTTGAGTTAGTAGCAAACTTGGTTATTTTATTGTAGCATGATTCTAGTTTGTCTAGGTCACATTGTCTGATTTGGGTAATAATTGGTGCTGCATATAATAGAGTTGAGAGGAGGTGGCTTTGTGCAAGACTGGCTCTTGCTTTTTTGTGACAGAAAGGACTTATGCCTGTATATGGAGCTTATCTTTTTGTGCACTAGTTTTATGGTGTGTGAGATGTGAACATAAAAGTGGAGATTATTGTCTATTTCAATGCCCAGAAGTTTGGTGTGGTTAGAAGGGGAGATGGTGGTGCCATCCTTAGATGTTATGGTAAAGGAGGGGGGGGTTGATCTATTAGGCGTAAATAGTAGCAGTTTTGTCTTTTTGGGATTTCAAATTAGTTGGATACCTGATATCCATTTTTCTACTGAGTTAAAGGTATCTTGAGTGAGTGTATGTAGGGTGCTGGGAGATGAGGCGGAGCAGATCAGGGTTGAATCATCCGCATATTGTATGAGTGTGGCATGTTGTGTAGAGTTATTGAGGTTATTTGTGAAAATAGAGAACAACAGTGGACCCAGTATAGAGCCCTGTGGGACTCCTATGGTGGATGGAAGTTGTGTAGATAGAGTTCCTTTCCACTGGACTGATTGTTGCCTGTCAGATAGGTACCTTCTGAACCAGGCTATAGTAGAGGAGGTGAAGGATAATGAGGTTAGTGAGTCTAGTAGAATGGAGTGGGAGACCATATCAAATGCTTTTGAGAGGTCTAGGAAAATGGCTGATACATATTTGTTATCACTCCTGTGAAGGTTTATATGATTAGTGAAGGATAGAAGGGCTGTGGTAGTGCTATGATGTGGATGGAAACTGTGTTGCGTGGTAGATAGTAGATTGTGTGTGTTAAGAAATGTCATCACTTGCAAGTGGATGCATTTCTCAAGAATTTTAGATAGCGAGCAAAGGATGGCAATAGGTTGGTAGTTGGAGAATTCATAGGAGTTACCTCCTTTATGGAGAGGAATAATGTGAGATACTTTCCAGAGTTTGGGTATGTAGGATTCTAGTATGGAGCGGTTGATTAGGATGGAGACAGGATATGATAGGGAGTCACTAGCCATTCTTAGGTATGCAGCAGGTATGTTATCAGCTGCCAATGTGGTTAGCTTTAGTTTTAGGAGTTTTTTGATAGCTGAGGTGGGCAGTGGTGATAGGCTGAAAGAGGGGGTGATGTAGGATAGGTTTGATTGTGATTGAGGTAGACTGTTTTTGGTTATTTGACTGGACAGGGCTAAGATGGACTTAATAAAATCATTATTAAATTGAGAAGCTATGTCTAGGGTACTGTTAGTAGAGCTGGGTGCTGGAGTAATGATTTTGCCTAGCTTTAGTAGGGAGTTAATGGCATGCCAGAATTTTTGTGGATTATTTGAATATTTGCTATCCCTGTTATAGTACTCAAAGCCTTCCTTCAACCACTTTCATGCTCTTCAACTATTTTTCTTAATTATACCCTAATAAGGCTGGGAAATGAAAATGCATTTGCTCCATTCAGTCTAGTTTCTTCTGCTAGAACAATACTGTGGCTAAATTTCATGATTTGTCTCAGAGTTTCTACAGTGACACTGTTCTATATGCATATATTAGAAAAGAAAAGAAAAAGAAGGCACTTTATAAAATCTAAATTTAGCTTCACTCTCAAAAATAGTGCTCACTCATTCACTATGAAGAAAACTATCCAGAAAAAAATATACAGAGAAAAATGTAAGAATTTTTCCCCCAGCTTTCATCTTATTTATTTAGCAATCTCATTCCAATAAAGTAGCTCTGCAGCCAGTAAAGCAAGCAGCAATATCAGATGTAGTATATGACATTGTTCTTTACTGTATTGTTTTTGACATTACATGGTCCATCATTATAAGCACATGTATTTTTAATTCCCCTTAAGAAAGTCCAATATATTGCTGTACTGTCCTATATAAATTATAATATTAAACATAGAAAATGGGTCTTCAAGAAATGAACTTAGTTTAAAAATGATCGTATAAAGAGCACTGGTAGCTACTTTACTGTTATTAATTCTAGCCTATATTTTGCTGTTGAACACGCATAACTGAACAAACTGATGGCACATGGCTGCTGCTCCTGCAAAGGCATAAAACTCCAATTTTAACTGCTCATTTATAATGCAAACTCACTCTCTAAGTCTTTTATCATTATTATGTAGCAAATGTTATTGCCTTGGAAGTTACTATAAGTTAGCAAGTGTCTTTATGTGTCTATTTATTTGATTTGATGACTTGATAGGTCCACCAAACTTTCAAAGTACAGGCTTGTATAGAACCCAAAAAGAAAAAAATGCACATTGCAAGAACTATTCACACATAATGCGGTGGACCACATTAAAATGGAGAACTAAAGATTACCCAGTGCACACAAATATTAACACAAAAAAAGTAGAGCAGTTAATATATGATTAAGCAAGTAACCAGCCCCAAGTCAAAATCAAATCATGGCAAAAGATACCATAGGGTTTTCATGGCATATTACAGAAGTAGATTATCATGCCTTTCTTTTACACAGATACTGCCCAGCTGCTCCACACCAGAGTTTTGATCACATGTCTACCAGATGGTAATTCTGCACCTTAACCTCTGTGCTATCAGGCCAGGGTAAACTAGATTACTAAATGATAATTTCCTGGCTGACTTGCCAACAGATGTTGGTTGTCAGTCTTTGCAAAAGTAGGCTGGAATAAGAAAAGTTAAAGGGACAAAATAGTTTGTTTATGGAGGATAATGAGACTACAAGAAGCAGGAGCAAGAGAATACAATCATGAGGTGTTTTTGTGCTCCACAAGAATGATACAAAGTTTGTCTATGTCTTTAAATGGAGGCGAGAGTTTTTTTTTTTTCAAAATGATAGAAACAGATATGGAGAAAACTCTGCCAACTATTGTGAGCTTGTTCAAGGAAATAAGCACAATGTTTGTTGGCTTGAGAGAAAGGAAAGGGGGACGGCCACGGTAGATAGTAGTTTTGAAACAACAGTGAACACAACACATTGGAACAAAGACATGAAGTAATACCTTTTATTGCACTAACATAGGTTTTACAATTACTCAAGCTTTACGGCTAGCAGGAGAGCATCATCAGTAGATATTACCAATATTAGATACAGTGCTTAAATATCTACATATGCGTAGAAAGGGAAGCACATCATTTCTTTCTTAATGGCGAAAAACATTACATGAAAAATGCCAGTGTGGAAAGAAAGTATGTAGCTTGAATGCTTATTGTGACAGTTATATATCAGAGATAGACACAAGTGTGTGTGTGTGTGTGTGCACATCACTATGTGTGAGTGTGTGAGCCCAAAGATGGGGTTATGGCCTGACATAAAACTAAAGTCTCTCCCTGCGTATGTTACATTACCATCAGTATTCATAGGTTCATAGCTGTTTACTAGACTAATGACCACAAAGGCCTTTTTAAGCCTAGCCATGCATCCCAAATCTCTGACAGTTTCTGGTACCCTTGATAAGTGTAAGCAGGGTCTTGGGAGATAAACCGTTTACAGGCTGCCTGTGTCCATTAGATACATAGGTACCAAACCAGAAAATAATTTCCTGTTCTCCATCCAATTGTCCAAGTTACACTTGAACTGGGTTAGGGAGGAGCTCTGTTCCACATGGATGGGAAGCCTGTTTCAGAGATGGGGTAGTCTCTAGGATACCTACCTGTCTCTCCAGAAGGTCCTATTTATATCCCAGGCAAGGTTTAAGTCTTTAGAATAGGTAATTCTGGTGCTGTTTGTTTTGTGGATTTGTAGGAGGTCCATTAGGGAGGGGTCTTTCAATGCCCTGTATGCCAGGCATAGATCTTCCCTCAACAGCCTTTAGGAGACAAAGTACAGTGATAGGGCCATGACGCAGTCTACACAGGACATGTTATTTACTCCCTGTATTCTTTTAGTGAAGTACCTCTGTGGACGTTCCAATTGTTGGACATGCCTGGTGAGGTACATACCAAAAGGAGACACTGTACTCAGTGATAGGTCAGATGAAAGCCGAATACAGTGGAACAATGAATTCCTTGGGCCTAGATGCCATACCTTTGTTTATAAGTTGCGCAAAACATAAAACAACTTCCTCACTACTGTATACACATGATGGTCAAAGGCTAGATTATTGTCTGTGTGTATTCCTAAGTCCCTGACTACTGGGTCAACTCTACAGGGTGTGTTGTCAATAAGATAGTCTCCAGGGCTAGATGACTTTCCAAAGGATACCTATTATGCACTTCTTGGCATTTAGTTTTAGTCCATGGCTCTGAAACCAGTTGTTTGTCTGTGTCAGGCCTACCTGGAGAATATTTGTGTCAGTGTGGGAGTCAATGACAGCTCATCATTTGCAATCATCTGCAAATTTAGTCAGCCAGAGACCACTGACATTGGTCTTAACTTCAGAGAAGTAAATGCCAAAAAAATGCAGTCCCAGGACTTATCCCTGAGAGACTCCACTTGTGACTGGCCTCTTTCTAGAGGTGGACTCCCCAATTCTAACATCCTGGGTCCTGTCTGTGATCCAGCTGGCTATCCACTGGGTGACATAAGGGTTTGAGTTGTAAAAAAAGATAACAGCTGAAAAGACTGGTCTGACACCTAATGAGAAAATAAATGTCAGCAAATGAGATGTGTACAAAGATTACTTAAATCAGGAGAAGGAAAACAAGAAGTTATATTTTGTTATTGGTTCATCTGGTTAAACATGCAACCTCTGTGAGATAGATGTTTTGGTTACCAGAAAGCTATTAAACGCCTTTTCATACCATATCACTTCACTGTGACTCTAACCATCATGTTATGTTTAAATTCATTTCCTACATGTTTATTACCTAAAAAGAACTAGAAAAAATCTGCAATCATCCCTCTACACAAAGGTGGAATGTCCACTGACCCAGGCATTTATAAGCCCATCAACCTAACTGGCCTGATCTGCAAGGCCATGGAATGCATTATCATTGACCTTATAAAAAAGGACATTGGCAATCTCCAAATGCTTGACCCCACATGGTTTGGTTTTGTCAAAGGGAGATCATGCCTGTTAAACTTGGTTGACTTCTTTGAAACAGTCACCAAAGCCATGGACGAGGGGAAGACAGTGCACACCACATACCTTGACCTAGTCAAAGCCTTTGACACTATTCCCCACTCTGGCATAATAGATAAACTCTCCCAGCTAGGCATCAACCCGTATGTTACCAGATGGGTAGCTACAGGCTCATGATAGAATCCACTCAGTCAAAGTAGGGGAAGCCACCTCTAGTAATAGACCTGTAATGAACGTTGTACCCCAAAGATCAGTCTTGGGGCCACTACTATCTGGGATATACTTTTCTGAGGTGCAAGCCAAAACCAGTGGTCTGTGGTTGACCACGTTGGCAAATGACTGCAAGCTGGGTGCTGTCTTAAATTTCCCTAGTGATGTCAACATCCTCCAAGAGGGCCTTACCCAAACTAATGACTGGTGCCAGAAGCATGGCCTCAAACTGAATCCCCACTAATTATCACATTAATAACAACGTGCTAAGCACACAATAAGTTGTGAGGGATTTGGGCACCCAGTTTGATAGCAGCCTGACTTTTACCACCACATTGCCTCTGTTGTACAGAAGGCTTTCTACATGGCCCACCTCATAAATAAAGGTATTTCATCCAGGAACAAGGAGGTCATAATATCCCTGTACTCCTCCCTTATCAGAGCCATTATCGAGTGCAGTGTCCCCTTCGGCATTTACCTTGCCAAGCGCTTGCAGCAGTTGGAGAGGCCATAGAGGTTCCTGACCAGGAAAGTCCAGGGTCTCATACACCTATCCTATACAGATAGGCTAAAAGCCCTGTCCCTCTACTCAGTCTCATACAGAGTGCTCAGAGGTTACCTGTGTCTGGCACACAAGGCCATTTCAGACCCAGCCTTGATGGAGTTGCTGCATATCCGTAAGACAAACTCCACTCATGCAACCCTCGTGCAAGGCCTTAACCTGGTCTGTGAGATTAATAGAACTTGTTGGTGGGATAGATTTGTGTCCGAAAGACTCCCCCATTTGTGGAATAGACTGCCTCTCCATGTCAAGCAGAGTACTGCTCTAGCCCTCTTTAAGAGGAACATGGACGACTGGATGGGAAACAGAAAATACACCCCTAGGATCTCTCCTGTGTCCCTGCTGGACAGGGGAAACAGGTGTTGAGTTTGAGGGAACATGGGCAAAATTCTTGGCTTGACTAGGCTTATAAAGGCCTCTGGGGCAATAGCCTAGTATCATTCTATAAACCTACGAACCTATAAAAATTTACAAGAATGGAGCCACCCCAAATAAAGCTACATATTATGCATTAATTTGGCTTCATAAATGGACTTCCCTTCCTCTTGCAGTCATGATGTAAGCTGCTCAAAAATAAAAAAAAAAGTTACTAAAACATATATTTAGTTCAGCAATATCATTTCATTCAGTTGAAGATTACACAAAATGACTACTGTCCCGCAGCAGTGTGCCAAACATTTTAACTCACCTACCAACAAGTACTGAAGATGAAAAGAGAGTGAGGCAGAGGATAGTACAGTTGTATAAGTTACCTTACCATAACAAATGACTGAATAGATCATTGTTGTGGAGATGGAATAGTAATAACTAAATGGGGTGTACTGTGTCATGGATTTGGCATCTAACCAGTCTAGAAAGCTTTGATCTCCTTCCTTGTACACTATCCATCCAATCTTAGGATGAGAGTACATGCTGATATAAGAGGGAAGTACTGTAGTGCCAAAAATCAAATCTTTCTGTCCTAAAGTAGAGATTGAAGCCTGAAGCTCTACAACACTTTAGTCAAATTAAGCAAATATTGTCATGCAATGTCAGTAGGGCAAAGGCAAATCAGAGCTCCTAAACCACCCTGGGAAGAGTAGGAAAAAAGTGGAAATGTTGGAGAATGCCAATACTGTAACAGTAATCTAGTCGAACATATACTGTTATGGTAAGTAAACCTACACAAGTGTACTACTTGCTTCATTAGATAACTGTGACAATAGTAATAACTTTATAGGATGATTGCAATAGCTTAAGAAAATGGGTTAATGAACGTGGTCCAGTGTCCAGAAGTCCTTGCATTATGGCTTTTGCAAATCCTGCTCTAGCTCTGAAGACTGAATCTAGCTTGTAGTACCTAGTAAAGGTGTAAACAGAAGATAACATAGCTATCTATAGAATAAACCTAGAGTCCCTCCCTTTCCAAAAACCTCATAAGTAACCATAGTTCTGGTAGACTGAACTTTGACATTCTGAAGGGGGCTTTTACCATGGTAAGTGCAACAAAACTGGATTGCTTGAAACAGCCATCTAAAAATGTTTTATTTAGATACCAACTGTTCTTTCTTTTTTCCATCAAAGAAAACAGAAATTTGGTTAGAATTCATAAAATCTTTAGTACTAGAATTCCTAGTTAGAATTCCTAAAACCTTTAGCCCTAGAATTCCTAGAATGTTTAGCCCAGTCCAGGGATCCTTTGTTCTCTGCTTTTGACCTTGGGTTAGAACACGAAGAGATGAATGGTCTGATTTCAAGTAAACTCAGAACAGCCTTTGGAGTAAAGAAAAGGTTGATTTTAAGACTCACCCCACCCATGTGGAAAACCAGAAAAGGTTGCATAGAGATTAGGGCCTTTAATTCCAATGCATATCTAACTGAAGTCAGAGCAGCACAGCAACAAGCAAAACAGTCTCCCATGTACAAAAGTAAAAAAAAAATTTGCTTCAGCTTCAAAAGGGGAGAGAATTGAACTTCTCCAATAAAAAAAATAAGATCCAAGGACTTGCCATTTGTTTTCTATGTGGTCTAATATGTAAAGCCACTTTCAAAAATTGTTTGTTTTACTTGAAATAAGGAAAAAGGGAGACCAAAGAGCAGACAAAAAGAACTAGCCAAAAGGTGTACCTTTATAGAAGTGTGCAATAGGTCTGAGTTAAGCAATTTGCACAGGTACTGAAGAACCAGAGCGGAAACTGCTTTTGATAGATCTTGTTCTCTTTTATGGCACCAACTAGAAAATCTTTTCCATTTGGCTAAGTATGATTTTCTAGTAGCTGATTTTCTAGCATCCTTTAGTACCTGTTGCACTTCCTCAGAAAAAAAGGGGCTTAAATGGGATCAAAAACCTATCATCCATAGTGATGTGAAGATTTTGAATGTTGGGATAGATTAGGGATCTCTTGTCCTGTGTGAACAAATCTACTCAGTGCCCCTGGGTAGATATATGAGAAGGGAGAAAGTATGGTTGCATAACTCCTAATTAGCTGTAACAGTAAATGTTTGTATAACACGCTGCCTTATTGGCTACCTATCTCTGGCAGTCTATCAAAGCTAACTCGAAAAAGCAATTCACTGGATCCACACCATAAGCTCCATGCCTCCACAGAAAATAAAAGGCCAAGGTACTTATGAACACACTATTCCACCCACATATAAAGTTAAGCACTTTCGTCTCACTTACCAAAATAGAGACTGCTTCAGAACTGAATTATTCTACCCATAAGCACCTCTTTTATAATAGATACCATTTACACTCTGATTAATTGACTGAATAACAAATTATATCACTGGATTTGTCAGTCCCCTCCAAGACACTTAAATCATATACAGATACTTAAGAAATATTGGAAACAATATCTTTCCCAGATAATTTTTGTTTTTGATTGTACAGCAAATTCTTCTAAACTATAAATATACCTCAATATTAACTTCCACAAATACACTGGTAGTTAACACTTTAGAAACTACCCTGCTGTGCCAGATTCTTTCCCTAAAATTCCAGCCAGTTGCCTAGAATTTCTGAAGACACTGGGTTTGGAGAAGATATAGTCTTTATTTGGCAGAGGATCATTCAGTGGAGGATAATTGCAAGCTTACTTAAGAATATCTCTCAGCATAGTGATCAGTGATGGGAACGTGACTACATCCGGGGCCTTGTAATCAAAAAGATCATATACCCTGCTGATGTCAAGGACAGCAGATGAGTGTATATGGGAAAATGAAAAGCATCACTTTGGGTTACTGAATCTGTTTGTCTTCACAGGAAACAGACTGACCAGACGTTGACACTTCCAAAACCTCAAATTCCAGATCCCCTACAAAATCAGGATCATAAGTTAGTTTAATGGGGATGAGAGCAGAGACATTGGTAAAATCCTGGTTGCCCACCATAAAATCAATGGTCTGACTAATGGATCTAACCATAGCCACCAACACTGGTGAAACAGAGTTGGAGACTATTGCCCTGCAAAGTGATGTATCATTTTTTTGTTTTATGCATGAATTACACTAGATGCAGAATTTCCAGGGGAAGACATCAACACTGGCATGAGATTCTACATTCCTGATTTCCCTTGCTCCTGAAGAGTTTGGTTCTCCCATACCTGAATCAGGCAATGTACAGCCCCAGAGAATGTGTCTGACTCTCATATTATGCACAGCTGTTGTACTAACACCACAGCAGAGGACCTGGAGGTAAAAGGAGAGTGGTCTGATACCCTGCCCAAAATTAGGCTACTCAGAGTCACAAACCATAGACTGAGGCATATTTCTTGATTTAATTTTAGTTTTTTAGGTGCACAAGGATAAATAGTGAGGGCAAAAGGGGGCACCATATCTGAGTCCATTAAGTCAGGGGACAAGAAGCTAGATGGCTCAATACCATTTACTGGCAGCACAGTCAGCCATGTAAAAAGATTGACAAATTCCATTATTCTCCCTCTAAAAAACAATCTAAAGGCTATTACTGTAGGAATACTATTCTGAACTATGCATTGAGAAGAAGATATTATTTTCAGTAACACAGTTCAAAGCACAAAATAAATGCACAGAAGTACCCTGATGAAAAATTCCTGTCACAAATGTTTAACATACAAGATGGCACCAAAGCAATCTGGTCTATTTTTGTAGCGGTTCCTGTTCTAAAGACAGCACTGAATAAAATGACAGTTTTAGTAACATAATTCCTAGGACAAAGTACATGCATGGAAGTCCCCTAATTTTGTAAAAAGAAGGGCTAGTTTTAGCCAAAATGAATAGATACAGCCTAAAACAGTATTAGACAAGAAAAAAACATCAAAACTGATGAAAATTCTTACCAGAAATTTTTAAATACAAAATTACACAACAAATTGTGATTTAAATGAAAAAAAATTAAAATGTTGTAATCCTATTCAGTCTCTTCAAATAATCTTAACCCCCCCAAAAAAATGCAATATCAACACGTTTTCCAGTCAAAACTTCCAAATGAAGCTTTTAATCAACAGACCTTATTGTGTTAGTCAAAGTAAAAGGAGCCTATAAAAAAATTCTAATCACAAAAAAAAAAAAACAGTCAAACAGCATAATAAACTATTCAAGCACTGAGGAAAAGCAGACGGAGAAAATAAAAACCCTAAGGGGTTTCTTAACTGAGCTCAGGAGCTGTAAAATCCAAAGTTAGAAGCAGTATTCTCAGAGATCTTTCTCTTACTGTGACACTAGAAAACTGACAGGGCCCTGTCTATAGGTCTCAAAGACAGTCCTTCTTCTTTCAGGTGATTGGTCCATCACACCCAAACAGTGGGAGAGGGAGCTCTGAGCTTTGCTAGACTGCCAGAGATAGGCTAGCAGTGAAGGGTAATGTGTTTATTGAACATCCAGTGTTGTATGAACTAAAATGGAGATCTACAACCATCTTTAGCATGCCTGTCTTGATTAAAAAAAAAACTTTGGATATTAGAGGAAAGGGGAAATGATTAGGACATTCTTATGTATGGGAAAGAAAATGCATGTGTTTTCCAGACCTTTTTACAAGACATCCTTCAAATTACTTAGTTTAATTGTCCGTTGAGACAGAAAGCATATAGATCGGGTCTATATTAAATCACCGAATACTTAAAAAAGTGAACGGTGATTAATCGACCCTATGTAAGCAAAAGCTTACAATGTCGAAGTGTCAGAACAGTGATTTTTTTCCAAGGGAAAAAAAATCGCTGTTCCAACAAAAAAAAAAAATCAATTTCAAACATTACATGCAGTGGGGGCTTCACCCCCCACCCCCCTACTTAAATATACCAACTCCGAGACCGCACTACAGTGTCGAAAACGGCAAAGTAAGTGGCCAAGCAAATTCTTTCCCAGGGAAAGAATTCGCTTAACAGCAGCTTCGATATTTTCCGTTTTCAGCCTTTTCAGTTCGACCAAGACACATTCAAAAGAATGCGTCTTCGGTCTTCTAATATAGACCCTATAGATCTACTAAGGGAGATCCCCATAGGAAGACAATCTGCTGGAAGACCTCTGAGTGTATCATCCACTCATGATTATCTTTCCTGGATCTGCTCAAAGTGCTCAAAACTCAATTGTGTTCTGTACTGACATAATGTATGTGGTCTACAAAGTAAGGTTATTCTGTACTGCTAACTCCTAGACAATCACAGCAAGCCTGCAGAGGGGGGTTGTGACCTTGTACCCCTTTATTCTGTTATATACAACATCACTGTGCTGCTGTTTGTTATCCCTAATAGGGTTCCAGGGGTCCAAAGCTGTTTCAAATCTTTGATAATATTTTTTAAGCCATCATCTCCTTGAGATTGATATGTTTGTTCCTGAAATGAAGCTTCCACATGCCCTAGGCATTGATGTCTTAAGAGACTGTTCCCCCCCTTGCAAAATCTGAAACATCTGTCATGACTGACTGAGTGTGAGGGGAATGGCAGGCTGTGCTTTAGTAAGACTTGACTGGCCAACCACAGAAGTTAATAGGAATTATAGGAAAATTCAAGGCAACTGATTCTTGCAACCATTACACATTGACGATATCCACCTACCCTCCCTCAGATTGCACCTCCTCTCTCAAGGAAAACTAAGCCAGTCAAGCCCAGAGCAGATTTATGAATACCTATCCAATCATCCAGGTCCCATCCACAGAAAGATAATGCATCACATTGCTTTATCCACAGGGGAGTTTATTCCAGAAGTTGGGGAGACACTAGGTAAAGAATTTGACATTAATAACTTTAGACCTATAGAATTATCATCTCCCATTGCCAAAATACATGAAAAATGTATTCAAAAACAATTGGTAGACTATCTCCTGCAGGAAGAACTCCTATCCTCCAGAAAAACGGAGGCAGGAGACTCGACTGCAAAAATCCTTCAGTTTTTAATGCAAGGATGACAATCCACACAACGCTAACACGAAACACGAATAAAATGTGATAGTTCCAAAATCATGAACGCCTTCCTAATACATGCGTTTTCGTCCAAATGGACTTCATCAGATTACATTTTAAACTAAACCGTACATCTTTTATATCCATTTAAAAAAATATTAACCAATCAATTGCCATTGTGCTTTTAAAATCATCAAATAAAGCCTCAAATCTAATTATTAATTCATTATGTTGCTCTCATTTTATTAATACACTTAAACATTCATTAAAACTTCATGAAAAATCATCATTAAAAAAGTGTATGTGTTAAAAACTGTTCCTTCATCATTAAAAAAGTGGGTACAGAGGTGTACAGAAAATTCCCACAGTATAATTCTATTCTACATGCTTCCAGTTACCACCCTCCACATATAGCACGTAACATCCCCAAGTCCCAATTTATTCGGGCCAAACGCATATGTTCAGAACATGCCACGTTTTGTAGGAATCAAGTTGATTTGACCAACAGATTTAAACACAGGGGTTATAAGGTGGGTGACATCTCAGTTGCCAAACATCAAGTCAATTGTATGGAGAGATCTGACTTATTACAATATAGAGACCATTCCAACACATCACCCCAACCACTCAGATTTATGGCTACTTACGCTAGAAATTCCAACCGTCTTATTCAGAGTGAACACACACACTGGAACATTCTGCAGTGTGACCAGGACATTTCTAATATAATTCCAGACCAATGCCTCTTTTCATACAGGAAGGGCAAAAATTTGAACTCATACTTTAACCATTACAAACATAGTGACACCAAACACATTCAGTACGTACAGACCACTTTATCAGGGGACATCTTATATGGATGTTTCCCTTGTGGTCATTGCACCAATTGTCAGTACATTAACAAATCTAAGGATTTCTCTAGTAGGAATTGCTCCCAAGTCTTCGATTTTTCGCTAATTGCAGTAGCGATTGGATTATTTATCTGGCTACTTGTAAATGTGGAGCATTTTATGTGGGGCAAACTTCACGCCCCATGAGAATACGTATTTCAGAACATATCAGTAATATAAAACAAAAAAGAATTAATAATGCCTTATACAAACACCAAATGGCACATCCCACAGCTAAATTTATGTTTACCATTATTGATATGGTACATGGTAATCGCACCAACAAAACAGGATGGCACACAGTACTGAATGGTAAAGAAAAGAAATGGATTATTAAACTTGGTGGCTTGTTTCCTTCTGGATTAAATTAATATTTATGAGCTTCCACCAATAGGCTTTGATCTTATAGTATTTAAACAGCTTTAATTAGCATGATTTTTACACACTGAAGAAGGCTGTGTAATTTGTTTCCAGCCGAAACCGGTCTGTTTTGCTGTTATGTACCTTCAAATATAATATAATTATATTTTCATTCAGTCACTGTTTGCTGGCTCTTTTTTCTTGTGTTTGCTACTCCCTGTATTTACCAATTGGATTTGAGCTTTTTATTATTAGCTAATTCAGCTCGATGCCCGTTCTGAGCACCAGCTATACGTTATATGACTTTGTTCATCATTTTTTATTTGCTCAGAACTGTTTTTTACGTGGTAGTGCTGATTATTTATTTTATTTAATGCTATAACATCGTTCCTAAATTTGCAGCATATACCCCTTTCAGAATCCACCTCTGTGTAGCACTGAAAGGCCTTAATTGTTTAGAACTGCTACATCAAATAACATACACAACTTAGCACCTATATTGTCTAGCATCCACCTGCCTGTCCAGCACTAAAAAACATTCTGCACAACTATGTTCCCAGTTGGTTATTGTGATACAGTGACCAAAAACTCCTGTCTACACACCTAGCAAATCTGCTGTGCATTGTCTGTACTCGTACAAGGTTGCTAAGGCCTGGAACTCCTTACTTGTATCTATCAGGTGTACACCCTCCCTCCCATATTTCAAAAACACTCTGAGAGACTTCCTAACTAAAATCTGGCTCTGTTCTTACTCAAAACCAGGATAAACTATATCCCTAAATGTGAATAAGTACCTTTTCATTCCTTATATCTCCTTACTCTCCCTTCTTCACCCACTTCCTTACTGCTATCTAATTCTCTTCCCTGACTTTCTATCTAAATATACCATAAGCCTGTTTTTCCCTCACTTCATATTGCAATTCCTATTTGTATTAGACTAACTTACCTTCAATTTCTCTATAAACTGTCTAAAATTTCTCTAAATATTAAAAGATTGTCATTTAGCTTATAGCGATTCCTAACCAATGTTTTTATATTATGTCTAATTTGTTATAATTATTTAAATTGCAGATGTTTTTGTTTTATTTTTGAAGATTGTAAAATTATTGCTCTTAAAATATTTTGTAATAATTTGGAGCTTTTCTCCCTGAGCCTCTGCTGAAAATGGGCTTCTACCCAGTCGGACTTTCCCAGTAATCGAATGTCAATGAATAAATAAATAAATAATGTTTTACTAATCTGCTGAAGAAGATTTAGATCCTAGTTCTGGTATTTGTGGGACTGTTTGACTTGGGTAGATATAAGAGATCCAATATAACTGGGTTATAATGGTACAGAAGGCAAGACAGGTCTCCTCAGAGAAGTCTGTAGGATACTGAATACTTGGACAGTGCTTCTAGTCTTCTCTGTTGCTTAAGGTTTTAAAGCCAGTGGTCTTCTTAGTTTTGAACCTCAGAGGTCCTTCTAATTGCTTAATACATCAAGTTATTTACATCTTTAAGGGAGCTTTCCATTCAATAACTGGTCTGATCAATGTTGTTTATAAGGAGGGCAATAACCATTTAAGATCTGGAGGATATTGCCTTGGCAGTTAGCTGTGCTAGGCTAAAGATTTTCTGACCACTGTTGTTATATGACAGTCAACGGACAGGGAATTATTAATCTAAGTTCTAAGGTCAAGGACAGCATTCATAGTTTGAAGTGGGGTATTATCTATACTATATACGAGGAGAAGGGGTTGTCTATCAAATTTGACAATTTTGCATTTTTTAGCACTTAGTTTAAGACTGTTCTGCATACCAGGTATTTACAAGTGTATTTTCTTGTTGGAGAGCTTGGGCACCAGAGAAGGATATGACAATGACTCCTGGTTTGTAGTGGTCTGCAAATTTAGCTAGTCAGGGGTCTTCATTTTTGGTATTGAGGTCAGAAATGTAAAGACCGAATAAAAGAAGGTTCAGCACTGAGCCCTGCAGCACACCACTGGTTACCTCCACACTCTCTGATATTATACTTGCCACCGGCCCCATGTTTGCTCTTTATTTTAACTAATTGTCTATCCATCTTTCTAGATAGGGGCCTATTTTAACATTTTAAATTAACTAACTATGCTACCATGAGGGATAGTGTCAAATGCCTAGACTAGATCAAGGTGCATCATGTGGACGGCAAGACTGTTGTCAGGTTCATAGGTTTATAGTTTCATAGGTAGGTAATAGGCTATCGACCCTGGGGCCTATACAAGCCCAGCCAAAATGGTACCCTGGCTTTTGCCATCCAAGAAAATTATTTTCCTGTGCCACTGTCGAGCAGAGCCACAGAGGTGATCCTCGGGGTGAATTTCCTATTTCCCATCCAATCATCAAGATTTTTCTTGAAAAGTGCTAATGAGGAGCTTTGTTTGATATAGATAGGTAGTTTATTCCAGAGTATGTGAAGTCTCTGGGACAGGAATCTATCCCTCCGGCATGTTCCGTTTATTGTGGGGACAAGGTTTAGGTCCCTAGAGCATGCAGCTTGGAGGGATTGGGATTTCTTTAAGTGGAGCATGTTCAACAGCTCTGGGTTTGACATAGCTTTGTATGTTAGGCAGAGATCACCTCTGAGTAGGCGATATGTGACGGAGTAAAGCTGGAGTTTTTTGAGACAGTCTGCGTAGGGCATCTGTTTGAGGCTGGTATTCCTCTTTGTGAGGTATTTCTGTGGCCTTTCCAGTTGTTGTAGATGTCTTGTGAGGTACATACCCAAAGGGGGTTGTACTCTATAATGGGTCTAATGAGTGATGAGTAGAGGGGAACAATGACCTCTTTTTTTCTGGATGAGAAACCTTTTGTGATGAGGTGTGCCACATAGAAGGATTTCCTGACTACTGTGGCAATGTGATTATCAAAGGAGAGACTACTGTCCACCTGTGTCTCAAGGTCTCTTATCACACTTTCGGTGTTAAGTATACTACTGCCTATGTTGTAGTTCATGGGTACAGAGTTTTTACCAAAGGGGATGACAATGCACTTTTTGGCATTGAGCTTGAGGCCATGGCTTTGAGACCAGGCATCTGTCTCAGTGAGGCCCTTTGGTAGGATGTCCACATCGTTAGGAGTTTCAATTATGGCTCTTAGTTTGCAGTCATCTGCGAACTTCATTAGCCAAAGACCTTCTGTGTTAGCCTGTACTTCAGAGATGTAGATACCAAACAGGAGAGGACCCAGGACTGAACCCTGTGGTACTCCACTTGTCACTGGTCTGAAGTTGGATTTGGAGTCTGCTACTTTTCACAGTGTGGGTTCTGTCAGTGAGCCAGTTGGCAACCCATCTTGTGACATAGGGATGTATAGCTAGTTTAGTGAGTTTATCTATAATTCCAGAGTGGGGGATGGAGTCAAAAGCCTTGGCAAGATCTAGATAGGCTGTGTGAACCACCTTACCCTTGTCTACAGCTTTGATGACTGCTTCAAAGAAGTCTATCAGGTTTAGGAGACATGATCTGCCCTTTACAAACCTGAACTGGGTGGGGTCAAGAGTTTGGAGATTACCAATGTCTTTTGTTTATAGGTTCCATGATGATAAGTCCCATGGCCTTGCAGATCAGGCTCATCAGGCTAATGGGGCGGTAGTTGCCGGGGTCGGTGGTGACTCCCCCCTTGTGGAGTGTGATAACTGTCGCTGTGCGCCATTCAGCAGGCACAAAGCCTGAGGTGAGGCTATGATTGAACATGGTACTTAGGTGGGGTGCCAGTTCGTTCTGTAATTCGTGTAGAACGCAGCCTGGGATGTTGTCTGGTCCCATGGATGCTGTGTTCTTGGCTTTGGAGAGTGTGGTTTTTACCTGTGCAGCTGTGATTACAGGAACTTTGCATTCTTCTGGTATAGAGATGGGCTCTTTAGGGGGTGAGAGGGGGGTAAAGTTAGCACTGAACCTATCTGCCAGGATGTTGGCAATATCAGTAGGGTCTGTATATTCAGTCCCATTGTGCTGCAGATCTGAGTGTTGCCATTGAGATTCTTGACATAGCTATAGAATGCTTTGTGGTTGTCTTTAGAAACAGTGGTAATTTTGTTTTCGTAACTAGCTTTGGAGGATTTTATCAGGGATCGCAGCTCCTTACTAAGGCTGACCAGGGAGATCCTCTACTCATGGGATTTTATTCTCTTTTGCAACAGTTTCTTCCTTCTGTTGTACAGTTTGTTTATGGCAGGGGACCACCAGATTGGCTTCCTTTTTTTGGAGGATAGCGTCTTGGTTCTGTTTGGCATAGCATGATCCATGCACTCATTTAAGTGCTTATAAAGTGCAATTGTGTAGGATTCAGTAGTTGTAAATGTATTGTCCATCTGCATGGGTGTCATGAAGTTCATCACTTCTGTCTTAAGAAGCATGAAGTTGGCTTTGGAGAAATTTTTTACCATGGTTTCCTTAATGGGGGGGGGGGGCAGGATGTGGATATCTAGGGTAATTAGCTTATGGTCGGATCGGACCAATGAGGCATTGACTTCAGGTGTGGAGCACCGGTCACTCATGTTGGTAATGAATAGATCTAGCATATTGTTGCCCCTGGTGGGGGGTGTGGATAAGTTGATCCAGGGCATTGGAGTTTATGAATTCCAGAAAGCGTTGAGCGAAGGAGCTGGTACATGAGTAGTTTTCCCAGTGAATGGTGGAGTAGTTGAAATTGCCCATTATTAGGGTGTTTGGTTGAACTCTAATATTTCCTGTACATCAAGAAAAGAGGGGTGGGAATCCTGGGGCATGGTGGGTGATCTGTAGCAAGCTACAATTTGGATTGCAGTTTTGCCCAGAGTTAGTTGCACTTGGATAACCTTGGCTGCATTATGCTGAGCAACTAGCCTGGAGGTGTGGATATCCTTAATGAATATGGACACACCGCGCCTTTGGTGTTCCGGTCCAGGTTACATGGCCGAAAAGTGTGGTATGAGTTATAGCCTGGTAGTGCAGGGGTGCTCTCTGGAGCCCTGAACCAGGTCTCAGTCACTGCACAGATATCGATGTTCTCCATTTTAAGGAGTGCCTCAACTGAGTGCATTTTGAGATTTAGACTTCTAGCATTGAGTAGCATCACCCTCAGTTTTTGCTTGCCTGTTCCTGTTACGGTGGTGAATTTGTCATTTGAACCTTGCTTAAAAAAGGCAGTATAGGGGTGGCAAGAACCTTAGCCAGTATCCGGAATCCCAGGAGTGACAGGTGCAGGCCATCTCTGGCAAAGCATCGTGGTCTGTCGACCATGTCATCGCAGACAGATACTGGATCCCTTTAGAATGGCACCAGAAGCTTAGTCAATTCTTGAAGTCAATCATTTTGTCCTTGTACTGCGGCATCATTCTGAATGATGGCAGAATGCTACTCAGGGCTAGGGTCATACCTGCCTGGGCTACAAGATCGGAGAGCTCCTCCATGTCTCTTTTCATGTAGTCCAGGGAGGCACATTTCAGGTTGTTCACACCAACATGGACAAGGACAGAGTCATATTTGTACTTGTTGTGGAGTGACCTGAGTGCGTGGGTTATGTGGCGGATCCTGGCATCTGACAGGCAGCTGACAGTAACCTTCGCCTTATTTAGCCTGGTGAGTGGGACATCAGTGTGCCTGACTATAGAGTCACCTATGACTAGTGTGTTGGGTACGTTGTTTTGCTTTATTGGCTGAGGTTGAGTGGCACACTGAGTCTGTGGGCTATGTGTCATTTGGGTTGTGTTGGGGGTGGAGGTTGCTTGCATTTCTGCTTTGGAGCTCTCTGTTGCTTGAGTAAATTATTATTGAGAGACTCCGCAAATGTTTTTGTGTTTCTATGTGTGGATTTTGGTGGTGTAGATTTAGTGAGACTATGTGATGAGTGTGGTGTGGTGCAAGTATTTACCTTCGCCTCTTGACTGTCAAGTTCAGTCTTGATTGGAGAGAGCTTTATCTCCAGTTTGGCTAGATATGACCATCTCTCACAGGTTGTAGTGTTAGGTGGTAGGAGGAGAGGGTTGTCTGTGTACATGAGGTAATTTCTACATTGCCCTAAGATGCCCAGATTCATCACATAGACAGGAGAGAACACTGGGAGCTGACCCTTGGACATGCCTGAATAAAAAACTATTTTCCTCTAGATAAGTGAAGAAAGTGAGTACAAGTGCTGTTTTTCTCTAAGCAAGTGAGGAAAGTAAGTACCAAAACTGTTTTCCTCTAGGTAATGAGGGAGGTTGAGTGCTGTAGTAATTAGTAGGTTATTTAGTGCTTACAAGATCTGAACAAGTGCTGATCACGAATAAGCAAATTCAAGTGCTAAAACTAAGAATCTGTATCTGGACTAAACTAGTTACAGGAAAGGGGGGAAACAAGTGCAAATGCGGGCTTTTAAATCAGAAAGTTGAGAGAGATGGAAAAACTGCCCAAACGGCCTGTAACTACAATTTCTGGGCCAGAACCACTCCTTATGTGGTAGATAGGTTACCTAGTGCTTACCACTCCCACTGATAAGCTAGAAGGCTTCCCTCCAACACAGAAAGCTTGGGGGCTCAGAAGCTTACATACAGTCCTGGATACAGCAAATCTGAATCTGGACTACACTAGTTACAGGAAAGGTATTTATATATATATATATATATATATATATATATATATATATATATACAGAAAAGTAGCTAAAACAGCAGTAAAAAGAATTCAAATGCAGTGCAAGCTAGCACACTTGAGTATGTAGCAATGTTAGACCAAACAGTTTAAAAATGCAATTAAATTAAAAATGACTAAAAACAAGTGCAGAAGGAGTCTTATTAGGTAGAATGAGGTAAAGAGATGGGACTGGGGGGAGTGTCCCAGATCAAATCTACAGTGGGGGCGGGCAACTGAAAAGCCTCTAAATTTCAACAAGACAGAAATAGGGAAGGTGGGTAGGGAAAAACCAATACCTTCAGCAGAGATCTGAAAAACTATACAGTGAAGCAAAAATAACAGTGCACAACTCTGAAATCAGCCAGCAATGATATAAAATTAGTCAAACAACAATTACCAGTACACAACTCTGAAGTGCCAGAAAAATATACTCAGCTCTGTATATCTCCAGATAGTTTGAAGAGCACTCTGCCAGGACACAGGAAGGCTCTAGCAATGATATGTATGTTATGTTAGCCTTTTGAGAAAGTTACCCAAATTCGCCTGACAGGATTTGATCTTTACAAAGCTGAACCTCTGTGGGTCTAGCCCCGATGTGATTTTTAATGTCGAGGTTTATCAAATCAGTCATAGAATGCTCCATGGTTTTGCATATGAGACTCAGGCAGCAGACTTTTAAGGATGAAGTGCTCCCTGGATCTTTGAGAGTATTTCATCACACAATGACTTGTAAACCTATGGTATGCATTACTAGAAAAAGTGGTAGAGATAGAATGCTCAGGGGCATTCAATGGAGTATAGGACTTGTAGACAAAAGATAATGGGGAAGGTATGTGTGGTGAGAGTATAGAATATTACATGCTCTTAAAGGGTAGACTAGATAGGGTTATATTCTCATTCTACTATCAAGCAAACATGATGCTATGCAACTCTTACATGCCAGTCACACAAAGAATAATTAATGTTAACATATACTGCTTCCAGTGAGTTCTTTGTATAATGTAGCAACATGCTAACACAAAAACTCATGAATGCAGACCACAAGGCACACAACTATTTTAATACTAATCAGTTCATATCTATTACCTGAACTTAATTCTTTATAAAAACATTTCTTAATGCCCATCATTCATTTATCCTTGGGCAGAATCCTTGCTTCACTTAACTGTCACAGTACCAATACTTTTGACATCTCATAAGTTATCCACCAACACCATTGAATATCATACATAGTATGTAGCTATGCTGTTCTTTACTGCTAGTTCTTAGCTACTGATTGCTACTCTCTACAACTGACGTCTGTTAGTGTTCAGCATAACCATCTGAAAAACTAGTAAAGTGCCTCTAGCAGAACTCCAACATATCAGATTTCTGTGCTGAGAAAAATTCAAAAAGTCTGACCTATATTCAAAGAATAGCACAGTGTTGCATTCTACAGTTGGAAATCTGCATTATGTAAAGAGACGGATAGCATCAAAGAGACTGCTTTTATCTCCATCAGGGAAAACGTGCCCAACTTTGAATTGAAAATGAGTGCAAGTTTCAAAGCAATACAGGATGTAACAATCTAGGAATTTACTCTACAGGACACTTATGTGACATCATAATTTACAATGACAACAACTTGTACAAGAAAATTATCAGCAGGAAATAAAGCTAAGTCACTGACCAGCCCTCCTCTTTCTTCTTTTCCTACTAAATAGGCAAATGGAATGGTAGTTAGAGTAGCATCAAGTTCAAGAAGGATGACCCTTCCAAATGCAATTAGGGGATGAAACCTGCAAGAGATTTTTCCTGAGTCCTATAGGTGTAGGCACTGACCAGAGATGAGGATGACAGCAACAGAGTGATAGTCAGTAAATAACTTGATGCAAGCTCCTGTAAATATATGGTATGGTGGTTAAATAATATTCACTTTTAGTAACATGCTGTCCTCTAGCAAAACTGAATTTGACCTGGTTCCACACACTCAGGTTTATATTTTTTATTATTTTAATCATCTACTCTAATTGAAAACTGAATTATCGGGATATACTACTAGACACCAAAACCATTTCTGTAAAGCCAAACTTGGTTCACTGATTTCCAACAATTTAACAACATACTTCACAAAAAATAAAAATAAAAAAATCTATACCTACAATGTGCCCACAGCACTATAATGTAAAAACTTTTTATACTGGGGATAGAGCTTCCATACCACTTTGTTTTGTTATTCTAATTCTGAGGTCACTGTTGCCACTAATAAAACAAATTATAAGACTGAGAATAAATCACATTTGTCAAATTATAGGTTGTCACAGACATAAGCATTTTCATAAACTTTCCTTGACAAAATGGATGCAGAAATTGTTGGTTTCTTGGAACAATTATATAGAAAGCCATGGACACTGCAATAGCTTTTCTGTCCATACAGCGGAAAAGAAACATTTAAATTGACATGTAGGGGGCAAGAACTTCATTATGTATTAAGAACTTAGCATTAGCATATCAAGTTAACATGTATTCCTCATTGAAGAACTTTTTTAATAAATTATAATTATACGACTGTGAATGCGCTAAATGTGACAGTAGCTGAATTACAATCACCAAATACATTGTGAAAATTTGACTTCAAATACAAATAATAGAGATCAAAATATAAAGAATTACCATTTGTTCAAAAAAGGTTGGGGCTATGTGTGAGGCAAGCTCCCACAATTACATATGGGGGGGGGGGGGTTGCACTTCCCTCTCCTGCTAATGATATCAACTCTAAGGTCACTATTTACGTGGAACTTTTCACCTCAAAAATGAAATATTTCCCTTTTTCCTTTCTTTAGCAAATTCAGAGCAGAAGTGCAGTAGCTTGATGCACAATGCTCAGAACTGATGGATGTGAGCACTGGGTTTCAAAATAAGAAGAAAGAATTCCAACATATGTATGCCCTTGAGAAAGATTTAATTTACAAGGTCACTGAAAATGTAACTGAAAGCTCACAACTTTGCTAATATGTTTAATGATGTTGGTGAAATAAAGAGAAAATAAAGTTGTATAAATAAACTTACCATAAAAGTAAATGTTCAAATGATCACTGTTGCAGCTCCCTAAGCTATATGGGTTATGTGCTGCATAGGATATCACAGCCGGCCAGCTTCCACAGCTTTAGGGCACCTTCCATAGGCCCAAACCATTAGCCAGCTCAAACTAATCTCATTAGAAGATCACTGTCTTACCACATTGTGCTGTACTGCAAGATACAATAGGAAGTAGTATATAAGTTAAAACATTTTACTACTCACAGATGTTGCTCTCAACTGCCAAGATTTTTGCAGAATGTCCAGATTTTTGCCTCATATTTTGGTCTGTTCCTCATAAAATGTGTAGTTTTCTGGCAAATCACTGGGATGATCAGTGGATTGAAGTCACTAAATAATGACATTCATTTGAGTTTCTGCCTTCATATCATTCAGAAAAAAATGTATGCTAACACAAATCCTGCTATTCTGACAACGTTCTAAGTTTATAAGAGCAATATTTAAAATCTGTCCATATTTTTGGACCTTTGCCCCCCATTATGTCAGGCTTTGTCCATATTTTTTTGTGATAAGAGGTTGAGAGTTATGCACACATGTTAATTTCTCAGAAACTGAAAAGCAATAAAAATAACTATAACAGCAGGAAACCAAATAGATTGGAATTACTACTGCAGTTTGTGCAAGCCTGAGTGCAATGACATAAAATCTGAATTTCACTACCATTACTCCACAAATGCACACTGTATACCCTTCAGTAAATCACTTTTCTGCCTCACACTCCCAGGTCATTCCTGAATTAGGGCTTTCTGGTCCCAGTGAGTATGTCTGTTATACAGTTTAAAAGTCAGAAATAAGTAAGTATTCATAAAGAGTTTAAGCAGGCTTGTGGTTAATTATCCATAGTCACGAGTGGCATTTATTCTGTAAATATGTTCAACAGTGTATTTCAGTATCACGAGCAAAGGCTGCAAATATAGGATATGTCTTCTAGCTCCCTAAATGCTTTAAACAAACCCTTCATGTGTTCATTTGTTTCACTAAGCTAGTGTATAGTGACTAAATATTTCTGAGAAGACTGGAAGTTGAGGTCGGAACTGATAAATCAAATCCTGCCTTTTCTATATGGCAACAACTGACATGATTATCATGTGTGACAATCCTACCAGCATTAATTCTAGTACAAGAAACTGTCACCAGAAAGCCTGTGTTGTGTCTCGCCTGGCAGAAGCGTACTCAGGGTAGATATCCCGTGAAATCAAAGTCAAAGGCAAAGTAAACTTTATTGTCATTTAGAACTACACTAGTGTAGCCTAAAAGAAATTTCATGCATCAGCTCAATTCTTGAGATTACAAAGGAAAGTGAAACAACACATACAAGTAGAGGAATAAACATAACTAACAAATACAATATTACTCCCAATACATGGAAGAAAGAGTAGAGACATTTACCAGCACTCATAAATGGAAAGAATACCCTCTCCTGAGTTAAATTAACTACCCTATTTAAAGTAATACAAAACACACCACAGATTGAAATGCCTAAATTATGTCTAATATTGCACTTGAATGTGTTAAATGATACTGACTATGACTATAATACATAAATATTGCACTTACTTGGAATATATGTAAGTATATATTGCACAGATAAATAAAAATTGACTATTATGTGTCCAGACCCCTGGGACTAGTGCCCGAGTTCAGAAGTCTAATCACTCTAGGGTAGAAACTGTTATTGAATCTTGTAGTCCTGCAGCAGATGCTGCAATATCTCCTGCCCGAGACTAGATGCTTAAACAGTCCATGTTCAAGATGCATGTCTGTCCTGTATTATTTTGGTGGCCTTTTTGCAGAATAAAGATGTTGTATCGATGGAAGACTGGAACCCATTACCTTCACTGCAACCCTCACCATTCTTTGTAGCACCTTCCTTTCTGTAACTGTGCAACTTCCAAACCACACTGTGAAGTTGCAGGTGAGGATGCTCTCTACTGCACCTCTATAGAAGATGGAGGGAATAAGAGGATAAAGCTTAGCTTTTTTCAGCCTTCTTAAAAAGTGGAGGGTTTGGTGTGCTTTCTTGACTAGTTGTCTGGTGTTTTCTGACAACGAGAGATCCTCTGCTATGTGTACACCTAGGAATTTCATACATTTAACCCTCTCCACACTCTCAACACTGATCCTGAGCACTGGGTGGTTTGTTCTCCTTTTCCTGAAGTCGATGATAATCTCTTTGGTCTTGCTTACATTCAGGTCACGGTTGTTCCCCTCGCACCTACAGATCAGAGATGGTACCTCCTCTCTGTACGCCCTTTTGTCATCCTTTGTGATGAGCCCCATGACTGTGCTGTCATTAGCAAACTTGATGATATGGTTGGACTTGTGGTTAGTTTCGCAGTCGTGGGTCAGGATGGCGAATAACGGTGGGCTGAGAACACATCCCTATGGAACCCTGGTGTTATTCATGAAGCACTTTGATGTGTTCTTACCTCAACACACTGTCTGCAGTGTCTCAGTCAGGAGGTCCAGAATCCAGTTTCAGAGATGTTTACTGATTCCTAAATGTGCCAGTCTTTCTATAAGGTGCATTGGTACCACCATATTAAATGCAGAGCTGAAGTATATGAAAAGCATCCTCACATAGTTGTCTTTGCCCTTTAAATGTTCAGTGGAGATGTGTAGAGATACTGATATGGCATCAGCCGTGGATCGGTTAGCTCTGTATGCAAACTACAGAGGGTCAAAATCAGAAGGTAGGCATGATGAAAGATGCTTTTAATCAGCTGCTCAAAACATTTCATAACAGTGGATGTCAGTGTGACTGGTCTGTAGTCATTAGGGCTGGAGGGAGTGGTTTTCTTAGGTTGTGGGATGATGTTAGTTTCAAAAATACAAAATCCATATCAGCCCAGACACGAAGTTAGGAATCAGATCCAAATTTATTGACAAGCCAAGCTTAAAATTGCAAAGTTGAGCACTTTTGTCCTGCTCTGGACTTCCTCAGAACTTAAATAATAATAGTTGCAAAGCTCCTTATATAGTAAACATTAAATTAATTCATTAATTGCACAATTAACTAATAAACTGGTAAGGTAACCCTAGTGTCATTTAAAGGGACTCTAAATAATACGCTAAAGCCACATTTACATTCAAAAAGTGAATAAATGGAATGCACAAATAATTTAATAATAAAACATAACATAAAATTAAGAATGAAAAGTAATAAAAATAAACATGTTATTTAAAAATTATGTAAAAAAATATTTATCAAGATGCCAGTTTTACCTATGTAAGAATAACAAAAGGTAACTTAAAATTTTTTTAAGCTAATAAATAATTGGCAGGAAAAAAAGTTTTTGCTGTGGGCTCAAAGTTTGGCAGCTATCATTCTTAACACAGGGTTAATAGACATAATCATTCAGACCTGGTTTTTGAGTAGCGTCCAACATAAGTTGCCAAAGGAGTTCTTTGTATTCCAGTTTATTTTCCCATGCCCCCTTCTGGCATCCTGTGGAGCTATTTCTAATATCCCAAAAATAAATTTCTGAAAACCTGCACAGGTCATTGGGTGTCTATATAAAGTGTTGTTTGTGTTTGCTTTCCTTATGTCATATAAATGCTGTTAAATTCTCCTAACTAACTTCTTCTCGGTCTTTCCTACGTAAAATGAAAGACAATGGATTCACAGTGCCATATAAACCAAACCCACTGAATTACAGTCACCTTTTTTGAAAGTTATTTTTGTTTCACTTCTGTTGCCCAGGCTAATTTCTTTATAAGCCATGACAAACTGACAGTAATTATACCTGCCACATTTCTTGGTACCCATTTTCAATTCGTGTGTGCCCGTCTACAACCTTCCTTTAATATCAGGATGAACCTTGTATGTAAAGGTAGGTTTGTTGCCCAGGTGCATGTAAGGTTCTTCATCATTTTTAATTATCACCCAGTTGTGGTTAATTATTTGCTTCACTCTGCTAGTTAGGTTGTCAAACGTAATGGTCATCCTCTGATAAAAGTTATCATCCTTGAGATCGCAGGTACACAAGGATGTCTTGGAACCTCCTTATAGGCTGATTATAGCAGCACAAGGTTCTAAGACTTACCCCTTAGCAGTATATATAGATAGGAAATTGAAAACGGCATTGAACTTTTATCCTAATATCTTAAGGGATTCCTGAGATTTTTTGGTCAAACTTAACAACGACCTTATCAAAGATTACACCTGTTTTCTCACTGTAGATGTGGTGGATCTTTTTTCCAGTATCCCCCATGATATAAGGCTTGATTTGTTTGAGGAAACCCTCTTGGAACACCACCCCCTTGAATGTACTGAAGTGTTTTTTCTAGTACAGTTGATGGAAATTGTATTGAAAAACAAATTTTTTTCTTCGAGGGGAATATTACAAACAAGTGAGTAGGGTAGCAATGGGTATGGCATGTACTCCTATATTTGCTAATATTGTCATGTTAGCCTGGGAGAAAAAAAATGATAATCAACTCAGATCTGAGATGCTACTGGTCATTTTACATCCGGTATCTGGACGATATGTTTTTTGTCTGGAGGACAGATCCAAAGGAGATAAATTCATTTGTGGAATCTCTAACCAACAGTACTGAGTTCATGAGGTTTACGTATAACTAAAACTACTATAAAACACATTTTTTGGATGTTGAACTCTCAGTTGGCAAAGGTGAGTTAGTGTCTGAGATTTTTAGGAAAGAGACGTTTTCCAACAGTTATTTGTACTATACAAGTAACCATCCTATATATTGTGAGAAAATTCTGGTAAAAGGACTGTACATTAGGGTAGCAAAGATGATTTCAGATGGAAAACTTTTGGAGAAGGAACCTGACAGAATGATGTCAATGTTCCCAGACAGAGGGTACCCTATGGACCTCATGAGGTCTTGAAGGACCCAGGTGGAGGAAACTTTGAGTGTATTCTGGGTAAACCTGATCTATTGAAAAATGTGAGGGCATCCTATGATCTCAAGGATGATAAGTTTTATCAGGGGATGACCATTACGTTTGATAACCTAACTAACAGGGTGAAGCAAATAATTAATCACAACTGGACGGTACTTTAAAATGATGAAGAACTTTACATGCACCTGGGCAACAAATCTACCTTTTCATACAAGGTTCATCCTAATATTAAAGGAAGGTTGGAGAAGGACACACAAGAATTGGAAACAGGTACCAAGAAATGCAGCAGGTATAATTACTGCCAGTTTATCATGGATTATAAGGAAATTAGCCTGGGCAACACAAGTGGAACAAAAATAACTTTCTAAAAAGGTGACTGTAATTCAGTGGGTTTGGTTTATATGGCACTGTGTAACCATTGTCTTTCATTTTACGTAGAAAAGACCAAAAGGAAGTTAGCGAGGAGAATTTATGAGCGATTATATGACATAACAAAGCAAACATAAACAATACTTTATATAGACACTCAATGACCTGTGCATGTTTTCAGAAATTTATTTTTGGGATATTAAAAATAGTTCCACAGGGTGCCGGGGGGGGGGGTATGGGAAAATAAACTGGAATACAAAGAACTCCTTTGGCAACTTAGGTTGGACGCTAACCAAAAAAACAGGTCTGAAAGATTATGTGTCTATTAACCCTGTGTTAAGAATGATAGCAGCCAAACTTCGATCCCACTGAAAAAACTTTTTTTCTGGCAATTATTTATTAGCTTAAACATTGTTTAAGTTACCTTTTGTTATTCTTGCACAGGTAAAACTGGAATTTTGATAAATATTTTTTTACATATTTTTTAAATATGTTTATTTTTTTATTTTTTTTATTCTTGATTTTATGTTATGTTTTATTATTAAATTCTTTGTACATTCCATTTCTTCACTTTTTGAATGTAAATATAGATTTAGTGTATTATTTAGAGTCCCTTTAAATGACGCTAGGGTTACTCTACCAGTTTATCAGTTAATTGTGTAATTAATTAATTTAATGTGTACTATATAAAGAGCTTTGGAACTATTGTTATTTAAGTTCTGAGGAAGTCCACAGCAGAACGAAAGAGCTCCACTTTGCAATTTTAAGCTTAGCTTGTCAATAAATTTGGATCCGATTCCTAACTTGGTATCTGAGCTGATGTGGATTTTGTATTTTTGGTTTTTGAGTTCTATTCTTCATTTTGGTACACTTTTTTCTGGTTTATGATGTTAGTTTCCTTGAAGAATGAGGGTACTTTTGCCATGGCAAGAGAGGAGTTAAATATTTTCTCGAGCACTGTGCATAGTTGATCAGCACATCCTTTTAACACCTTGCCCAGTATGTTGTCTGGGGCAACAGCCTTCCTCTGATTCACTCTCCTTAGCTCTTTTCTTACCTCCTCTGTGCTGAAGCTGACTACTGCATCCTTCTCATCAGTGGGTAGTTTTAGTGCCAACCTGTTGTTTCTTTCCTCAAATCTACCAAAGAAGATGTTCAAACTGTCCAAGAATTTAATGCTGTCCTCACATTGTGCTGATCTGATTTTGTAGTTCATGATCTCCTGTATGCCTTGCCATAGTCTCCTTGCATCCTTCATGTCTTCAAAGTGGCCCTGTACCCTTCTGCCATACTCCCTCCTAGCCTCCTTTATACCCCTCCTCAGATTACCTCTTGCGACACTTAGGGCTGCTTTGTCCTTAGCCCTGTAAGCTGCAATTCTCTTCTTCAGAAGCTCATATACCTTAGGGGTGAGCCATGTCTTCTGATTAGCTCTAATAGTGATACTCTTTGTATTTGTTACCCCATCAACACAGTTTGTAATGTATGCCATTGCTGCCTCAGTGTATTCATCAATGTTCAGATGCTGATCCACTGTGGCTGCTTCCTTGAATACGTCCCAACTGGTTCTTTCAAAGCAGTCTTGGAGGGCCTCCCTAGCCTCCTCAGGCCATACCCTGATTTATTTCTTTGCAGGTTTTTCTCTAACCAGTGCAGGTTTGTAAGCTGGGGAAAGCAAGATAGTATAATGGTCAGAGTTTCTCATTTGTGGAAGTTGCACTGCCTTATAAGCTTTCTTTAAGTTTATGTACACTTTGTCCAGGATATTATCATCCTTTGTAGGAACAGCCACATACTGATCAGCTTTATTAAAGTCACTAGCTGCCACATGTACAAAGTCAGGATATTTGCTCTGCAGCTCACCACATGATTGTATAATTTATTTAGAGCCTCATTGGTATTAGCACTAGGTGGGATATACACCACTGTTCCACTGACCTCATTCAGCTCCATGGGCACCTAAAACTCTACATTTTCACAGCAGTGTGATAGTATGATTTCACAGTTGCTGCACCACCTTTTGTTAACATAGATGCAGACTCCACCTCCTCTGGCCTTTCCACACAGTGCATGTTTTCTGTCTGCACTAAACAACGTAAATTGCTCTAAGTTTACTGCACTATCATTTATCTTGTCATGCAGCTACGTCTCAGTAATCAAAAATAAACAAGTATTTCTCACCATGTTCTTATTAGAGTTCCAGTCTCAACTAGTCCATCTTGCTATACAGTGGTAGTACAGGCCTGTAGGGGGTTGCTTTTAACTTTACATCAATACCTGCTCTGAAACCTCTTTTCCTTGTTCTCTAACATGTCTTTCTCTTATTTCTTGTCCAGCATATTCCAGAAACCTGGTCTACCAGTGTCAGGCACTTTAGAGTGTGAGGAGTTAAAATACCCAGCTGTTGTAGCTCTGTCCAAATAGTTGGCCCCAGATACCCTGCAGATTTCAAGGCATCTAACCAGCAAAATGTAGACATTGACTTTTTAATTTCTAGTAACTTCTGTCTACTATAAGTTATTATACCTTCAACTGGAAGTGCAGAAACTGATTTTTTTAGAGATTTTCTGTGCAAAAGAAGACAAAACATGCATATCTCTAGAATGTGCTGACACAGCCACAGCCACACAGGACACCACCATTTTTCATGAACGTGAACAGTTTTTCATGAAAATGAACAGTGCTAGGAAGATATAAAGGGATGGATAATTAATTTAAGAAGAGAAAGCAAACTATACCATTTATATAAACAACTGTAAGATAGCCTTGGTTAACAGACCAAATGTAATCAAGAATAATAAATATTTTTCAATTTCTTATCTGTCCAAATACTCATATGACAGTCTTATGCCTTTACATGTATCTACACACATTTTGCAGAATTTTTTTCACTGTCCTGCATTGAGACCTTTTAACTTTATGGCTCTTTCCTTGTGTAAAGATCTCAGCAGTAAAACATGCTGATCCAGTAACCCATCAGGAATTTACTGACTTGATTGTTAAAAGTACTTAAATGTCTGGAAACAAAACTGTCAATGTTTTGAGTTGTTTCTCGAACAAGGCCACTAAAATTTGAACTCAGAGTAAAATATAATACTTCTTCACATTTGTAAAACAGGTTGGCACTGTAAAGGTACATGTCTACATTAATGCTACTGCATTTACAAACCATATTTTAATTGTCTGTTGTACACTGTCTTCGGCAGGCATACAGGGCATGAATTTGTTGTAGTATGATTTCTGACTTTTAACGCTGCATTATCACTACCACTTTTGTAAGTCTTCTGTGTCTGTTTTGTTTCATTAACATGAAATATGCCATTTTGTATCTGTTTCTCAACTGTACAGATTTTTTGCAAAATGTCCAGATTTTTGCCTCATATTTTGGGTCCGTTTCTCATAAAACTGTGGTTTACTGAGAGTTGAAGTCAGAAAATAATGACAGATATTTGAGTTTCAGATTTCATAGACCTTCAGAAAATTCATTCTAATAAGAAACCTATCATTCTATCAATTTTCTAAGCTTGTACAAGCAATATTTAGAAAATGTCCCTAATTTGGGGCCTTTGCCCCCCATTATTGATGGGTTTGTCCAGATTTCTTGCTCTTAGAATTTCCAACCCTCAAGAACATGCTAGCTGTAAACCAGAAACTACCATGTCTGCATTTATTCATAAGAAGCTCACTGGTAACATAATGTCAGCTACTTATCCAAACAACCTGAAAGTGCCATATGTATCAAAATAGTGCTTTTTAAAGCCTTTCCAAGTTCTACTACCATAAACAATTAGAACAGAACAGATTATAGTAGTATATTTGGTATATCTCTATACATCATTTAGTGCATTAGAATTCTACCAGAACAGTTATTATTGCTGATGCTTCTTTATATAAGCCTAAGGTTTGCACCTAGCCTCTGATTAGAATTTGAGTGTTTGTAAAAGTTTTCTATACGTATAGATTTTCTTCCAGCTCCTAAAGATATAGTGGTTAGACTGAGTAGATATTCTAAACTACATTTTATATTGTGAAAGTCTTCTCCTTCTGTTTCCTGACTAAAGGGGCCTATGGCTCAGTGGAAATAAATTAGCTGGCAAAAGTAAATATATAAATAAATGATAAATATCTAAGCATTTACTGACATTCTGTTTTCACAGACCAGCAATTTTCTTGACACAATTTTGACAGTATGTCAAGAAAGCAGATGCTGAGGATCATTTAGGAAAGAGAAAATCCGTGCTTAACTAGTTACCACATGTAAATATTTCAAGAATTCCAAATAATTTTATGCCCAGGTGCACAGTTCAAGCAAGACCAGGCAAGGCAGCTCATAACACATATGCAGACATGCCAAATAGTCAACAAGATGGAACTGGTATTTCTTCTATGCACTGGAAAATCCATCTTCATTTACTCAGAATACAACCAAAGGAAGGGTAAGGAGAGAAAGGCACATTACCTTAATAAGAGAACACTTAAAAATAAAACAGGATATTCATGTTACATGTATGTTAATTATTTTTCGGGTACTTGTTTCACCTGTTACCATACAGATAAACCAATTTCAGGCATGTAGCTGAGCCAAAAAATAGGTTAACTCAGAAAAGAAACTGAATATCTAAGTTGTAATTTTCTGTTCTAAAGTGGGAGGGCAGCCTGGTTTTTTTTTTTTTTTTTTTTTTTTTTATGTAGCACTGCCCACTTGACAGTTTGCAGTGTCAGTAGCATACTCAACATCTGACAATAAGAACATCTGAAGGTGGCAGGTTCTTTGCTTACAGCTGGTACTTGGATTTATGCTCTAGGACTTTCAATGCAATACCTGAAGTGTTCTTATTTGTATGTTAAACTGAGGGACCATCTGCTTGAGTTGGTTGCAGCTTTGGTGAATGTTAAAGACCCTATGGTACTCATAAAAAATGTTTAACTATTGTGTCCTGCTAGGCTTGTAACCAAAACAACAAGCTCCAAAGGAAACATCTACAAACAAACCAGCATACTACATAAGACATTTATCAGTAGGGACTGAGAAAGATCGTTAGGTGAAGCCTACATCTGACAGATACAGTAAGTTCACAAAATGCACTTCCTGTACTTTAAATTTAATCTTTTTCAAAACATCAATAACCTGAAAATGTGTGTCATATAGACCAAAGAAACATCTAAATTGTCATCTACTCCAAAGCATAATACATAAAAGTATGTGCACCTCTCAAGAATTAGCACATCTATGGCTTTTGACAGAGCTATTAATGTCATAAGGTTTATATACAAGAAATGAAACACTTTTCCTTCAACCAAAAAACAAAATAAAAGTAAACAAAAAAAATGAAAAAAAAAATGATTAAAAAGACCATAGGCCAGATTTATATAGTTAACCTTTTTGAGTGAACAGACAGTACAAGCATTGTGGTAAGTTGTTCTTGAATTCAAAAAGTCTACTAAACAGTATACATTGTGTCATCATAAACTCTCCAGTGGACACCAAAATCCTCCAAGAGGGCTTTCCCAAATAATTATCTGGCATTATAACCATGGACTAAAATTAAGTGCCAAAAAATATTTAATAGCCTCCCTTGCAGCCATCACATTAACAACAAACCTGAAAATTGATCCAGTAGTCAAGGACCTGAGAAACTATGTAGACAATAAACTGTTGTGTGATCACTATGTATTCACTATTGTAAGAAAGTCCTTTTTTATTGCTCAGCTTTTTAGTAAGGGTATGGCATCAAGGTGCAGCGTTGTGATCATTCCACTGTATTCATTACTTAGTAGACCAGTCACTGAGTATAATACCCCCTTTGATATGTCGTTGTTCAATCATTAAACAGAATTTGAACAGCCACAATACTTCCATCACCAAGAAAATCAAGGGTCTAAATCATAAAAACTACACTGACCATCTCATTGACCATTTTTTCCATATCACATGCTATTGAGGGGCAATCTCTGCCTTGAATACAGAGCTTCAAAAGTCCCTACCCTCTCTGATCTACTGCATATCCACAAGTCCTACAGTGGAATTAACAGCTGCTCAAGAGATCTAAATCTCTTCTTCAACATAAATAGAACATGTTTGAGGGATAGATATGTATCCCAGAGAATGTCACTTCTTTTGAATCATGTTCCTCTCCAAATAAAGCAAAGTAGTGGAAGAATGGATAGGAAACTGCAAATTCAATGCTAGTTTAGCATCCTTATCCCTTATGGATAGTAGGAACACGTAAATGGTCCACCCATCTCTGGGTAATTCATACTTAAATTATGTGGACAAAAACTTCATGGGAATGCAGGGCTATGCTTCTAAAGATCCTTATGGATCAACAGCCAGTAAGTGCCTATGAAACTTATGAACCTTTTTCATATAGACACTGATCAAACTTGTTCACTCCGTAAACCAAACCAGGTCTTATCTGTCTATCTTGAAATAGCTACATTCAGATTTATTCTGTAACCTTGAAACAAATTCTATATATATCTTTGGACAATTATTGAGTTAATGTAGTTAACAGTGCCAGTTCCAGAAGCAGTGTCACATGCCAATCAAATAAGACAAGACAGATAATAGTGGTAAAGTACAAGCCTGATATAATCAAGTATTTCAAATCCTGAAGGATTGCTGGTAGTGCCTCATATATTTCAGATGAGATCCAATCTGAAGTAATGTCTCATGGCGGAGAACTTCTATTCAAATTTAGGGCAATAGTTACAACTTCATTTGTCAAAATGTTTGAGGTCTAAATAATACAACGTATACCTTGCCTTGTGATTTGCACATTTCTTTTTGATCAATCACATGCCTATAATATATTTTATTTTTGAAAAATGCATACTTGTTTTCATTTGCTGCATTTCCATCCATAATTGTTTAGCCTCCCTAGGGGATAATCTATGTAGATTAAAAGATTATGAGTGGCCATACAACAAATAATATCATCTTCGTTGCACTGCATGCTAGAAATGTCTTTGATTGCTTGATACAGTCTTTGCTTTCTAATCACAGGCCCACATGACAATTCAAAAATCATTTGGTTGTTCTGGAGCAATTTTGTTTGTGTATTAATTGTTAGGCACTTTTTTCGCAGAAGTCTTTTCTTTTTCACTTTTAACAGATTAGCATAAGCCTGTGTCTAGACAGTTTCCAAGAACTGCTACTTCTGATTCTGAGATACAAAATTATCCTGGGATTCACCCCAGTAATGGTGGTAAGAGCTGTAGTAAAAAGGGGTTGCTTACATGATTCATAGATCTGTGATTCAGGAGCATGTTGGCTACAATGAGGAAAGACCTTATTATTGCCTAATTTGCATGTTTCTGAATTACCCTTAACTACCCCAAGTGTAAGTCAGGCACTTTCCTGTCATAATCAACACTGGTGGCCAATGTATCGTGTTGACATAGCCAACCCTCTTCATTCACTCTCCCACACACATATGCACATTCAAACACATGTATACACACAAATACACTGACATACCTCTTACTTGTCCCTGAGTTGTCAGCACATTCCTGATTTCTGGTTTTATTATTTTGTCTTTGCCTCATAAATCTCTGATCCTTACAGTCAGTTAATAATGCAATACATTAGAGTTTAATTTTTCTTATTATTCCTAATGTTCATTATGATGCAAAAACTGCTGCCCTACTAACTTTTTAAATGAGTCCAAGTAATACTGTAAAAATTCTCCCTGGAGTCATATAGTGTGGGAGGGTACAAACTTTAAATCTGTTTTAGTGCCTTTAGAGCATTTTATATAGAGTACCCTGGAATCTAGTGTTCCCATTAACCCACATCTTACGTGCCATTAAGACACAATGTTAAGAGTGATCTCTGATGTCTATAGCCCCCCCCCCCTCGATCCATGTCTTTTTTCAGTGCTGTTGAGACATGATGGCATGATGTTAAGAATTATCCCTTGTGTCTAGTGTTCCTCTCCTACCTACATTTTTAACTGCCTTTAAGACATGATATTAATAGTTATCTCTGGGGTCTAGTGTCTGACTCCGAACTCAAGTCTATTTAAGTGTCTTTAAAACATGATAACACGTACCCCTGTTATCTAATGTTCCCCCCAGTCTTGCAGAATTTGCCTATTAGTCTAGTGGAGTGTGGGGATATGACTGCCCATCTAGCCAACAAACACATACACACAAAGCCCACCACAACCCGAACACATTCATAGACACACTCACCCATTCACCAATGTACACACACATGTAAACATAAACACACACGCGCACGCGCAAACACACACACAAGCGCGCACACACACACACACACACACACACACACACACACACACACACACACACACATATTACTCTATTCCCTAACTAACCCTCCTATTGCAATCTCCCTAGAAGACACATGCTTGTGCATACACTCATGCACATGCAGCCCCCACATACACACATGCACAACCCCTAACACGACTGTCTGCTAAACTCTCCACCACTTACCTCTAATGCAATGGGTGAACATGAGCTTTTGGCTGTGTTTATTTTCATGAGCGGCCATATTACTTTATGTAGCTGAGTAATTCTCTGAATCATTCAGCTACACAAATGCTTTACCACAGTCTTTTCTAGGGGAGAACACATCTCTAATTAGCATTAGTCTCTTCCCTGGAATCCCTCAATAGCGTTTAGCATAGCCACAGTGACAGTCCACTGTGTGCTGCATGTCTTTGTGATAAAGCACTGTGGTAGTATTTGTTTTGGAAGAGGAAATGATTACCATGAAGTGTGTACCTTGTAGAAAGCTTTCTAAATCAGCCCAATTGTGTCATTTTCATTAGTGGATACCACGTAGTCTTTAAAAGTGGACTAATAGTAGCTTTGATATTTCCACATGTACCAGCATTCCCAAATTTACCTTTGTTCTGCACTGACACTATGGCTGTGCATTTTCTGCTCTTCACATGCAAGTGCCATCCCATTATTTTTTGGTGTATGTACTTTACATTATTTTCAGTAAAATGACATAAAGTAGTTCTCTAGCCTGACTAAATTTTAGGCTACTATTTGGCTTAATTCAGGATTTACCTTTATACTTTTTAATTTCCCTATATAATTAGTGAACACTTGTTTAAACCTTACCAAATTACAGTCCTTAGCTGTCAAACACAGCTCCTTAATGATGTGCCAATGCAGCTTGAGTTCTTTGCTCATCTCTGCAGCATAAGCCTATCTTTTCTGCATTGCATGGATTCAAACTCAGCTTTTACTTTATTGAATTCATGTCACACTGTTATAATTATTTTTCCCATTATGGTGACTTTTTCAGATGTACCTATCTTCAGTAACACTTAAGAGTCATTTGTGCTCTTGTATCCATCTCCATTTTAAGTTTGCACATGGACAGCTTTTGTAATGAGCTACTATTTTAGTTCATAGTCCACAGGTATAAACATAACAGACCATGAAGTTCATTTCTTATATTTGCCTCCATTTTGCCTGAATCCTTCTCAGTTCCTGAATTCTCTATTTTGTATGCATGCTTCAACTCATATCTGCCAACCTGCACCTTATATTTCGTATTCACTTTCTTTCTTCTGGCTGCATTTCCAGTTGTACATTTTGTTAACAAGAACATTTTATAGCGTATATATTCAATTGTTATTCTATATAAATCAATACATATCAGCTCTGTGCAAGTCTGCCATAGGAAAACATGATGGTTTCTTATAAATTATAGATAGTCCATTAACAATACTCTCAGTCACATAATGCTTTAATTCTATGGTACTACTGGTGGGTATTTCCAGCGATATTGATATTGAGACACTTAGTGCTTGCTTAAATGTCAGCTTTTCCTTTCACAAAACTCTCACTTGAATGCTTTCAAAATGTATGCAATATACAAATGTGTCTCTCATTATATTTTAATTCCTTCTCCAAACTGCAATTCTCAGTTACAGTATATAGCTCTGTTATATATTCAGAAATGTTTTATGCCTCACTTAATTTCTCTTACAGAATTTTAATAATTCTGAGATATGAAACATTTTGCATCCTTCCATAATTGTCCTATAATTTCTTTGAATGATTTGGTCATTTTATAATTGTGCTCACATTATCCACTTTACACTTTAGGTTTCCTGGACACATCAAAACCATTACTTATGTAAAAGCTCAAAATGCAGCAGTTTCTGCATCAGCATACAGACAGGCACACACATGCACTCATGGACACAACTGTAATGTCTGCTCATGACTCAGAATGCTCAGTGACTTACACACACATTCAAACACACACAGATACCAGAATACACACGCATGCAAGCACAAATGTACACACATGCATATATACTATTGTAACGTCTATTCATGATGTGAAACACTCAGTGATATTTTTGTTTATTTAAGAAGACACAAATCACTTTTAATACTTTCACGTGACATATTCACTTAGTCCATAAAATGTTAAAGTGTTAATCAACAGCAGATAAAGTTTATTTTTGCTTTAAAACACCAATTGTCCCTTTTACGTAAACATGGAATATTTCTACACACTTTCACTAACATGCAGAAATGTCTTTGTTTTGCTTTTATACAACTTTTAAAGGCTATCTTTACCACATGACACTGAATAACCCATTTTCATTTGTTTAAGCAGCCACAGATCATGCAAAATGATTCAAGACAATAGGATTTGTAATAATACAAGAAAATTGCTTAATTTCATTTTTATACTATTAATTTGTCTCAAAAATTCACTCTGTTAACTCAGTTCAGCCTTTGATCATTAAATTGTCCACTTTAATAGAGTACTTAGTTTTAATACCATTAACTTGGTCATTTTCCTCTTTTAAAACTTGCTTTATACAATTTATTTTTTTCCAACACTTACTGAGTACAGGTTCATTGTATATAGATCTGTCATAATATATGACTATTAATGAATCTCTTTTATAGGCAAACATTGTTTCCAATAAATGCATATTCAGTATATGTAGTTCTTTTATAACGTGTAACCACTAGTAAATCCCTGTGATGGCAATCTTGTAACTAATACTTCATAAAAATGTTCATATGCTGTTGCCTGATATTCATACTATAGGTTTCTAAAAGTCAGTTGCTTGTTACCCCATTTTTATTATTTATTTATATTTTGTTGGCTGTGTTAGTCTCACTAGGTTAATGTCTTCTTTGTAGGGGTAACCCAAGGTGGTGTTTAGATTACTAAGGAAAATTTGGCCACGGCATAGAAAAACTTTCCCTATTCTTTCTGATATGTGCTGTGGGATCTTTTACATCCACGTTTGCTACCACCAACTCAAACAAATGGGATTCCAGTTTAATGGATCATAAAATCAAGGTATACAAATTGCTTTATAATAAAAAATACTTACATCCTTCTTTTTGTTATGAATGATTCCATTGGGACACTTTTATATTGATATTTCTGTAAGCAAACATCTGTCCTTTTATCATGCCTGTCATAAGATTTTCTTTGTGCTTGTTGCCTCACAATGTCCTTTTCACCTGTTTTGATTATTAAATAATTCAATTTCTTAAACTTAAAAGACGTGAGACTACTTCATTGCCATATACTGCATAACCTTTGCTAAGCAAGTTGTACTGGAAAATACTAACAAATGTACAAAGACAAGAAGTTGCATGCAATATATATTTTATTTAAAGTAGCTGCTGTTCTACCGTTGTACCAACAGATGTACACATTTCAGCATACATTACAGGTGTGTAAGCAATAAAAATCTGTTAAGCATGGGTCTATATTATACCCTCGAATGCTTAAAAAGTGAACACTGATTGATCGAACTTATTTTCGCGAAACTGCAAAATATCGAAGCAGCAGAAACTCGAATTTTTTCCTAGGGAAAGAATTCGGTTGTCCGTTTCTGTTGCTTCGGTATTTTCAGTGTTATGGTGGAAAGTTACCGGTCGGATTCAGGTAAGTGTGTGATTGTGTGGATGTGAGTGTTAGGGTGATTTAGGTGAGTTAGGGTTAGGGCTCGGGTTAGGTGTGTGTGCGATTGAGTGGACATGAGGGTTAGGGTTAGGTAGCGGGTGAGGTGAGTGTGCGATAGTGACGGACCTTAGGGTTAGGGTTCGGGTTAAGATAAGTGGGTAGTTAGTGGTGTGTGCATAGTTTATTGTAGGGTTAGGTATCAGATTTTAGGTGTATGTGTGTGGATTTCTGTTTGTTTGGTGTGCTTGTGTTGTGTGTATGTGTTTTGGATCACCGATTTTTTTCCCTGGGAAAAAAATCACTGATCTGACAGTTCGAGATTGTAAGCTTTTGCTTAAATTAGGTCGATCAATCAGCGTTCGCTTTTTTAAGCGTTCGATGATATAATATAGACCCTTGAGCATATTGACCTAGAAAAATGCATCCTTTTTTAATACTGACATATATAGCAGATACTTTGGTACAGAATAGACCGCATAGCCATCTAAATTCAGAAACTATTTCATTGACATGAATGATTCTACTACAGAACACTGACTTCCTCAAAGGCAATGTTCTGAAAGGATGAAAAAAAATGCCCAAAATTCAAAAGGGTGAAAAAATCTGTCAATGTTTGCACCCCTGATGTGGGCAGCAAGCCCCCCACACCCCCAACCTTATGTATAACAACTCCATGGTTACATCAACTCAAAGAAGGAAGAAATCTCACTAAAGAAGTGAATCACTGCCAGCACACATTTAAAAATATCACCTGCAATGATTTTTCTATATGGAAACAGAGTTTGGAGTTTTTTCCTGCATGCAACTAACATTCTAGCAATTTCAAGCAGATATAGAGGAGACAACTTAAATATTATAGGATTAGGGTTACTGCACTTTGTTTTGCAAAGACTGATTTGTCGTGCATGTTGTGGTGAACGACTGAGCTGTCAGTGACTGATTTTGTCATGTTATGTTTCAATGAACATGCTTCATAGTCTAGTGTGTACTGATACAGGTGTCAGTCAATTATTGAAAATAGAAAGCATTTTTAAAACTATCTTATAATGTTTACACTGAAGTTATATAACCCCAGAGTTAATAAATTTAGCAATAAGGAGTGTATTGGCCAAGCCCCGTTTTTGAGACAGGGACAAAGGGAATCCGTCTCCCCAAATGAGATTTAATTTTCTATTTACAGTGATGTACTGATTTAAGATCATGTGATAGACTGGTTTATTTTTCCAGTGGTTGTGTTTTGATTAATCAGTCCGCAGTGAAAGAGAACACAATGAATCTTTATGAAACGTAATACTACTGTGGATAATAGATTTAAATATTTGTCCACATAGTTAGTGACAAAGTGTATGATATGGAAACTTCATGCTTATTCATGTCTCAGTCAAATGATAGATTAAGTAAAGCATCATAACCTGTCTCAAAGTTTTGTGACTGGATTAGATTGTCAGGATAAGGGGTTCAGGAGGTGTCCTTGTACCAACCACAACTTTATTTTTGCCTTTATTTATTTATTTATTTGTTTGTTTGTTTGCTTGCTTAATTGTTTATGCATTTATTTATTTGTATGTTTATTTCTTTTGCCATTTTGCTTCAGTTATTTGTCATTTCACTAGGGCTCTCTTAAACAAAGTATATGCATCAGGTGTATACCAAACATTGTGAGATACTGAATTAACTTATGCAGCACTGCATGAAAATTTAAACAGTTTACTCCCACAAGAATAATGTGTTGAGTGCTCAAATTTGAAAGTAACATTTTAGAACCAAATGAAACTTTATTGTCATACAAAGTGTGCATAAGCTGTTCTTCACCACCAACACAAGTAACTTTACAGAATATGATTCAAAAACCAAAACACAGATTATCCTGAATGGTCAGTTATGAAAGTTAAGAAAACAGAGACTTGTTTCATAGGTAAATACTAAGCTAAATGCCCTGAAGAGGCACTTTAAGCCTAGACAATTACTCAAAATCAAAATCAAACCCTCTTAACTATTATGCCAAACCGACCATGTGGTGATGAGTAATGTAAATCATATTACATTAAGTTTCTTCCTTTTGTATGGAAGGTCATCAGAAAAATAAAGAATGAATGGGGGGGGCGTGGCCAAGGATGAACACAGGATAGCAGCAGATTTCTTCAGCTCCACCAACATAACTGCACTGACAGGAAATAATTACTTTAAAATTCAACTAATGAAATGATTTTCTTTCTAAATACGTTTGGAATATCAGTTTCTTGAATAATATCTAAAAAAGAAAGAAAATTTAAATAATTTTCCTGTCAGAAATCATCTTGGAAATTTCTCTTTCATCACCTCTGTTCAGAATGAGTTCCAGTAAGGCTAACAGTCAGGATTCCAGCATCAAGAAAGAGCTTCAGTCTTTGATATCAACTGTTCAGCAGCTAACAACCAAAATTGACAAACTGGATACTAAAATTGATAACTTTTTAGAAAAAACTACAAAACAAATGGATTTGCTACATCAAGACTTGCAACATCAGAAAGCTCAGATTACAGGTATAGAAGAGACTCTTAATGATATGGACAACAGAATTCAAGAAGAAGAAATTAACATTGAATTTTTACTGAAACAGAACACACACCTACAATCCAAACTTGATGACCTGGAAAACAGATCTAGACGTAATAATATCAGGATTTTTGGACTGCCAGAAAATATAGAAGGTAACAACATTACTTCCTTTTTAAATACTTGGCTTCCCAAAACTTTAGACTTGTCAGAAGCATTTTCTTTTGGTATTGAAAGAGCCCATATGTCCTTATCTAAGTTTAACTCTAATAAAAAATATCCTAGATCAGTTATTGTAAGATTTTTATCATCTTATGACAAGGAGATGGTATTAAAATCTGCATGGGCTAAAGCACCTATAAAAATTAATGAGGCAACTGTGCGTTTTGACAATGACTATTCTTCCTTGGTAATAACTAAAAGAAAAGTTTTTTTGCCATTAATAAGAGAGCTTAAGAAAGCACAGTTCAAAACTCACCTTTTATTTCCTGCCAAACTAAATTTTTTTTTACCTGATGGCCCTAGAATTTTTGAAGACTTGGACTCTGCTTTGCTGTGTATTAAAAAAATGAAATATTAGATAAAATAGAAGATATGGAATGGGCAAGTCCTTCGTTAAAGAGGATGGCAACAGGAACTTCTTGGAAGACTTCGGAGAAGCAAAAAAGACCAAAAAACAAATGACATGTTCTATATTTTTTTCTCTTAAACTCTTCAAATACAGTTACTGCATTTCCAGAAAGCCACAAATATTTTAAAGATTTATTCAAAGTTACTTTTCTGTGTGCAAAGAACTGTTTTGTTTCATAAATAATCAAACTCTCTGAGGAACAAATAACATGCTATGAATCAACTTGTTTCTCTTTGTGATAAAGAGACCTAAGGTTAGTAATTTGATACATTTCCTTTCTCTTCTTGTTTTAAATAATGGCATTCTTTCTAAACTATGCATTTAGTGAGGGGTGGGGGAGGGTAAGGAGAGAAGTATGATGGAAAATATGGAATAAGTGAAATAATAACTTATTAGTTCTTTAAAATTATATATGCTGTTTAAACACTGTTAAATATTATACCATGACTTAATTGCTTATACATGATTTCAAAGAATATGTCATGATATAATTGCAAATAATTAGTAATAAAATAGTTGTAAGTAATATGTCTCATGTTTAGCTTTATTAAAACAAACAGCAAGTAATATATCTTTGTAGATACTCTTTGTAGCTTCCTTTTTTCTTTCTTCTCTCTCTCTCTCTTTCTTTTTTTTTTCTCTCTCTTCTTTTTTTCTTTTTTCTCTCTCTCTCTTATATATACAGTTATATACTTCTGATAATACTGATATATGTATATAATAAGATTTGTATGAGAAAATGAAATGGGGCATATAAAAATAAGTTGTATAATATGTTAAATAACTGTAGGCTTGGTTTCACTGTCATAGAAACTGTAATGACTTGTAAAATACTTTGCGAAGGTTTTGCACTGTTTAGATTCATTTGTATTACTAAATGAATGTCAGTCACTTGCTTTTACTAAAATTCCCACCAGAATGTTAAGGGAGACAATTTGGGATGTGGGTTACCTCGTGAATAGTGTCCTCGAGTCATTTTAAAAGCTTCAACACTCAGAATACACGCAGAGAAGCTGAATGCAGCCATTTTGAACTTTGACCCCTGATTTCACACTGACACATCGCAGATTCAAGAAGAATACAGTTTCAGGAAGTAGAACTGCTGTAAATGCGACTTTGTGATGAAAAAAGAACTTTATGACACCTGAATGTGAGTTATTCTTTATAACAACTTACTTATTTAAGATGTAATTTATAAAATATAAAAGTTATAATGATTTTAAATGACTTAGTATGCCATAGTAAACAAGTGAGATATTTTAGAAGGCATAGAAGGTAAAACACATATACACATGTTTTTGAAAGCTTACATGACTGCAGCATATTAATGTATATAAATACTTATGATTTAAACATATATAATGTTATAAATCATTTGCCTTAACTAACTGACAAGCACAAGTATCATTATGACTATATTTTAGAAGAAACTGTCATGTGACATATTTTAAAGCTGCAGTTCAGATATATAAAATACAGATGGCTTTCATCACAATGATTTATGTATAACTAGGAATTAACATTGCTGTGCAGTATGATTTTTAAACTTATGTATGAGTATAAATATTTTATTTAATTGGCAATAAGTATGAAAAGAAAGCTTTTGGTGCAAGTAATTTAAAGTTTTTAAAACTGTTAACTGCATTTCTATGGCAGAAAGTAGGAATACTCTAATATATGTAATGTCTGAATCATAATAGCCTAAGTTATTGAATTCAAATGAACATAAGAACTTATTCTTACAAACTTTTAATAAACTAATATATAGATGTGCCCCTTTCTCTCTCTCTCTCTCTCTCTCTCTCTCTTCTCTGTTCCCATTATCAAGATTGTTAGAATGCTATTTTGATTATGAGTGTATTATACAAAATAGATGTACATAGTAATATGAGCTGTTTCTAAATGTTCTTATTTGTTTATATGAAGCTGATTTACAAATTGTTTAGCTTTGTCATAATAGATAATCTAATTAAATGAGGTTAACTTTAGTTAATAATAGTTAATATTGAATTAATTTGGTGGCAGCTGAGGTACTGCTGCTTAGGATAGGGGGATAACTTGAGTGGTATGTGCTACTCGAAGTTGGAGTTCTTAACTCCAGGCTGGGTGCAATGTTTAATCCTAATATTATTTTCACCTGATTATTGTTATATGTATATAGTTCTGACATCCACATCACATTTTATAAACTCATTGTCACTACAAATAAAAGTGAAACTTATACAAAATTCCATAAAATGTTCAATAAATACAGCTATAATTAATGATACACCTAAAGGAGGAGACATAATATCACTTATTTTGTTAATTGTTATTCTGATTATATGTCTTATATGTTTATAAAAGCTAAATGATATCTCTAAAAGGAATTTCTTTAAACATTAATGGACTGAATAACCCATGTAAAAGGGCAAGTTTAATGAGATATATTAATTTGCATAGGGCCAACTTAGTATTCCTTCAAGAAACACATCTCCTGAAAAAGGATATTGATAAATTAGCCACTAATAAATATACAGTCTTGGTTAGTTCAGAACACACACAGAAAAAAAGAGGAGTGGCTATTTTATGGAATAAAAGTATGCCCATACCTAAAACTATTAAGTCTTATAAAGATGATAAAGGAATGTTTTGTATGGTTGCAATACAGATTAATGGAAAGACATATACATTAATCAATGTATATTGGATACCAGGAATTGGCATTAATACAGTGAAACACCATCTCAATAAGATCATATCATTTTCTATAGGAGATATTATTTTGGCAGGTGACTTTAATTGTATCCTACATGAAAAAGATACTACTACTATAGGAAAAAGGAAAATTTCATCTAATGCAAAACATTTAAAGGATTTTGTTAATTTATATCATTTGAATGATATTAATAATCAGATAGATTCAAAATCTTTAGAGTCTTTATTTCTAACCAGATTGTAACAGACTTAATTAATTCCAAAATCATTTTGTGTCCTATATCAGATCATAATTCAATTGTCTTTGAGTTTATGGTAAAAAGTACTTATAATGTTCAGATCAAAAGAATACCAGCATACTTAACTCAACTAAAAGACTATAAAGATTATATACTTTCAGAAGTGCAACATTTCTTAGACTTAAACACTACACCTGATGTCTCCATTATTTACATTTGGGATGCTTTAAAATCATATTTATATGGACAAAGTATCAGATGGTATAATAATAAAAGGAAATCTTGGGACAAGGAATTACTAGATATTCAAAGCAAATTAGACTCATACAAACATAATAATAAAAAAAATATTATGGACAAAAAAGTCATTGAGGAAATAAATAAATTAAATGAGAAATACAAAGAAATTTTAACTCATAAAGTCAAAATAACATTAGAGAAATATAAGTTTTGTCTTACTCAATAAGTCCCAAATACTTACATAGACTTAAAAATAAAACAAAAAGGTTGAATAAACAAAATCATATCAAAGAAATTTTCTCTCCAAGGAAAAAGAAGAATGTTTCTAGTTTACCAGAAATATTAGATGAATTTAGAAATCACTTTCACAAAATTAATCATAATAACATTAACATGGATCCTAAAGATAAAATAAAGAAATTTATAACTACAAACATGAACAAAAAACTTAACAAACAGCAGACTAAACTAATGGATAAAAATATTTCATATACCGAGGTTATTACACAAATAAACAAGCTTAAATCAAACAAAGCACCAGGTAATGATGGTATTATACCAGAGATCTATAAAATTCTTCCCAAAAGTACTTATTCATTAATACATAAGGTTTTTATTTTGGCCCAAAATGAGTTAACAACTCCCCCATCTTGGCAATACACATTTATTTCACCAATTTTAAAACCCAATAAAAACCCAACCAGATGCACTTCATATAGACCTATTTCATTACTTAATGTTGACTATAAAATGTTTATGAGTATTTTTGCTGATAGATTAAAGACAATCATCCCAGGCATAATAGATACAGACCAGACAGGCTTTATTATAAATAGAAATACTTTTGATAATATAAGGAGAATTTAACGTTAATTGATTTTGCAAATAGGAAAATGAAAGATTTAACACTTATTAGTCTCGATATAAGTTCAGCATTTGATTCAGTAAGTTGGGACTACTTGTTTATCTTACTGAAGTGTACAAACTTCTCTGATGCATTTGTAAATCTAATTGAACATCTATATAAAGGAGCATTAGCTTACATTAAGATAGGAACATATGCCTCACAAAAAATACCCATTTTACAAGGTACAAAACAAGGGTGTCCACTCTCTCCACTATTATTCACTTTAATAATGGAGCCTTGGGCTAATTTGATTAGAAACAGTACTGATATAGAAGGATTTGATATAGATGAAAATAAAATATCTAAAATTAAACTTTTTGCAGATGATGTTCTAATTACATCAGCAGGAACTAACTCTTCTATGCAGTCCTTATTTGATAAAATGATGGATTTTAAAAATATCTCTGGTTTAATATTCAATGAAGAAAAAACTAAAATATTACCAATATACACACAAAAAAATGTCCTCATTAATGATTTTAACAAATATATACCCAACTCAGCTCAGATAACTTACTTAGGTATAATATTAACTAAAGATATTAAATCTATTATACATAATAATTATAGTAACTGTCTTCTTAATATACAAAATCTTTTCAATAGCTGGAACAATATGTTTTTTACCATGGAAGAGAGACTCACAATTATTAAAATGATAATATTCCCTAAGATATTATACTTAATACAATCAATAATACTCCCACCTACAAAAATAATTATTAAGAAATTGAATTCATTAATGTTAAATTTCTTATGGGCACCTAATAGACCTAGGATTGCATTAAAGAAACATACTAATAGCTGGTCTCAAGGGGGCATTTCATTTCCAGACTTTAATTTATATACTATATCTTCTATTATAAAAGTTATTACTTTGTTAATAGATCAGTCATATGTTGCAAGATGGAAAGATTATTGGGAACTAATTAGTATTCACTTTATGAAAATCTCTTTAATACATAAAAATATTATTGTAAATAACCCCATGTTATGGTTACTAAAAGAATTTTGTACTTCATCTATTACACCAAAATATATAGTTAGTTACCCATTAAACATTATTATCAGTTATCATAATTTTATATTTATGCATCCTAAGTATAAGGAATGGAATTTTATTCTATTCCCTATAATGTATACACAAGGTATGCTTTTGTCAACCACCTCTGAAAGAACTCTTTTAGTCACAGAGAATGATCTAAAGTATTGGTATCAGTTGCTGTCTGATAATAAAGTAAAAAATTTAGACTTCTTAAAGCAAGAATTTGATTTGAGAGAAACATGTTGGTTAGAAATTCAGACTTTTAGACAACATCTTATTAATAAAATTGATTTAATGTCTTTAACAGTTAAAGAATCTGTTCCAATTCTGATTGATTATTTGATATTAAATTTACAACATAGAGTTTCTGATAAAGGTAAGCTCTCACACATACATAAAATTATCAGAGAAGAAACTCATTACAGTTCAGATACCTATTGGAATTATTTCATTTCCATTAATGGTGAATCACCAAAACAACAAGATAAACAATATATATTGGAATCTGCTTATAAAACTACTTCTGCCATTAATTGGAAACTTTTTACTTGGAAATTTTTACATAGATCTTTCTATACACCTTTAATGATGAATAAAATAAATAATAAAGACAACTTATGTAAAAGATGTAATGTAGAAATAAATGCTGATTGGGCACATATGTTTTATGACTGTATAAAATTGAAGGAATATTGGAAGTTAATCAATGATTTTTTGCAGGCCCTTTTCACAGATAATTTTATTGTTTCTAAATCACTTATATTATTTAACACTCCTGTTCCTAAAAGTGTTAAAAAAGTTAAACTTCCCTTATTATGGTCTATTCTAGCAGTGGCTAGAAAAATAATAACCAGAAATTGGATTTCAGATACCCCTCCTTCATTTAATGAATTTAAAAATGTTATGACTGAAGTGTGTCATATGGAATTGATGACAATAAAATCAATAACTACTAGAAAAACATCTTACTATGTTATATGGGATACTTTACAAAACCTGTTAAAAAATCTTAGTTTCAATAGTAAGACATTATAGTTTAATCAATTGATTTGATTTGTAGTGGATGTCTCTGTAAATACTCTGGTTATTTTATTGAATGTTATAACTATTTATATTTTAATTGCTTGTATAAAACTGTTATGATATTTATTTTGTATGTTAAAAACAATAAACTTGTTTTAAAAAAAAAGAAAAATAAAGAATGCATTAGAAGTGTACAGAGTTAAGACATTAAACAGTGCACAATACAGGAGGTATAGAAAAGACTTATACAGCTGCAGAACAATAACAGAAAAAGTAAGAGTATGTCATTTTTAAGAAGGTAAACTTTTTTTGTGGTAATCACTTACAGGGAATTGCATGGTCTGTGAAGGGTAAATATGTATGAAATACAAAATGACAAGTTACTTCTTAAGAATTTGTAGATCAACCCCAAAACAGGGCAAATGCATGCAGGCAGAGATAGACAAGACTAGCAAAAATCAAAAAGAGACAATTTCCAAATTATACTGATATGAACAAAAATATACCAAAAACAGAAGCCCACATAAAATCAGCAAACTAAGCATGCTTATTGATCTAGGTACATCAATCAACATAATAAGTTAAGGCCTAGATTATATCTTATGACCACTACATAAACTTGGCAGAACCATTAACAATAAAAGGGCATTTACAAAAAGATGTCAGTAGAAATATTAAAACAGCCTAAATAAAAAAGAACATGTAATTCAAAATAGACACTCTTGGCCTTGCAAAATCACTGCATGTTACTCAAATCCTAAATATGTTACAATTTAAATGTAAACTTTAACAGGCTAAACAGCTTACTTGCAGGATGATATAATTTGTTTGAAGAAATGATACCACTATGGATTGCTTCTCTAGACATTCCTCTCAAGGTTTATTAAAGGAATACATAGTGAGTTAGCAGAAAAAGTATGCAAGTATGATACCAGAATATCTGTATCACAGAATACCCTAAATAGCACAGAATAAGTAAGAAAATGAAAAGCACTGCAGAAGGTGAAGCATTTTTGTCTGTGATGCTTAGCACAGAAGGGCTAGGACTGAGACCCAGACGCACGCAAACTTAAGGAATAGGAATGATGCAAAATGACATCATCAGTCTAATATCAGTTAACTATATTATTAAAAGAACGGGACTGAACTTCTCTGCATCTTTATAAAAAGATCCACAGGGAGAGCACATGAAGCTAATCTAGGTGTGACAAACTAAGGCACTTGTAAGGGTAAAACTGGTTCTCTAATATAGGTACCACAATAGTATTCTGAACTACAGTTTAAGTGTAACAAGTAAACTCAGCCAAGAATGCCAGTTTGCCAGGTTAGACATCAAAGCTGCCAAGGAGTATTTAGACAGATGCTTGTACAATTTGTTATGGTTTGGTCAATATCACTTTCTTTTAGTTATGACTGACAAATACTGTAGATAACACATAGATGAATCAAAACCTTCCGCTATAGCTAAAACTGTTTTAATAGTACAGTGCAGATTATTTTTAAAATCTTTTTAACATTCTATATGCAAAAATATTTTGAACCAGACTGTGAATGACAATTTAAATATGCCCATATTGAAGTAGCTCTTCAGTAATTTATTTAACCATTCATCACCTAACAATGACTCCACAATGGCCACAGCCTAATAGCTATACAAAATGTTTCAAGGCAAGCACAGGCAAGGCAATCAGAATTATAAACACTAATGGCATTTTCTAGAGACAGCAGATTTGCAGTATGCCATAAAATACAGAAATGTAACTCATCACACAAATGAAGTCTTTCCATCAATGTTTATATTTAACTACAGCTATAACAACAAGTTTCTTTTGGTATACCAGTGTAGACCCAAACCAGATGAACTAGCAAAACAGAGACAGACAGTCACCAGAAAGACAAAATGAAGCCCTACACAAGCTGGGAATTGTCTGGGATTCATGTCCTTGGAGGAGGATAGCCTGTGTTACTAAAACAAGTAGCACAACAAAAACTCACATCTTTCCTATTCACAACTTTTTAAGACAAAAATGGTCAATGTTTCCATTTACAAATGGCAGACATACACTGACAAAACATTGTTGTCCTCTGGATCCCTGTCTGAGTGGCACCAGTCAGTTGATTAAGACATTCACCACTGGATATAACTTTTCTTTTGCACCAGCCCTTATTTATAAACTCTCTAACATGAACATACAGGCTGTGAGCTGATCCTCAGAGGGGGGTCAGGAGACCAGAATATCTCAAAGATTATGTGTTCTTTGAAACTGTACAGTTTACCTTCTTTTCCATGCATGTTGTGGATTGAATAACATAGACAAAATTCATAATATTGGTAGATTTGTATACACAGATTTTGAGGTTTTGCTCTCTGACTATTTTTTTTTCTAAGACTCATTAATGTTCAAATTTAAGAATGTTTTACTCTCGGTATAAGAGGTTGAATAAAGAACCACAATAAAATATTTAACGCTGAAGTCTTTAAGTTAGCCTACAATTTAAAAGGAACTATTATCTCTGAACAGTTGTAAAGCTAATAAACTGCCAACATTGTTAATTCCAGATCTGAGTCAATGTGGTGTTCCCATGACAAAAGATGACAGTAACTGTCAAATGTTATTATGCTTCCTGTCCCAATAATTTATTTAGGGAAATTAGAATAGCAGAAAATGGAAAAATGGTGGTCCAACTAACTTTGCCCTAGAGTGTAAGCATAGAAGAAAGAATGCTCAAAAGGATAGAGTTGGTGGCTATCCTGCTACTGTCTTTAAAGCTTTATCACCATTCATTTATACTAGGTTGTTTTGTAGCCTCTTGATTGGTTCTTACTGTAGTACTTATTATATTCATTATCCTCACACTGCATCCATTTAGAATTTCAGGCAGATCTGATTTTAGTATACCATCATTCAAAGTGCCAGGTGAATAATGTTTCAACAGAAGGCTCTTGCATTAAGTTTTACTAATAGATCATTTTGGAATTTCTAGCACATAAGTTAGCATGATGTGAATTGTATAATGATTTTGAAGTTTCCTTCTTGATCAATTGTATTTGCAGTAAATTAAAACTTTGTATATTAATTTGAAAAAAAAACTGCATCTGAATGTTTGAATACAGAACCAGTAGTTTATAAGCAAAGCTGTCTGGTATACATACCTCTCAACCTTATAGCACAAAAAAACTGGTCAAGGCCTAAAATAATGGGGGGGGGGTGGACAAAGGTCCAGAAATATGGACAAATTTGAAATATTGTTCTTATAAATTTAGAAAGTTGCTAGAATGTGCTAATGCATTTTCTGAAAGGCATGAAGTCTGAAACTCATATATATATGTCATTATGTAGTGACATCAGTCCTCAATGATTTGCTTCCAAACCACAGATTTTATGAGAAAGAGACCAAAGATATGAGGCAAAAAGCTTGACATTCTGTGAAAATCTGGACAGTTGAGAGGTATGCTGGTATACATTTACCATAAAATACTGGCCAAAAGTAAGATTCTGATGTCTGGATGTTTTTTTTTAACTAAGCATTTCAGAAACTATTTGTCAAATACATAAAAATTTGCAAGGCATGAAAAGTATGCCCTGCGAAATGTAAAACATATAAGTACAATTTGGTTAAGTAACAGGTATAATAGCAAACCTTTTGGCATTTCCAGTTAAGCTTAATTTAACATATCAAAACTATTAATTAGTCTAACATATTTAGTAGCAGCAGTACATTTCATGAAGCTGAAGCAATACTTTATAAAAGTATCATGCAGTGAATCTTAGCTTATTTTACAACCTCCACTTAGAGATGATGCTTCCAGTATGCTGACAAGTACCCCAGTTCAAGAAAGACATGGAATTCTTAAATAGAATTTGAGAATGGCATGAAGTGTAAATGATTAAAACATTATGAAGCTGCTTTCTGCAAACCAAAATAATGGATTGCTTCTGAGCAGGACTAACTACATTTGATTGTACTACAAATGAAGATGACATGCAGTGCTTTATTCTATGATTTAGAGCTGGCAGCATCTTAAAATTCAATAGAATGCAACTACTTACATACTGAAATAGAAAACATTTATTTTATTTATTTTATTTATTTGCAGTTTGTTCGTCAGGATGGTCCATTGGGCCTGGAGGGCCCCGTTTTCAATGGAGTCCTGGGGAGAAAAGCTCCAAGTTACATTAGGGACAATTACTTTAATCTGGGTCATAAGGAAGGTCAATAATTATCTGTACAGCTTTCAGTATGTATCATAGGAGGTCATCATATGTTGTCATAAGATACAGAATAATCGCACTACTGATGGTAGTATGACTTAAAAACTTTTTTTGTATCTGTAATAGCATGAAAATGATAGTGGTGCACAAAAAGCAGCATTCCAGTGCATTGCAACCGGAATATCCAGGTCTGTTTTGGAAATGGAGAAAATATTACCTGTTTCATATGGATTTTATGTAGTCTATAACATTTTTAATGATTTATTTATTTATTATGCGAGTCCTGACCTTAAAATCATTGGTTCCTTAGGCACCTCACATACTGATCTCTTTCTTTCAACTATTACACTAAGGCTCAATAGACCTATTCATCTATTTATTTACCCTTTGCTGACTAGGTTAACCTCACAAGAACAGCTGCCTCTTTTCAGGGGAGATCTGAGGTGGTATTCCTGCTCAATATAGGAAACTTGGCCAGAATCCCAGAACATTTATTCAAGTCTGTCAGCTGGTAGTGTTGAGATTGCAGTGGTAACTGTCAGTAATGCTGGCTTACCAGCCAATACCGCTGTCACTATATCACCCTTTCCAAATGCAATATGTTATAATAAGCATCATTTGTGGTCTTAGGAGAATAACCACTATGCAAAAACTGAGAAATTCTGTTTCTGGCCTCTGTTAAGAAAAAATCATTATTCTCACTACATAGACGTTTTGTCCTAAGCATGTCTTCATAACAGAGAGAGGATCATACATGATCCAAGTGAAAACTGGAATCTTGTAAAGGAAAACAAATAGAAATGGGTTTTCTATATAGTTTTAATATGACAGAAAAGCAAGAAGCACCCTTGAGGCTTAAATTCAAAAGATGAATTTTAGTTCTATGACTGTGTATGGTAAATTTTATATCAAGACTATTTTAATTAAGTTGTCAATGAAAAGTGTATTATAGTAAGGGTCCCTTTAACAACTGAATCATCTGTGTAATTGAAATAGTTTTCAATATAAATATGAAAAAAACATATCTTCATAGCTACATTTTATGTCAACCAAACCCATGAATAGATTGGCATATGACTGAGAAAACATGGTTCTTACTATAGTGCCACAAATCTGTAGAAATGGTTTACTCTGAATTCATTGAACTGCACTACCATTGACCCCTTATTACACCAAATAACACTCATTCCTTCCCAGTTTACTGAAGGGCTAAAATGAATGAGTGCATCAAAGCACTGCAATGAGACATGTCTCTCCTAAAGACCTCTTGTTAAAGACCATTTCAGTGATTCAGTGAGGTGAAGAATTGAAGAGTTGCATTTTATATACCTGGGATTGACAATTGCGCACATCGACTGTCAGACACAAATACTCAAAAAAAAAAATCACCATTACATTCCACAAAATTAAAAAGAAATTAACTCCAAAACACAGCATTCAAACCATATCCGTGGTTGATACTAATATTCAGACTACAAACATCACCAGGCAACCAATACATATAAGAAGGCAAATAATATCACATACCTTAGCTAAAAGACTGGTAGAATCTTTAACATAAAATTGCAACTACACACCATATTTGAACAAATAATTTTGGTACTTACGTATTATCGCAACCAGATTTTCAGGGTTGCGAAATTCACTTCCTGGAATAGAAATGACTTCAGAAAACACTTTTTTGTGTTTTTTGAAGTCGTTATTGCAGAAAAAGTTTGCAGTACCTGCAGGCTGTCAAACTTTTCAAGAAACAGTCTTCCAATTTTACATGCATTACACACACAAATGGTTGAATTGGATACTCTCTTTCTGACAAATACAAAGCCTGTCATGCAGTATTACAAGCAGAGCTACTCACGTGTGGGATTCTACATTTTTTTTGGTAATAAAGACATGTATGTCACCTGGTATGTCAATGGAAAAGATGTGTAGTGTTCATACATGGATCAATGTGTGTCTTTAAATATTGGTAACAAGCACAGTGCTGCATGAATGAAAGATCAGCCATCACATTGTTCAACTTTTACTTTCTAAAATCTCTGCCTTATTTTTTAGCTTTCCTACTGTATTTCTTCATAAAAAAACAGTGAAGGCACTTTACAATTCAATACCAGTTGTTACACATAAAAATGTGAAGCAGAGTAGAGTCAGTGGCAGCTGTGTCCAACATTGCAAACTTGCAGCAGTAACTGAGTGCACCCAGCGAATAATCCTTCCGACTTGTGTCCCGTTTCTTATTTTGAACTACTAACTCTAAAAAATAACAAACTAAAGCAGAAAAATAAATCCCAGAAAGCAACTTACATATCGTACGCTGTCCCACAGTGCTTTCAAGCCAATAAACATACACACGCAACTACTCTTATTGCTGAACTCAACGCTCAATGTTTTTACAGCACGCTACCTACAAATCCTAAAAATTGTACGTGATAATTGCCAAAAGAAGCACTACCAATATCCCAGAATACTTTTGAACACTTTACCCTTCCGTAATACATTTCTTTTTCACTTGCTTACTAAATGTCTATAAAGTAGATTGTATGGCAAAATCTGGTTGCGATAATACGTAAGTACCATAATTTTTAATCTAGTTCCCAACCTTAACAACAAAACTGACACATCCTGCTACAATTTGTCTCTCTGTGGATGCCTATGCTTTTATGAATTTTGGGACTGCAATTAAAATGCTGCTAGTTTAACACTAATACATGAAAAATCATAAAAGATTTCAGTTGCATTAGTTGAAAAGAAACATGATGTAATATCTCAATGAATTAAAGCTATCACTGGATTTTTGGCTTGAGGGTACATCGGCTTAGTAGCAGCCAAGTATGTGCTGGTATCATATAAATGTTAACAGGTCTATATTATAACCTCGAGCATTCAGAATGTCGACAATGTCTTCACTGACACATATATGTCGAACATCCACTTCAGCGAGCGGTCACATCGCTGATTTCTTTCCAAGGGAAAGAAATCAGTAGGCCAAATATGCATGACATAAAACAACAAACACTATAAAAAAAGAAATCGATGATCTGGCCATTTGCTGAAGTGGCCATTTGATACATATGTGCCGATAAAGACATTGTTGACATTCTGAACGGTCAAGGTTATAATACAGACCCATGTTAACAACATATCTCTTTGTACTAAAACTACATATCATAGCAATCTGCCCTTATCAGTAAGACAAATAACCAAATATTGATGGCACTTCATGGTTGGAAGGGCTAGTCAGTCAAATTTGGATACATAACAATACAACATAGCTTGAGTTCACAGAAATGTTTTAAACAATTTATGATTCTCAAATTGAAGTATCTTGTGAAAAGACATGTCTGCTATGATCAGAAGAAGTTATTTTTGTTAAATTGATAAGACAAATGGTCACTGACTACATATGTAATTAAAATAATTCTGTCACATATATAGAATGCATCATTAGTCTAAATTTTAGGCAGTATCTCATGGATAGAAATACGAAAAGAAAAATAAGATTTAGGATATAATTCTTTAACAAACATAAACATTTCTGTTTTCATTTATTTTATTTTTATTTTTTTTTACCAGAGTAGAACTCTGATTGAAAATTATTACTTGCAGGCTCAGCCTAGGCTGCATTGTGCAATAAGAATACAAATAGTTACAACTGTAGAAACACATAGGGAATGAGAAATTGCAAAAAGTGTAATTGGCATCACAATCCATAAGTGCACAGAACTGAACATATTACATCACTACAGAAACATATATATGTTACAAATATAGCCTAAGCGAATAATGTTATAAATTGGGTTAAAATAAGTTATTTACAAGATGGGTCATTTGTAGGTTAAAGTGATGCTGGTGAAAGGAGGTGCATGACAGACAGCTGCAGCAACAGGGAGCTCCCTAAGAATATTTTTAGGTAGAAACTTCAGATGAAAAATGGAAAGGCTGTTGGTCCAGAAGACATACCTGTGGAAGCATGGAGGTGTTTAGGAGTGGTCTATACTAGATCATCGAAGGTTTAATGGTTCGAATCAGTAAAGGTCGGCTTTTAATGATCGAACCATTAAAATTTTGAATGTTCAGAAAAATAAATAAATAAAAAAAAAGAAAATCTAAAGGATGTAGGCACGGGGCAAGCCGCCCTGCACCCCCCGCTACTTAAATATACCAACTCCGAGACCACACTACATTGAAGTAAATGGAAATCTCCCCTTATGTTCTGCACTTTCGCTATTCTCGTGTCGACAATGTCAGATTCGACATTGTTGGCTTTCGAGAATAAAATAGGTAACTGTTTAGGAGAGATGGCAATGGGGTTTTAAACCACATTGTTTAACAAAGTCTTGTAAAGTGAGAGGATGCCTGAGGACTGGAGAAGAAGTGTATTGGTACTGATTTTTAAGAATAAGGGTGATGTGCAGAAATGTAGTAACTACAGAATGGTAAAACTGATTAGCCACAGCATGAAGTTATGGGAAAGAGTAGTGGAAGCTAGTGAGCATCAATACGGTTTCATGCTGGGAATGAGCACTACAGATGCGTTGTTTACTCTGAGGGTGTTTATGAAGAAGTATAGAAAAGGTCAGAAAGAGCTGCATTGTGTCTTTGTGGACTTAGAGAAAGCATATGACGGTGCCTAGAGAGGAGTTGTGGTATTGTATGAGGAAGTCGGGAGTGGCAGAGAAGTATGTAAGAGTGGTGCAGGATATGCATGAGGGCAGTGTGACAGTGGTGAGGTCTGCAGTAGGAGTGACAGATGTGTTCAAGGTAGAGATGGGAATTACATCAAGGATCAACACTGAGCTCTAGATAGGAATTACATCAAGGATCAGCTCTGAGCCCTTTCTTATTTGCAATGGTGATGGACAGGTTGACAGATGAGATCAGACAGGAGTCCCAATAGACTATGATGTTTGCAAATGACATTGTGATCTGTAGTGAGATTAGGGAACAGATTGAGGAGACCCTGGAGAGGTGGAGATATGCTCCTAGTGAGAAAAGGAATGAAGATCAGCAGGACTAAGACAGAATATATCTGTATGAATGAGAGGGAGGACAGAGGAATGGTGAGGATGCAGAGAGTAAAACTGGTGAAGGTGGATGAATTTAAATAATTGGGATCAACAGTTCAGAGTAATGGTGAGTGTGGAACAGAGGTGAAGAAGAGAGTGCAGGCAGGGTGGACTGGGTGGAGAAGAGTATCAGGAGTGATTTGTAACAGATGGGTACCAGTAAGAGTGAAAGGGAAGGTCTACAAGATGGGTAGTGAGACCAGCTATGTTATATGGGTTGGAAACAGTGGAAATGATGAAAAGACAGCAGTAAGAGCTGGAGGTGGCAAAGTTAAAGATGTGAAGATTTGCACTGGGTGTGACAAGGATAGACAAAATTAGAGATGAGTATATTAGATGATTAGCTCATGCTGGACAGTTTAGAAACAAAGTCATAGAGGTGAGATTGCATTGGTTTGGACATGTGCTGAGGAGGGATGCTGGGCATATTGGGAGAAGGATGCTAAGGATGGAGCTGCCAGGTAAGAGGAAAAGAGGAAGTCCTAAGATAAGGTTTATGGATGTAGTGAGAGAGGACATGCAGGTATTTGGAGCGACAGATCAAGATGCAAAGGACAGGAAGAAATGGAAACAGATGATCCACTGTGGTGATCCCTAGTGGGAGCAGGTGAAAAAATAATAAGAAGAAGAAATTTCAAACCATGTTCAAACAATGAAAAATGGTGTCCATTCAAGTCTCTTTCAGAAATGGTATAAACAACATTTCAAAAATCATAATCTTTAACAATTAGCAAATATGTCCAAGGCTACATCAAAAGATAACAATGTATTTTCAGTTAAATGTGCTGAGTATATTACATCATCTGCAACCAATCCTCCACCACTTACACACTCTAACATCTTACTCCTTCATCCTTTCTCCACCCAAGTGTTACCTCTCTGACACCTCCCCTTTCTCCCCGCCTTATGAACATGACAGCCCACCCTCTCTCTACTTTCCATACCATGCATCTCAATATACTAACAACCTTTATTCTACTTCTCCTGTCCTACTTGACCTCCTACTACACTCACCTTACTTATCATAAATTATCACCTACACTCTCCCAAGTACCTAACATCCATACCTTCACCCTCTCACATGCCATTTCTCACCCTTTATTTAATTTCTCATACAGCCATCTCTTCAGACCCAAAGTTCTCTCTCTCAGCCCCCATCTCACCCAAAATCAAACTAAAACATCTCATCTATAGCTCATACTCTCCCAATCTCCCCCTACTTGTTAAATCTCTACTTCTGCTGGTGACATACATCCTAATCCAGTTCCTCCACATCACCTTCCACTTCTACCTTAACAACACCATGCTCCTCCACCCCCATCCCCTTAACCCCCTCCTCAACCCCCTCTTCCTCCTCTATTAAAACCTTATCTATGGTATCTATTAACATACAAAGTCTGGTAAACAAAACCAGCTACCTTCAAGCATTTATTTCCCACTATACTCCATACATCTTAACCTTGTCCGAAACATGGCTAAAGCCCCATATCTCAAATAATGTCATCCTACCCCCAGGATACAATATTTACTGCCAGGATAGAATCTCAAAGAAAGGAGAAGGTGTTGCCTTAATCTACTCTGAAGAACTGAACCTCTCTCCCTTATCCACACATCCACCTGATTTTGCCCCTGTCAAGCTACTCCTACTTAACTGCCAAATAAACACTCACAAAAAAATTGCAATTGCTTCCATCTATATCCCACCCAGAAAAAATATCCCTACTCTTGAAAACATATTATCATGCATCTCCCAAAATATACCCTATGAAACAATAATACTGGGTGATGTAAACATTGACAGGAAAGGACTTAGTGTTAACTCCCCAGACCAAAGCATCAACTTCTTTGGTTTCACCCAACTCATAACAATCCCAACCCGATTAAATAAACTATCCAATACCAGCACTCTCATTGACTGGATATTGACTAATAACCCTCACTACTATCACAACCCCAAGACACTTCCCGATACCTTAAGTGACCACCTCCCTGTTTATACTGAAAGACACTCCCCTCAACTATCTAGGCCTCATCTCTGTAGGGACTGCCGTAAACTCTCTGGCTTCAGCCCCAAAACTTTTAATGACAGACTCTCATCAATAAACTGGTCCTGCCTGTATAATCTCCCTCTCAATGATGCAGTGCTAAACTTCATCAACATCTTCTTAGACATTCTCCACTCACTACCTCCCCTTCAGAAAATCAGAATAAAATCTAATCATGCCCCCTGGCTGACAAAAGAAACTCGTTCACTTATACATCATAGAGATTCAGAATGGAAAACTTGGATAAAAATCAAAATCCACTACCCACCATCAAAACTACAAAGAACTCAGAAACCAGACAAAAAACACATCCTCAATGATAAAAGAAAGTTTTACTTTAAGGCCCAGACTAACCACCACACTAATCCCACAACTTTCTGGAGAGCTATCAACTCTATCCTCCACCCCAGAAACTCAAACTGCTAATCCCTACCCTAATTTGTCAGCACAGTACACCACCACCCTCCTCAAACATTACTTCATTGATATTATTCAAAAAATGACCAACTCTAACCACAACTCTAATACTACGATCACTCCTCAAATACCTTTTGATCTAACCCTCTTTTTTCTTAAACCTACACCCACATCATATATAAAATCCCTCCTCCAAAAATTAAAGCTATGTTCCCCCTCTGCTGATAAAGTACCCCCCCTTTCTCAGCCTTGCAGCCAACTCTGTTGCCTACCCAGTCTCAATACTCATCAACAGATCTATTCATGAAGCCACTGTTCCTAACATTTGGAAAACTTTCTATACTATACCAGTCCACAAAGGAGGCAAGTCCACTGACCCATACAACTAGAGACACATAGCTATACTCTCTCCCCTCTACAAAATCCTAGAAACATACATACATTCCCAGCTTCTCAAATACCTCATCCAAGAAAACCATCTAACACCTACCCAACATGGTTTCCGTCCAAACCATAGCACTACAACCACTCTTTTATCTTTCATGAACACTATAGCTGATGTCCGGGATAATAATAAACTTGTATAATGTCTCTTCTTAGACCTTTCAAAAGCATCTAAACTCCTAAAACAAGCTAGTCAACCTTAATCTCTCAGCCTCTACCCTTGAACGGTTCTCTAGTTATCTCTCAAATAGAAGGCAATCGGTCAGATGGCATTCCTCCTACTCCCCTTTCCTCCCCATCCATATAGGAGTTCCTCAGGTATCCATCCTGAAACCTCTTCTCTTCAATATTTTCACCAGTGTCCTCTATACCTCTTGTTGTCACTCCTCTCCCATTCAGTATGCAGATGATTCAACACTCATCTCCTCTTCTGACAGTATCTCTCAACTTCACACTCTTACCCAAGACTCATTTATCTCTGCTGAAAGATGGCTCACTGAAAACCAGCTTATTCTTAATCCTAAAAAAACTAAACTCTTACTCTTTCTTCCAAAATCTCTCATACCTCAAACTCACCTTCTCCATCTTTTCCTCAAATAAAACCACCATAAATGTAGAACCCTACACAAAGCTACTCAAAGTGATAACAGACAATGAATTAAAATTTTACCTCCATGTCCAACAGTCTATAAAAAAACAAAAAAACAAAAACTCAGTCTCCTCTATAGAAACAGCAAACACCTAACAATGGAATCTAGAGTATCCTTGTCCCAAGCTTATTTACTTCCAAGTCTACACTACGCTGCCCCAACCCTTACCAACCTTCAATCCTCTTTAAATATTAAGCTGGAATAAACATAGAACAAAATAGCTAAATTTGCTGCAAACCTACCATATACCTATCAACACTGCCTGGCTCTAAAACACCTACAGAGGCTTGAATTCCCCCACCAACTTCAACTTTCCCAACTTCATATAACTCACTTCTTACTAAACAAATCCAGTGCCTGCCCATCTCTAGCCAATCTTGCATCTTTCTATACCCCTATACGCCCACTCCGTAGCACCGACCAACATCTTCTTCAAATATACAAACCCAATAAAGTTATTGGGAAAGACTGGAACAAGCCCCCACTCAACATAAGAAAGATTACTCATTCCAACACTTTTAAAAAAGAACTTAAGAACTATCTAGCTAGCTCTTGGATCTGCCCTTGTCATGACCCCACATAAACCCTTACTTTCTCCTCTTCTACCTCCTTCTCCCCCTACTTCTACTAACTCTTACAGGAGGGCTTGGCTTAATAGTTTTATTTTCTCCCCTATTACTTCTAATAACTCTTTTTCAGCACTGCAGTAAATCCGGAAGATATATATCACTTCTAATAACTCTCATAAGTGGGCTGGACTTAACAGTTCTAGTTTTTATTTTTCTCGCAGTTGAAGAAGGGAAAAAAAACTCATGCATAAGAAAATTGTGCTTGTTTTTGATTTCTAAAATGTGTAACTTTTTATATATTGCTATCATTCTTTGCTATCATTGTTTTTGGTTGTTTGTACTCCATTGTAATTGCCGGGCGGCCACGGTGGTGTAGTGGTTAGCATTGCCGCCTCACAGCAAGAGGTTCTCCAGTTTGATCCTCGGCTGGGATGCCTTCTGTGCGGAGTCTGCATGTCCTCCCTGTGGTCGCGTGGGTTTCCTCCTGGTGCTCCAGTTTCCACCCACATCCCAAAGACATGCTGCAGGTGGATTGGACACTCTAAATTGACCCTAGGTGTGAGTGTGTGCATGTGTGTGCCTTCTGTGAAGGGTTGGGTGCCGGGCTGGCAACTCAACACCATAAAACTCCACTGCCAATCATGAACAGACAAGGTGATCCGCTGTGGCGACCCCTAACCGGGAAAAGCCAGAAGAAGAAGTACTCCATTGTAATTACCATTTGATTTACTATATTACTTTGTGTAACTTTGATTGTTACATATTTTTATAATATCGCATAATCTAGATGGAGCTTTTCTCCTTGGGTCTCCACAGAAAGTGGGCATTTTGCTCAGTTGGACCAACCCGGTTAACAAATGTCAAATAAATAATTTATGTTACACAACACTTCATGATATAATCAGCAAATGGGGTGTCACAAAAATGCAGTATTCTTGGTGTATTCATTAGGAGCAAAATGAGCTTTTATCATTTCCTTTTTGTTTGTTTGTTTTGCAGCCCCTTCAGTATGTTTACATCTATTGCGAATACTATGAACCATTGGATCAAGTGCTTTACATTGCATTTGCAATCTGAACTGACTATACCTATCTTTAATATCAGCAGACAGTTGTCACCAAATTAAGCAATCTCTTTCAAAGCAGATGTTAATCAATCCAACAACACAATTATGTGCTGCTGCAAACTATCCTTTCCAAAAGGCTTTCTCTCTATCATCCAAAACATTAAACAATGTAGTATGACTTCTAAAAGCCCTGGGACCACAATGGGTGACATTCAATAGAATATATTTTATTAAAGTACAAATTAGTCTTTGTGGTCATAAGTTTTTCTAAGCATATCAGTCATCTCTTTCAGGTGTGTACGAAGACTATTACTTTATTAGGTATCAAAGAACAGCATGTATCAGAATGCCTGCCATCACACTAAACACTCATAGTTTCCAAAACATTCAAAAGACCAGCCATTAACTCGTTGCAGTTATGTAAATTTTAAACATTTTAAATACGTTTTGTCCATTCTTATTTTGATTTTGGAGCATCATATGAGTATCTAGAAGCAAAACAGAAGCACTGGGACTGGCAAGCATAATAAAATTCCATAAATAGCTAGATAAAAATACTTCTTATAATGACAAAGACTAGTATCCAAGAAAAAATACTTTAATAAAAATCAACAAACATAGTTTTAGTGTTCCAGAGACTGGCTGAAAATATGCAGTTCTGTAAAACACAATTAAAAATATACTGATAAAATGAAGGAACAAGCCTCTCCAATATCATTCATTGTTAAGTTCATTTGATTTATTGATTTTTTATTTTTATAATAAACCATTTCCACATACAATTAATTATCCTTGACACCTGGCAAATCCTTATCAATGGTACTATTTACATTTAAACAGTAGCTTGCAATACATTTATTTTTATTATGAAGCTTAAACAATTTTGAGTACAACAGTTCAATAGTCTGCATTTTTGCTTCTACTATGCATGGACAAAAGCGAGTGCTCAGAGGATCAGAATCTATAAGCTGAATTTGATGAAAATAGCCTACCAAAATCACTTTTTAAGTGTTTTTGCATGGGGGCAAGCCCCCCCCCACTTATATACACCAACTCCATGGTCACACCAACTCAAAAAAAAGGGAATCACGTTTAGCACAATTTCCTGTGGAGAAAATCTGCTTGCCAATGGGTTGAGCTTCGAGCAACCAAAGCTTGAGTATTCAGTCTTTGTCCACCAGTAGTTTACCCTGCATTTTTATGTCACTAATGTGCTCTTGTAGCCTGGTTTTAAACTGCCTGCTAGTTTAACATATGTAAACTAGCTCACATGAGCACCAAAGGACATAAATAGAATACAGATTGTAAAAAAAAATGTACTGAGAACCTCAGTGTTTTTATTATTGCTACAATTAAATTGCCTAACAATATAAGAAAAACAGCTATGACAGGGAATACAAAACATGCATTTAACATTCTCAAATAAATTCTGAATGGGATGAAACATGCACAAACTATGAAATAAATACTCTTTAATATGTTACCACTTTTATAACAATGCCTAAGCAATACATTTTCATGTAAAGGTATCATGGTGTTCTTCCACATACTCACAAGAAACCCTTATTCTGGGGGGACTTGAACCTAGACTGGTTCACCTGTATATCAGAACCACCAAGTAATCTAATAAATCTCCATGGCTACCAGCAGCTAGTCCAAATTCCAACTAGGTGTGATAAAAAATCTAAAAGGGAATCCATCCTTGACTGGGTCCTAACTAGCAACCACACATTGTACCCTCACACAGGCAGTCTCCCAGACACCTTAAGTTTCCACAACATAATATACTTTATACATAGTAGAACAAGCATATGCAAAACCACTAACTATATATCCACTAGAAACACAAAAAGATTCTCTCCTGAGGTCCTCAACACTTTACTGTGTAACTGTGACTGGACCCCCCCTAAAAACCCTCCCACTTAACCAGGCTGTAGCATATTTCAACAAAACATTTCTACAACACCTAGACACTGTCGCTCCATTACGCAAAATCAAGGTTAGAACCTCTACAAACCCCTGGCTCAGTAAAGAAACCAAACAAATCCTCAAGTACAGAGACACTGCCTAGCGTTACTATCAAAAAAACAAAGAAACACAAAGCCTAACTAAGTACTAAGAACTGCGCAACCGTGCAAAAAATGCATTAGGCTGGACAAAAAATCCTACTACACAACATTACAAACTAAATACCAACACAACCCGCAAAAATTTTGGAAAAATGTAAACCAGCTACTAAAATCCACCCAAAAGGCTACCCCCAAACCAACCACCCCTGACACTAAAGTTCCCATCGAAACACAATTCAACTCCCACTTTGTGAACTCAATTCTATCCTTAGTATCACTATCCCCCCAACACAAATAACACTAATACAAGCTTTACCCTCAAAACAGTTTCCACCACTTAAATCAAAAGCATGCTCTCCAAACTAAAAACTTTGTCAACAGCAGCCGACCTACTCCCCAGCTAGTTCTTGAAACTCACAGCAGATGCTATTGCTATCCCAGTCTCCACTCTCATAAACAGATCAATTGTTGAAAACTATGTGCCCAAACTCTGGAAAATATCCTATGTTACACCCATACATAAAGGCGGGACCTCCACTGAACTTAATAACTACAGACCCATTGCTTTACTCTCCCCCCTGGCCAAAATCCTAGAAAAATGCATCCATACCCAGATGCTAAACTAGCTCCTAGACTGCAACATCCTGTCACCTACTCAGCATGGTTTCAGATCTGCCCATAGTACCACTACAGCTCTCCTCTGCTTCACAGACACAGTAAACTGTCTCAAAAATGAAGGCCTGCAAGTGTCAACTCTTTTTTTGGATATGTCCAAAGCATTTGACACAGTCTCACACCAAATTCTGCTAAACAAACTAAACCAATATCATCTATCTAATTCCACTCTTACCTGGTTCCAAAGCTACTTAACTGACAGGTACCAAGCTGTGAAATGGGAAAATTCTCTCTCTCCTCAGCTGCCCATAACTATAGGAGTCCCACAGGGTTCTGTCTTAGGACCACTACTATTCACAGTCTTCACAAATGACCTCCACACCTCCACACAGCATGCATCTATAATTCAGTATGCAGATGACACTACCTTAATCTGTGCTGCACAAAACATTCCCACCCTCCTGCAAACAACTCAACTAGCATTCTCTGATGTTGAAAACTACCTTACCAAAGCCCAACTTATCCTCAATCCAAAGAAAATTCAGCTTATGATTATAACAAGTTCTAACAAAAACACTAACAGTCAATTCACTATCTACTCCACAAATGCTACTCCAATTGCTCCAGTGGCACAGGCTAAGGTATTGGGAATAACCATAGACTCCCACCTAAAATTTGATAGTCATCTGAACTTAACTATTAAAAAAGTACATGCCAAACTGGGGTCACTCTACCGTATCAAACCATTTCTTACCAACAACACAAGATCAGCCATTGCTCGCTCCCAACTTCTATCCACCCTACTCTATGCATCTCCCATTCTGACTAATCTCAACAAAACTGAACTAAGCAAAATGGAAGCTTGCTATAACAGAATTGCCCGCTTTGCTGCAAATTGCTCATATAGAACTCATCACTGTACTGCTTTGAGACAGCTCCACTGGCTTGAACTGCCCAACCTCCTAACCTACAATCAGCTCTGCCTCTGTCATTCTATCTATTACCTCCCCAATAAGTGTCCTTACCTCAAAAACCTAGTACAACATCACTCAGCCAAAAGGCCTCTTAGATCATCAAGCAAACTACCACTAGAAGTCACCAACAGCTACAATAGCTTTGGAGATGCACTATATAGTAGTTCGGGGGCTAAAAAATGGAACTCTGTCCCTACTAGCATTCAAAACACATCATCCAAAGCCTCCTTTAAAGACCTCATCAGGCAACATCTCAAGCAAAGTTGGCAGTGCCATGATTGCTCCCCAGGCTAGTGAAAGTGGATAACATATACATACTAAATCTAGAGCAATTGATAATAGTTTTTCAATCTTACTCACAAACACTGGCTAATCTACAATGTATGTACTGTACCTGTGTACTATGTATGTATTCTACCTACGTTACAAAGTTCAGCCGTACACTACAAATCTATTACTTACCTTTATTTTTAAAATTAATATTTTTTTGATTGTTCTCTCCACTGTAACTGTTTGTGCCACATTCCACTGTAAGAACATGTCTCTTGTAATTTGTGTGTATACTGATCATGTCTAAATAACTAAATGTGTCTGTAATTTTTCTTTGTGGAGCTTTTCTCCCCGGGCCTCTGCTGAAAAAGGACCTTTTCGGCTCAGTCAGTCGCCCCCGGTTAACAAATGTAAAATAAATAAATAAAAATAAATATACTCAAATAGGTCCAGAGTCTTCTGACTATAGACACAAAATAACAAGCATCAGTACCAATAGTAGTGTTACAAACAGCAACATCATGCAGTGAGACACTGTAGTTCATGGAGCCTTGAGATTATACTCAAAAAGGGGGGAAAGAGAAGCTTGTTAAACACTCTTCTCATGTCACAGATGTGCTTAACAAGTTTTTGTAAAGCACCCCTAAGTAATGTTAAGATTGGGACTTGCACTAGGGATTAACAAGAGACAGTCTCAACCAGCAAAGAATGGTATCAGAAGTTAAATCAGGTTTTAAAAGTTATTAGAACTTCACTCTGCCACATTTATAAGCAAAAAGTGTGACAGAACAATGTGACAGCTTTTAAAGCTGTTAATTCTACAGATCAGAAGTGTACATAGCTTATTCAGAGCTCTGGGTGCTTCCCCTGACTGGTTCTCCCTTCTCAATTTCTCAACTATAGCTTAAGGTGCAAAAAAAAAAAAAAAACTTCTTCATGTAACTGTAACAACCTGTTTGCTACAAATGTAACAGGACTGCAGGATCAGAATTCACATAAGAAGCTATGATATTCTCCTTGCTCTATAAAATAAAGCCGGTTCTGCAGTTGCACTCTTTTGGCACCTAGATATCATGCCCCCTAACAGCTTGCACCAAAACAGCTGTGTTCTGTTCCCTGCCCTAGTTACAGTACTGCTAAAGTGGGAGAGGGTACTTTGTTTTTGCTTGCTGTCTGTGTGACAGCAATAAGTGTTTTATTGGGTTTCAAAGGCTTTTACTACCCTGTTTTTTTTTCTGTAACTAGTAATGCATGGTGTAAATACACTACATAGAATTATGATCAGATTACCTTTGATCGGAAATTCTTTGTCCTTGAGGTGACTTTCTTGGCAACCACACCTCAAGCATATAAGAAATTAGATATAATTTAGTTGACAACTAGCAGATTGTTTTCTACATAACACAGAAAAGCCAGATACATTCTTGCGACTTAAATCCAAAAAAAATTGTCATTGCTATGACTGCATACTATAAACTTCAAACCATCCATTTAACATATGAAATGTGAACTATACGAATGCCCCCCCACACACACACACACACACACACACAAATAATAAATGATCTGTATGATGGAAATACTTTATAACACTTATGAGAAAAACACCTCTATATTCCATGTGAACCACACACGTGAGAAGATCAGGGGGAAATGTTTTACAAAATTATTAAATAATTCAGTTCTTACATTATTATATTGTTTCCACCATATAGCAGGGTACTTTAGATACAATATTCTAGCCTTCTGTAACATTTAGAGGAAAGTTAGGAAATATTGTGAAATTATGGTGCCAATCAATCGCTGATCAACAGCTTAAGAGCCATGTAGGCAGAGGCTATGCAGAAGCGTAACTGAGTTACACTAAGAAAGGCACCAGTGAGCTACTTCTGAGTTAACATATAGTGCCTTTTTTAGGCAAGGTTCAAATAAAAAATTCACCACCATAACAGGAACAGGCAAGCAAAAACTGAGGGTAATGCTACTCAATGCTAGAAGTCTAAATCTCAAAATGCACTCACTCGAGGCACTCCTTAAAATGGAGATAATTGATATCTGTGCAGTGACTGAGACGTTGTGCAAGGCTCCAGAGAGCACCCCTGCACTACCAAGCTATAACTCATACCACACTTTTCGGCCATGTAACCTGGACCGAAACACCAAAGGCAGAGGTGTGTCCATATTCATTAAGGATATCCACACCTCCAGGCTAGTTGCTCAGCATAATGCAACCGAGGTTATCCAAGTGCAACTAATTCTGGGCAAAACTGAAATCCAAATTGTAGCTTGCTACAGATCCCCCACCATGCCCCAGGATTCCCACTTCTCTTTTTTTGATGTACTGGAAAATATTAGGGTTCAACCAAACACCCTAATAATGGGTGACTTCAACTACCCCACCATTAACTGGGAAAACTGCTCATGTACCAACTCCTTAGCTCAACGCTTTCTGGAATTCATAAACTCCAATGCCCTGGATCAACTTATCCACAACCCCACCAGGGGCAACAATATCCTAGACCAAGTCATTACCAACATGAGTGACCGGTGTTCCACACCTGAAGTCAACTCCTCGTTGGTCCGATCTGACCATAAGCTAATCACCCTTGATATCCACATCCCACCCCCACCCCACCCCCAATTAAGGAAACCACAGTAAAAAATTTCTCCAAAGCCAACTTCATGTTTCTTAAGACAGAAGTGGTGAACTTCATGATACCCATGCAGATGGGCAATACAGTTACAACTGCTGAATCCTACACAAATGCACTCTATAAGCACTTACACAAGTGTATGGATCGTGCTATCCCAAACAGAACCAAGACGCTATCCTCCAAAAAAAGGAAGCCAATCTGGTGGTCCCCTGCCATAAACAAACTGTACAACAGAAGGAAGAAACTGTTGCAAAAGAGAGTAAAATCCCATGAGTGGAGGAGCTCCCTGGTCAGCCTCAGTAAGAAGCTGAGATCCCTTATAAGATCCTCCAAAGCTAGCTATGAAAACAAAATTGCCACTAATTCCAAGGACAACCACAAAGCATTCTATAGCTATGTCAAGAATATCAATGGCAACACCCAGATCTGCTCTGAGTTACAGCACAAAGGCAAGAAAATTACAGAACCAACTGATATTGCCAACATCCTGGCAGATAGGTTCAGTGCTAACTTTACCCCCTCTCACCCCCTAAAGGGCCCATATCTATACAGGAAGAATGCAGAGTCCCTGTAATCACAACTACGCAGATAAAAGCTACACCCTCTAAAGCCAAAAACACAGCATCCATGGGACCAGACAACATCCCAGGCTGCGTTTTACACAAACTTCAGAACAAACTGGCTCCCCACTTAAGCACCATGTTCAATAATAGCCTCGCATCAGGCTTTGTGCCCACTGAATGGTGCACAGCAACAGTTATCCCACTCCACAAAGGGGGAGCCATCACTGATCCCGGGAACTATCGACCAATTAGCCTGATGAGCCTGGTCTGCAAGGCCATGGAACGTGTCATCATGGAACTCATAAACAAAGACATTGGTAACCTCCAAACTCTGGATCCCACCCAGTTCAGGTTTGTGAAAGGCAGATCATGCCTCCTGAACCTGATCAACTTCTTTGAGGCAGTCACCAAAGACGTAGATGAGGGTAAGGTGGTTCACACAGCCTATCTTGACTTCGCCAAGGCTTTCGACACCATCCCCCATTCTGATATAGCTAAACTCACTAAACTAGGTATAAATCCCTACTTCACAAGATGGGCTGCTAGCTGGCTCACTGAAAGAACCCACACTGTAAATGTTGCAGACTCTAAATCTGACCTCAAAGCAGTGACAAGTGGAGTACCACAGGGTTCTGTCCTGGGACCTCTCCTGTTTGGTATCTACTTCTCTGAAGTACAGGCTAACACTGAAGGCCTCTGGCTAACAAAGTTCGCAGATGACTGCAAACTAGGAGCCATAGTCAAGTCCCCAAATGATGTGGACATCCTACAGAAGGGCCTCGCTGAGACAGATGCCTGGTGTCAGAGCCATGGCCTCAAGCTCAATGCCAAAAAGTGCAGTGTCATCCCCTTTGGTAAAAACTCTGTACCCATGAACTACCACACAGGCAGCAATCTACTTAACACCGAATGCGTGATAACAGACCTTGGGACCCAGGTGGACAGTAGTCTCTCCTTTGATAGTCACATTGCCACAGTAGTCAGGAAGTCCTTCTACGTGGCACTCCTCATCATAAAAGGGTTCTCATCCAGGAAAAAAGAGGTCATTGTCCTCCTCTACTTGACACTCATTAGACCCACTATAGAGTACAATGCCCCTTTTGGAATGTACCTCACAAGACATCTGCAGCAGCTGGAAAGGCCACAGAAGTACCTCACAAAGAGGATTATTGGCCTCAAACAAATGCCCTACACTGACTGCCTCAAAAATCTCCAGCTTTACTCCATAGCATATTGCCTACTCCAAGGTGACCTCTGCCTAACATATAAAGTTATGTCAAACCCAGAGCTGTTGGACATACTACACCTAAAGAAACCCCAATCCCTCCAAGCTACACGCTTTAGGGACCTAAACCTTGTCACCACAATAAACAGGACATGCTGGAGGGATAGATTCCTGTCCCAGAGACTTCCCATACTCTGGAACAGGTTACCCATCTATGTCAAGCAAAGGTCTTCATTAGCACTCTTCAAGAAAAATCTTGATGAGTGGATGGAAAATAGGAAATACACCCCGGGGATCACTTCTGTGTCTCTGCTCGACAGTGGCACAGAAAAATAACTTTCTTGGGTGGCATAAGCCAGGGAACCTTGTTGGCTAGGCTTGCGTAGGCCCTTGGGCCGATAGCCTAGTACCTACCTATGAACCTATGAACATGGGAGGCATGCACACTGCAGATATATGATTCACATTCCTGAATGTTGATGAGTTTTTTGGGGTTTGGGCTTGGGTTAGATAATTAGGGTAACTCATATGGTTTCTTTATTAGGGTAAAAGATTTAGGGTTAGGATTAAGGATGAAGTTTTAGGGTTAGGGAGGTGGTTAAAATTAGGGTTACTGTCAGAGATCTATTAGGGTTGTGTTTTATGTTTATGAGTTAGGGTCAGAATTTTAGGGTTAGGGAAGAGTTTTAAGGTTAGGGTTAGAGATGGAGTTTTAGAGTTAGGGAATAAGCTTTAAAATTAGGGTTACAGTCAAAGTTTTAGGATTAGGAAGAGGTTTTATGATTAGTATCAGAGATGGAGTTTTGGGTTAGTGAGTGGGCTTTAGTGGTAGGGTCAAGGAGGAATTTTAAAGTTAAGGTCAGATATAGAGTGATATGGTTAGGGTCAATATTTTAGGTTTATGGTTAGAAGCACAGTTTTATAGTTAAGGATGGAGTTTTAGGGTTAGGAATGTTTATTAGGGTTGCAGATGTGATTTTAGGGTTAGAATTAGGGGAAAAGTTGTAGACTTCGGCTTTTGTATGTTTAAATAGTGTCAGTTATTTGCAGTGAGCAAACGTAACTAACTTACCCATTTAAGAAACCTAGCTGATAGCCAGAGGTCAGAATCAAATCCTATACCTTACAGCTGTGAGGTAAAGGACTCAGCTATTATGCCAACTCTGCTCCAATGCAAAAAAAGTTATACCTGCATGCTATAAGTAACCATTGCCAATGCATCTTTCAAGAAGGAATTTCATGCCATAGGCATTTGAAAGTCAAGCATTTTTATCAGCACTGTACAGAGTCAGACCTCTCTACTGCATGTATTTCGGATATGCAAACCTATGTTCAGGCTGGTTCACATGATATATTTAGTTTTGGAGGCATGTTCATATTTTCATACTTGATTTATCCATTTCCCACAGTTTTATGAATCCCCCACCCCACACACATATATACAAAAACAAAAAAAAACACATTCACACAATTCTAAGCCCCCCCAACACACACACACACACACACACACACACACACACACACACACACACACACACACACAGAAAACCAGACCACAGGGCCAACATATTTGTGGCACTAATTATTTAACAAAAGAGAACTTACATTATACACCTCCCTTTTTCAGAGGCAAAAATGACTTTATGATGTAGATTCTTGAATATCATTTATTAAATTCTACACATTTTCAATGAATTGATTATATTTTTGCATAATTTTTGTTACCCGTTTTTAACTTGTGTTTCTGAGTAATATCCTAAAATTCTGCTACAAGTGGGAAGAGTTAAGTTGTATTCAGTATTTATATTTATGCTAATTAAGTTTCCAGATTTTGGTTGTGACATATCTCAAAAGCCTTTGCAACTATTTTCAATGCCTGCAGGTTGAGAAGCACGTTCAGAGGTAAGGATAGAACACAGAAAGCTTAGGATGTCAGTATGGAAAATCAGTGGCATTGAGGCAATACCTCTCAATATTTTTGCTTAAGAATTCTAGACAAAGCCAAAAATAAAGGGAAGGCAGATAGCCAAAATCAGAGACATTTTTGTTAAATATTTATCCAAATCATTTAGGATGCCACAGTGGAACGCTGGTAGCATTGTTACCTCACAGCAAGAGGTTCTCCCATTCAATTCTCGGCTGGACTTGGGAGTGCCTTCTGTGTGGAGTCTGCATGTCCTCCCCATGGTTGAGTAGCATTCGAAAGACATGTATGCGTAAATGGGCGTGCCTTCGTTGAAGGTTGGGCGTCAAGCTGGCACCTCGGCATTTCGTAAAAATCTACTGCCAATCATTAGCGGACTGGAGTTCAGCTGTGGCGACCCTTTACCGGGAAAAGCAGAAAGACAAACAACAACAAGAACATTTATCCAATTCATTTAAAAAATTAATAGAACAACAGGTTTTTCATCAACATTTTCTGAACAGTAAGAAGTCTGAGCATATCTCTCAACTGTCCAGATTTTTGCCAATTGTTTTTGGTCTGTTCCTCATAAAATGTGTGGTTTTCTGGCAAATTAATGAGTACTGAAGCCCCTAAATAATGACAGGCATATGAGTTTCAGATTTTATACCTTTCAGAAAATGTAAGTTAATACAAAACCTGTTATTCTAGTAACTTTCTAAGTTTATAAGAACAATATTTAGAACATGTCCCTATTTTTGGGCCTTTGTCCTCCCATTATTTTTGTCCGGATTTCTTGTGTTCAGAAGTTCAGAGACAGGAGTCTGAACCTTTAATGTCTGGCATTGCAGACTGATCCTCCCTGATTTACCATAAATAATTTTTTTACACGGGACAGGGCAAAAATATGACTGAAAATCAGGAACATTCACAGAATTCTGGACGGTTAATAGGTATCATTGGGCTATAGCTGCAGGACTCCACAGACTTATTCATCATGTGTTTAACTGATATTTTCTCTTTCCTGTAATTTTGAAAGTGGTGATAGTATTTTTGTAAGGTGTGTACTCTTTAAAAAGTGAGAAACTGAAAAGAAAAGGCTGAATAGGCACATGAGGGCCTTTGTACCTTAATAGTCCTGAAACTGAAAAATAAATTACAGTTACTCTTTGCACATGAATCAGAATTCACCAAGCAAAAGAACAAAACATTTATATTCATTATTAGAATTGTTTTACCTATTTGAAAAGTCTTCGAGCTTCCAAAAACGATTAGTCTGTTTTAAATCGTGCTGACTTTATCTCAGAGTGTTATTTTCCCGCTCTGTGGCACGAGACCTGTGCATTGTCTTAGAAAGCAGGAAATTTTGAAGCCTTGAGCTAAGCGTCTCCCTACAGATGTGGTGACTGGAAAATTGCTAACAAACGATGACGTTTTGCCGCGTAGTAAAGTACTGAAGAGATATAAAGCGGGCGTCGAACATTTCCTGAGAATTTCCAACTATGTACCGTTCTGCAAAAACTTTGTATCCAGTTAACTTTCTTTCAGCCCAGCTAAGTGTTTTAATAGGAGAATTTGTGCATGAGCACCAGCAGACGAGCAAAGGTATGTTTAAGAATTAGGGACAGTAAACTTGTGACAGTCAATGCCAGTAATGCGAAAAAGGTGAAAATCTTCACTAGGCTTTTTCGTGATGAATGGGGCGATAAAGATTCCCCAGCACCTTTACCTGGTCAGTTAAATCAAGTGAAAGTGAATTTTGTTATGTAGCTCAAATGAGTTATATGCAGCTCTGGATGAATACACAATTAGCTGTTTAAAACGGAACATGAGTCTGTAAAAAAAAGTTTCTTGAGCCACTGCATGAGTGTTGTTACCGTGTCCAACATACTCAGAATTTCATTCTTCCTTCACCTCTCCACAATATCCTAAACCAAATTTCCGGTTATACGAGGTACGCAGTTAGTTAATACCTAAGCCTTATGGCTTCCCTTCACATGCACGCAC